>NW_012112142.1:7347358-7410923 GCF_000951035.1 Colobus angolensis palliatus | reverse complement strand
AAAAAAAAAAAAAAAAAAAAAAAAAAAAAAAAAAAAAAAAAGCAGCTAAGCCTGCCAACATCTGCCTAATTCTTTTTCTAGGGCAAATGTGCTTATGTTCCAAATTTCAACATTTTAAGGAAGAAACCATAAAGAAACACACTAACAAGTATTTGCAAATAATCTCATTCTCAGAGAAACATACCATATAGTGTGTCAGCCTGACTTTAAAAGACTTTAAATTCAATCCCTGGAGCAGTGTCTATCACCTGAATTCAAAGACCAATTGCAGCAGAATCATGTAACAATATAAAAATGCAGATCCCTGGGCTTTATCTCAGATCTACAGTCTCTGAAGATAGAGCTGAGAGTTCTGCCGGTTTAATGGGCCCTATTGGTGCTGATTAAATAATCTATCGAAATTCTTTTTTTCAGCACTTAATGATAGCTCCACTTGCAGAGTTGCTAATTGGCACTTCTGATTGGGGTGAAGCGGGGAATGTACATGGCATCTGTGTTTATAAAGAATACCGAGGGTTACTTGAATGAGTACTGGGGGTTGAGAACTACTGCATCAACAGTTAATTTAAAAAAAGAACAAACAGCTGTGCGCAGTGGCTCACACCTGTAATCTCAGCACTTTGGGAGGCCAAGGCAGGCGGATCACGAGGTCAGGAGATCGAGACCATCCTGGCTAACACAGTGAAACCCTGTCTCTACTAAAAATACAAAAAATTGGCCCGGCTCAGTGGCGGGCGCCTGTAGTCCCAGCTACTTGGGAGGCTGAGGCAGGTGAGTGGTGTGAACCCGGGAGGTGGAGCTTATAGTGAGCCAAGATTGCGCCACTGCACTCCAGCCTGGGCAACAGAGCGAAACTCTGGCTCAAAAAAAAAGAACAAACGTTGAGAGAGTAATTTCATTTTGATTTGCCAATGAATTGCTTTTTAATCTGGAGAAGTGAAGATGGGCAAACATAATAATCAGATTTACAGTAATTATTAGTGAAGGATGGAAGGATTCAAGTGAATAGAAGATCAAATGCTATGACTTCTTAACGTAAAAGAGTTCACGGTGGCATTTCCATGACCTTAATTCTCTCTCTCTCTCTCTCTTTTTAAAGAGGAAATGTGCTTTTTAAGCATTTCAATAGTTTTTGGGGGAACAGGTGGTTTTTGGTTACGTGGATAAGTTCTTTAGTGGTGATTTCCGAGATTTTGGTGCACTCATCACCTGAGCAGTATACACTGTGCCCAATGTATCATCTTTTATCCCCCACCTGCCTCCCACCATTGCCCCAGAGTCCCCAAAGTCCATTATGTAATTCTTATGTTTTTGCATCCTCATAGGTTAGTTCCCACTTATGAGTGAGAACATACGATGTTTGGTTTTCCATTCCTTAGTTACTTCACTTAGAATAATGGCCTCCAACTCCATCCAGGTTGCAGTAAATGCCATTATTTCGTTCTTTTTTATGGCTGGGTAGTATTCCCTGGTGTCTATATATACCACATTTTCTTTATCTACTCTTTGGTTAATGGGCATGTAGGCTGGTTCCATATTTTTGCAATTGCAAGTTGTGCTACTATAAACATGTGTGTGCACGTGTTGTTTTCACATAATGACTTCTTTTCCTCTGGGTAGATACCCAATACTGGGATTTCTGGATCAAATGGTAGTTCTACTTTTAGTTAAGGAATCTCCATACTGTTTTCCATAGTGGTTGTACTAGTTTACATTCCTACCAGCAGTATAAAAGTGTTCTTTTTTCACCACATCCATGCCAACATCTATTATTTTTTTATTTTTATGTTATGGCCATTCTTGCAGGAGTAAGGTGATACCTCATTTCGATTTGCATTTCTCTGATAATTAGTGATGTTGAGCATTCTTTCATATGTTTGTTGACCATTTGTATGTCTCCTTTTGAGAACTGTTTATTCATATGCTCAGTCTACTTTTTGCTGGGATTATCTGTTTTTTTCTTGCTGATTTGTTTGAGTTCCTTGTCGATTCTGGATAGTCCTTTGTCTAGAACAAAGGACTTTATTGCAAACTTTGCATGGTTTGCAAATATTTTCTCCCACTCTGTGGGTTGTCCGTTTACTCTGCTGATTATGTCTTTTGCTGTGCAGAAGCTTTTTAGTTTCATTAGGTCCCATCTGCTTAACTTTGTTTCTGTTGCATTTGCTTTTGAGTTCTTGGTCATGAAGTCTGTGGCTAAGCAAATGTCTAGAAGAGTTTTTCCTATGTTATCTTCTAGAATTGTTATGGTTTCAGGTCTTAGATTTAAGTCTTTGATCCATCTTGAGTCGATTTTTTTATAAGGTGAGAGACAAAGATCTAGTTTCATTCTTCTACATGCGGCTTGCCAATTATCCCAGCACCATTTGTTGAATAGGGTATCCTTTCCCCACTTTATGTTTTTGTTTTCTTTGTTGAAGATCAGTTGGCTATAAGTATTTGGCTTTATTTCTGGGTTCTCTATTCTGTTCCATTGGTCTATGTGGCTATTTTTATACCAGTACCATGCTGTTTTAGTAAGTATAGCTTTGTAGTATACTTTTAAGATGGGTAATGTGATGCTTCCAGATTTGTTCATTTTGCTTAGTCTTGCTTTGGTTACACAGACTTTTCTTTATTCCATATGAATTTTAGGATTGTTTTTCTACTTCTGTGAAGAATGATGATGGCATTTTGATAGAAATTGCATTGAATTTATAGATTGTTTTTGTCAATATGGTCATTTTCACAATATTAATTCCACCCATCCATGAGCAAAGGATGTTTTTCCATTTGTTTGTGTTATATATGACTTCTTTCAACAGTGTTTTGTAGTTTTTCTTGTAGAGATCTCTTTTTCTTCTTTTTTTGAGGTGGAGTCTCACTCTGTCACCCAAGCTGGAGTGCAGTGGCACGATCTCGGCTAACTACAAGCTCCGCCTCTCAGGTTCACGCCATTCTCCTGCCTCAGTCTCCTGAGTAGCTGGGACTACAGGTGCCCGCCACCACGCCCTGCTAATTTTTTGTATTTTTTAGTAGAGATGGGGTTTCACTGTGTTAGTCAGGATGGTCTCGATCTCCTGACCTTGTGATCTGCCTACCTTGACCTCCCAAAGTGCTGGGTTACAGATATGAGCCACCGTGCCCATCCTCCTTGTAGAGATCTTCCGTCTCCTTTGTTAGGTGTATTCCTAAGTATTTTATTTATTTATTTATTTTTGCAACTGTTATAAAAAGGATTGAGTTCTTGATTTGATTCTCAACTTGGTTGCTGTTGGTGTATAACAGTGCTACTGATTTGTGTACATTGATTTTGTATCCTGAAACTTTATTGAATTCATTTATTAGATCTAGAAGCTTTTTGGATAAGTCTTTAGGATTTTTTAGGTATATGATCACGTCATCGATGAACAGCAACTGTTTGACTTCATCTTTACTGATCTGGATGTCCTTTATTTCTTTCTCTTGTCTGATTGCTCTGGCTAGGCCTTCCAGTACTATGTTGAATAGAAGTAGTGAAAGTGGGCATCCTTTTCTTTTTCCAGTTCTCAGGAGGAATGCTTTCAACTTTTCCCCATTCAGTATAATGTTGGTTTTTCATAGATGGCTTTTAATATTTTGAGGTATGTCCCTTCTTGCCAATTTTGCCTCAAGTTTTAATCCTAAAGGGATGCTGGATTTTTTCAAAAGTTTTTTCTGCCTCCATGACCTTAATTCTTAACCCTGGCTGCTCTTTAGAATCCTCCAGGATTAAGCTTTAAACAAATAGTGATGCCTGGGCCCTACTCCACATCAACTAAATCAGAATCTCTGTGGTGGGGGCCTGGAGTCCTGCTTATTTTAACAGCTTCCAGGGTGACTCTAGTGTGCAGCCAGCCAGTGCACCACTACTCTGTGACATATGAGAAGCTGTTGAGTCACCTGCTATTGTTGACATTACAGGCAGTTCCTGTTCTCTTCCAGACACTTGAAGGTCTTTAGGAGAAGTGAATGCTTGGCACTGTTCTTTCATCTCATTTCCACTTCTTGAACCACCATCATTAGGAATTACTGCTTTATTTGTGATAGCAGTAAAATACAAATAATTTTGCCACCTGCTTTCTTGCCAGAATTATGAAGCAGCATATTTCTTAGAGCAAAATCCAGAAAGTTATATAACTTACAAATTTATTAGTTAAAATTTGCCTCCCTTGGGAGGCAAGGGGGTAGCATTTGTGGAATTTTGTGATCTGTTGCTTGGCAACTATATCTAAGACAGTTAAGCTTCTGCACTCTGTGAACTGTTGAGTCACAAAGTTTGGTGAGCCTAGTCAATTGCTTCCTGCTACTAGAAGGAAATTAATTCTTCATTATGCAGAGGACTTGACAAGTTTTCATCCAGAGCAGGCCATTCGTAGTTATGTCACACTTCTACTTGACTCCACAAATTCTTCTGCCCTTTAGCCCTCTTACTTCTCAAGAGTTTGAGCTGATCAGACGCAAGGCTGGAGCATCTTGGCAGGATGAAACACGATGGTCAGATTCTTCCATGACAACATACATAGGCAGTTACCGGAAAAAACAACTGGACAAGTCCACATGCAGCCAATTTTCTTTTAGAGCAGGACAGCATCAGCCTGAGTGTAAACAGTAAGATTTCTTTGTAATTTGCACCTGGATATATCACTATAAATAGACAAGAGTGCTCTTAGAAGAAAGATGTATTGTAGACCCTGAGAGACTTCATAGACTTTAACCCTCTATATTTTCTTTTGTAAATGTCAGCAGGAAGAAGAGCTAAATGTCAGTGACCAGCTGAAATTATGATCCTATTCTCTATTTAGTATTCCTAAAATTATATATAACTGCCTACTCCTGAAAGGATATGGATATGAATATTTGATTAAATTTTGGGTATTTGGGGTTCTCTTTTCAGCAAAAAGGTGCTCCTGAGAATTTCGCTTTGTTTCTTGTTTGGTTTCTGGCTTTCAGGAGCTTAGAAGTTCCTTCAGAGCAGGAAGAAATTGACGAAATCCTTCCCTATTCCCTACCTGTGGTTATTGCATTTTCTGAGTGTTTATTGTAAGCCAGGCCCTATGATAAGCCCAAAATCAAAAAAATTAATTTCAGTTTATAAAGTGACTGGAACTATAGAAATAAGTAATCAGCACAAAGAAAGGAGATTTTGTGGGTGTCTGGTGAGGGAGGAAGTGTTGTATGTCTGAAGAGAGCTCAGTAAAACAAGTTTCCTCCAAGCTGGTTTGACAGGCAGGCAAGGTGGGGAATGGAAAAGCACACTGCATGGAGAAAGAACCATTTAGCCCCAAACACCATCAAGGAGCTTCCAGGAGCTAAGTACATTTGAGAAAGTATAAGTGGGGATGTGGAAAAATATCAGGACTTGTTATTAAATCTATCCATCTGTATATATTAATTGGTAAATATTTTATCCAAATTATTGGAACCTATTTGATAAGCAGTTGAATTATTAACCTCAACTTCAGATGTGAGCAATAACCCACATAATACCCTGATAAATATTAGTTATATTTCCATCCAGTCCTTTCCAAATCATCAAAACAAGTGCTTAAAGCTAAAATGTCTCAGAAAGACTTCCCAATTGGGTGCCTTGCCTGGTTTAGTCCAACAAACTATAATTTCTGCATTTTAAAAATATCTCTCAAGTGTGTTGACACTTAATTAGCTTTGGACATCCCTTTGCTAATTCTGTGATACTTGAGGTTCCTCTTGGCCAGGTAGTGGAGTTGTCTTAGTCCTTTTTCTGCTTCTACAACACAATATCACAGACTGGGTAAACTATAAATAATAGAAGTTTATTTAGCTTATGGTTATTGGAGGATGAGAAGTACAAGAACACGGTACCAGCATCTGGTGAGGATGCAATAAGATGATCATCTTATCACAGAGGGTGAAATGTGGAAGAGAGCACTTGCAACAGAGAGAGATATCGAAACTGAACTTGCTTTGTAACAGCCTCCTCTTGAGATAACTAACCTGCTCATATTATTAATCTATTTGTGAAGGTTCCACACTTATGACCCAATCACCTCTCATTAGGCCCTACCTCCCAAAACTATTGCATTGGGGATTAAATTTCTAGCACATGAACTTTTGATTGACACACTCAAACCATAACAGGAGTCTTTAAGCACTGCTGAGGTCCTTTTTGAAAATAGTGTTTGAAAGAAAGGTGGTATCCAAACAGATCCATTTACCAGAGTAGGAAAAAAGGTACTATACTTAATAACTAAAAAAAATGCAAGACTAGGACATCTGTTGAAAATGTATAGAACATCTGTTGAAAATGTATAGAACTTTGAATTTTTTCCTATTCAGAGAGTGATCATTATGTGAATCATTCCAACCAAGGCAGCCTGTGACATTGCAAAACACAAAAGAGCATGGGCTTGTGAGGTTCATCTGTTTTTGGAACCTCAGAAATGTAAATACATTCTTTGCACAACTATTGCTTATTCTATTAGACGCTAAGAAGAAGCAAGTGTTATAAATGAAGATGAAGTACAGATTGAGCTCATTTTGAAAGTACTGATTATATTCTAAATTTGCTTTGTTTTTAATCTTTTTCATGGCTAATTTTAGCCCCAAGGACAAATGTCTTTTTAAGTTCTGAGCAAAAGCTATTTGATTAAAATTCCATAAGGCTATAGAGGGATATTCTACATCACTGTAAAATCAGAATGGTCCAAGGAGAATTATTGGGACAAAACATAAAATGACTGATCATATAAAGTGGGTTAAGTCAAGAAAGTATTAAAACATACAAAACATTATACATTATACTTTTTACTCATCATATTTATTTACCACATACATTGAATATTCATATTGTGTGAGATAGAAAAAATTTGGTAAAAGTCTTGATCATTTGGTTCTGAACCAGTTTTAACTGCAGATATGTAAATTTATAAATGTAATCAAAAGGATTCTGAATTTGGAGAATGGAGATTAGTGTGATACAGACCTTAAGTTATTATGAAATATTATCATCAATC
This sequence comes from Colobus angolensis palliatus, assembly GCF_000951035.1. Lineage (NCBI taxonomy): Eukaryota > Metazoa > Chordata > Mammalia > Primates > Cercopithecidae > Colobus > Colobus angolensis. The sequence continues at coordinate 7,403,931 of NW_012112142.1, read as the reverse complement.
CCAGTTGTCTGCCAAGGTTAAAATAAGGGAAGGGTCACATTTTGGAATTCCTAAGACAGAAATGTGGCTTAGGTGTAAATTATTAAGTCTTGATTCTTTCTGTATTCAAGACAAGGAATGAAATGGCATACAAATTGGGAAGTAAGAACTAAAACTGTCTTTGTTTGCAGATGACACTACCATCTACACAGAAAATCTGAAAGAATCAGCAAAAAAAAAAAAAAAAAAAAATCCCGAAACTAATAAGCTATTACAGCAAGATTGCAGAATACAATGTTAATATATAAAAAATCAATTATTTTCCTATGTATGAGCAATAAACAAGTGGAATTTTAAATAAAAACATCATACCGTATATATTAGCGTCTCCCAAAGTTAAACACTTAGATATAAATCTAACAGAATATGTACAAGATCTATATAAGGAAAACTAAAAAATTCCAATGAAAGAAATCTAAAAAGAACTAAATAAATGTAGAGATTTTTCCATGTCCATGGATAGGAAGACTCAGTATTATCAAGATGTCACGCCTTCCCAAATTGGTCTATAGATTAAATGCAATTCTAAGAAAAATCCTAGCCTGTTAGTTTCTGAATATCAACAAACTAATTCTAAAGTTTATATGGACAGGCAAAAGACCAAGAATAACCAACACGATATTGAAGAAGAACATAGAGTTGGAGGACTGACACTACCTAACTGTAATGCTCACTATAAAGCCAAAGTAATCAAGATAGTGTAGTATCAGTGAGAGAATAGATCAATGAAGCAGAATAAAGAGCCTAGAAATAGGCCAACATAAATATGGTCAACTGATCTTTGACAAAGAAGCAAAGGCAATACAATGGAGCAAATATTGTTCTTTTCAACAAATGGTATTGGAACAACTAAACATCCACATGCCGGAAAATTAACTGAGACACAGACCTTATACCATTCACAAAAATTAACTCAAAATGGATCATAAACCTAAATGTAAAATGCAAAACTGTAAAACTCCTAGAAGATAACAGGAGAAACCTTAAATAACTTTGGGTATGGCAATGGCAATGATATTTTAGATACAACACTACAGGTATGATCCATCAGAGAAATAATTGATAAGCTGAATTTCATTAAAATTAAAAATATCTGTTCTGAGTAAGACAATGTCAAGAGAATGAGAAGACAAACCACAGACTGGAAGGAAATATTTGCAAAGGACACATTTGAAATTTTTGTATTTTTAGTAGAGATGGGGTTTCACTATGTTGTCCAGGCTGGTCTCAAACTCCTAACCTCAGGTGATCCATCTGCCTTGACCTCCCAAAATGCTGGGATTACAGGCATGAGCCACCGTGCCTGGCCATGCATGATACAAACTTTTAATATTTAAATTAAAAGAGGAAATTAAAAAGTTAGTGCTTACCAGTAACAGTTAAAAATGATGTAAAAAATGCCACATACCAGCCTGGGCAACATAGTGAGACCTCATCTCTACAAAAATCAAAAAACTAGCCAGGTGGTGGTGACACATGCCTGTGGTTCCAGCTACATGGGAGGCTGAAGTGGGGAGATTACTTAAGCCTGGGAGGTGGAGGCTGAAGTAAGTCATGATTTTGCCACTGCACTCCAGCCTGGGTGACAGAGTTAGACCCTGCCTCAAAAAAAAAATGGCACCTGCAACATGGCTAAAATAGGTCACATCTCTAGGAAGAAATGTAATCAAAGATGTGCAAGATCTCCACTCAGAAAACTAGAAGACATTCGAGAAAATAGAGGCAATCTAATAGGAGATATAAACCATGTTCATTAATTGAAAGATGATTGATGTGGTTTGGCTCTGTGTCCCACCCAACTCTCATATCCAATTATAATTCCCACTGTCTAGGGAAGGTCTTGGTGGGAGGTAATTGGATTATGTGAGCAGTTTCCCCCATGCTGCTTTTGTGATAGCGAAAGAGTTCTCATGATATCTGATAGTTTAAAAGTGGCAGTTTCCCCTGCATGCTTTCTCTCTCTTGCCACCATGTAAGATGTGCCTTGCTTCCCCTTTGTCTTCTGCCATGATTGTAAGTTTCCTGAGGAGTCTCCAGCCATGTGGAACTGTGAGTCAATTAAACCTCTTTTGTTCATAAATTATCCAGTCTCACGTAGTATCTTTATAGCAGTGTGAAAATGGACTAATACCAGGATATTGTAAAAAAGTCAGTTCTTTCCAAATTGATTTATAGATTTTATACAGTTCCAATAGGTGTTTTTGTAGCACTTGACACAATGATTCTAAAATTCATGTGGAACTACAGAGAGCCAGGAAATAACTGAGATACTCTCAAAACCAACAAACAAAACAAACAACAACAAAAAGGTGAGGGTCTTGTTCTAACAACAACAAACTTACTATAAAGCTTTAGTAGTTGAGGCAGGATGCTTTCATGAAACAAGAATAAACAAAGACCAGTGGAGCAGAATAAAGAGCCAGAAACAGACCCATGCATATACAAATACTTGATTCATAAAAAAACAAAAAACAAACAAACAAACAAAACAGCAGAACAGCAGAGAAAGGCAATGTGTTCAATTCCAAATAAATTAATTCAGATGAATTAAATATCAAAGTGTAAAAGGCAAATCAATGAAACCATTAGATGACAATATGGAGAATATCTTGACTATTTCAAGGTTGGCAAAGATTTCTTAAACAAAACACAAAAAGCACTAACCGTAAGGAAAAAGTTAGATAAATTTTGAATTACCTTAAAATTAAGTGGTTCTATTCAACAAAATACAATATTAAGGGTGTATAAAAAGGCAAGCCACAGAGAAGAATATATTTTCAACTTAGTGACTGACAAAAGGCATCTATGAGAGATATATGTACTTATATACATATATGTGTGTATATATGAATTTGTGAGAACTCTTACAAATTAATACCAAAAAAACACAACCCACTAGAAAAATAGGAAAGAGACTTCAAAATTAAACCAATAAACCAAGATATCCAAACAACCAATAAACATACCAAAGGTGCTCAACTGCGTTATCAATCATAAAACGCAAATTAAAACTACAAAGAGCTTATGCTAAACACCTTCCAGAAAAGTTAAAATTTAAAAGACCATTAATATTAAGTGTCAACATAGACCAATGGCACAGAATAAAGAACCCAGAAATTAAGCCACACACCTACAGTCAACTGATCTTTGAAAAAGTCAACAAAAATAAAAAAGGGGAAAGGACACACTATTCAATAAGTGGTGCTGGAAAAACTGGCTAACCATATGCAGAAGAAAACTGGACCCCTACCTTTCACCATATAAAAAAATTAACTCAAGATGGATTAAAGACTTAAATATAAGACTTCAAACTATAAAATCCTAGAAGAGGCTGGACGCAGTGGCTCACGCCTGTAATCCCAACACTTTGGGAGGCCTAGGCAGGCGGATCACCTGAGGTCAGGAGTTCAAGACCAGCCTGCTAACATGGTGAAACCCCATTTCTACTAAAAATACAAAAAAAATTAGTTGGACATGGTGGCAGGCGCCTGTAATCCCAGCTACTTGGGAGGCTGAGGCAGGAGAATCACTTGAACCCGAGAGGTGGAGGTTGCAGTGAGCTGAGATCGCACCATTGCACTCCAGCTCGGGCAACAAGAGCGAAACGCCATAAAAATAAATAAATAAATAAATAAATAAATAGGCCAGGCGAGGTGGCTCACGCCTGTAATCCCAGCACTTTGTGAGGCCGAGGAGGGCAGATGACGAGGTCAGGAGATTTGAGACCATCCTAGCTAACATGATGAAAACCCGTATCTACTAAAAATACAAAAAATTAGCCCGACATGGTGCCTGGCGCCTGTAGTCCCAGCTACTCGAGAGGCTGAGGCAGGTGAATGGTGTGAACCCGGGAGGCGGAGTTTGCAGAGAGCCAAGATTGAGCCACTGCACTCCAACCTGGGCGACAGAGCGCTGTCTTAAAACAAACAAACAAACAAACAAACAAACAAAACAAATAATAATAATAATCCTAGAAGAAAACACCTAGGTAACACTCTTCTGGACATTGCCATAGGCAAAGAATTCATGACTAAGTCCTCAAAAGCAAACACAACAAAAACAAAAACTGACAATTGGGACCTAATTAAACCACAGAGCTTCTGCATAGCAAAAGAAACTATCAATCGAGTAAAGAGACAACCCACAGAATGAGAGAAAATATTTTTGATCTATGCATCCAACAAAGGACTACTATCCAGAATCCATAAAGAACTTAAATCAACAAGTAAAAACCAACAAACCCATCAAAAAGTACGCAAAGGGCCAGGTGGGTAGCTCACGCCTGTAATCCCAGCACTTTGAAAGGCTGAGGCAGGAAGAGGATTGCTTGTCCCAGGAATCTGAGACCAGCCTGGAAACATAGGGAGACCCCATCTCCTCCTAAACCCCCTCAAAAAAGAATTAGCCAGGTGTGGTGGCATGTGCCTATGGTCCCAGCTATTCAGGAGGCTGAGGTGGGCGTATTGGTTGAGCCTGGTAGTTTGAGGCTGCAGCGAGCTATGATCATGCCGCTGCACTCCAGCCTGGGTGACAGAGTGAGACCTTGTCTCAAAAAAAAATTGCACAAAGGACATGAATAGACACTTCTCAAGAGAAGACACAACAAGTGGCCAACAAACCTGAAAAAATGCTCAGCATCACTAATCATCAGAGAAATACAAACCAAAACCACAATGAGATACCATCTCACACAAAGCAGAATGGCTGTTAATAAAAAGTCAAAAAATAACAGATGTTGATGAGATTGGAGAGAAAACAGAACATTTAAACACTGTTAGTGGAAATGCAAATTAATTCAGCTCCTGTGGAAAGTAGTTTGGAGGTTTCTCAAAGAACTGAATATAGAACTACCATTGACCCAGCAAATCCCATTACTGGGTATATATCCCAAGGAAAGTAAATCATTTCAGCAAAAAGACACATGTGCTCATATGCTCGTTGCAGCACTATTCACCATAGCAATGACTTGGAATCAACTTAGGTGCTCATCAATGGTGGATTGGATAAAGAAAATGTGGTATGTATACAGTATGGAATACTACACAGCCATGAAAAAGAATGAAATAATGCCCCTTGCAGCAACATGGATGCAGCTGGTAAGTAAATTAATGCAGAAACAGAAAATCAAACACAGCATGTTCTCACTTATAAGTGGGAGCTAAACAGTGGATGCACATGGACATAAAAATGGAACAGTAGACACTGAGGGCAGAGAGGGAAAGGAGCAAGGGTTGAAAAACTACCTATTGGGTACTAAGTTCACTATTTGAGTGACAGGTTCAATATAAGCCTAAATTTCAGCATCACACAATATACTCATGTAACATACTTGCACATGTACCCCTTGAGTCTTAAAAAAAAGCCTACTAAGTGTTGATAAGGATGCCTAACAATAAGATCTCTCATATACTGCTGATGGGAATGTACGTTGATATCGCACTTTAGAAAATGTTTAGTTTTACCTTCTACAGCTGATTCTACGGATACTGTAGACATAGCAATTCTACTCCAACTGAAATGCGCTTTCACATGTACTTTGAGAGACATGTACAATAATGTTCTTAGCAGTACTTTTCATAATAGCCAAGAAAACTAAAACAAGCAAAATGTAGAATAAGGACTATTTATTGACAGAAGAGTCAACTGTGGTGTGGTCATACAATGGAATACGGTATAGTAATGAATAAGAAAAACTATGGTTCCACTCAATAATCTCACAAACATGATGTTGGGCATTTTGAACCAGGTGACATGCTGTATAATTCTGCTTATATAAAATTCAAAAAAACCCAGCCCAAACCAAACTATAGTTTGTAGTGATAAAATATATTAAGAGAAGCAATGAAGTGGTTCCTGTAGAAGTAGGGAAATTGGCCCAATGACCACCTGTATCAGACCATCTGCCCCAAATCTGCTGAACAATAATTACTGGGGATTTAGCTGAAAAATCTACACTTTTAAATTCATACCCCCAGGTGATTCAACTGCTGTTGGTTAGGAGAAGAAAGATGCAGAGTAGGCCACCAACCCCTGTCTCAGGAATGATTAGGGCTGGTTTGTGTGCTGAGTACATGTATAGGAATATTTTAGGGCTTGTTAGGCTGATATCAATTCCACTCTACCCCTGCGTCACAGAGTTACAGGTTCCTGAAGCATGAGGACCCTCCTCCCTCAATCAGACACCCCAAAATAATTACTACCATGTGTTGAATTCTAGAAATTGATGACTTTGTTCATTCCATACAAAATAACCTGCGCTTCCCACCCAGTCCCTGCTTGCTTAGAGTGTCATATTTGGATTCAAGGAAACTGGGATACAGATGTGTTTCAAAGGATACACACTGCATCTGTGAGTCCCCAAGTTACTCCGCTGATATTAAGTTTTTAGTTTTTTCAGAAACCAACATAATTACTGTAATCTTTCTTATCCCATTCATAGCACTTATCTTATTTCGAAAACAGCTCCCTAGAGAAACACTCATAAATCCCTTTGAAATAATTATGAGCTTAATGTTTGAGCTTTTCATGCACAGAAGTTGAAAATGTTACCCTTTTATGACAAATTAGAGAACAAACAAATCACTAAAGACGATAAGAAAGTCCAACTGTAGTTTATTTAATGGGATTGTGGGATTACAGTTGGGAGCATGGAAAGAGTGGAAGAGAACAAACAAATGTTTAAGAAACCAAATAAAAAGATGAATGATTTATATTCCTCTGGGTAAATACCCAGTAATGGGATCACTGGGTAGAATGGTAGTTCTGTTTTTAGCTTTTTGAGGAAATGTCATACTGTTTTCTACAATGGTTGAACTAATTTATCCTCCTACTAACAGTGTACAAGGGTTCTCTTTTCTCTGCAACCTTGCCAGCATCTGTTATTTTTAACTTTTTAGTAATAGCCATTCTGATTGGTATAAGATGGTATCTCATTGTGGTTTTTATTTGCATTTCTCTAATGATCAGCGATAATGGGTTTTTTTATATGATTTTTGGCCACATGTCTCCTTTTCAAAAGTGTCTGTTTATGTTCCTTGCCCACTTTTTAATGAAATTGTTTGTTTTTGCTTGCAAATTTGTTTAAGTCCCTTTAGATGCCGGATATTAGACCTTTGTCAGATGCATAGTCTGCAAATATTTTCTCCTCTTCTGTAGACTCTCTGTTTACTCTGTTGATAGTTTCCTTTGCTGTGCAGAAGCTCTTAAGTTTAACCAGATCCCCTTTGTTAACTTTGGCTTTTGTTGTGATTGCTTTTGGTGTCTGCGTCATGAAATCTTTCTAGAACATAACAACACATGCATGCAAACGTTCACTGCAGCATTATTCACAATAGAAAAGACATAGAATCAACCTAAATGCCCATCGATGACAGGTTGTAAAAAGAAAATGGGGTACATATACATCATGAAATACTATGCAGTCACAATAAAGAACAAGATCATGTCTTTTGCAGAAACATGGATGGAGCTGGTGGCCATTATCCTTAGCAAACTAATGCAGGAACAGAAAACTAAATACGGCATGTTCTCATTTATAAGTGAGAGTTTAATGATGAGAACACATGGACACAAAGAAGGGAACAACGTGGCCGGGCACAGTGGCTCACATCTGTAATCCCAGCACTTTGGGAGATTGAGGTGGGCAAATCACAAGGTGAAGAGATCGGGATCATCCTGGCCAACATGGTGAAACCCTGTCTCTACTAAAAATACAAAAATTAGCTGGGCTTGGTGGTGCGCGCCTGTAGTCCTAGCTACTCAGGAGGCTGAGGCAGGAGAATCACTTGAACCTGGGAGGTGGAGGTTACAGTGAACCAAGATCATACCGCTGCACTCCAGCGTGGTGACAGAGTGAGACTCTGTCTCAAAAAAAGAATGAAACTACAGACACTGGGGTCTACCAGATGGTGGAGGGTGGGAGGAGGGAGAGGAGCAGAAAAGAATTGCTGTCGGGTATTAGATCTAATACTTGGGTGATGAAGTAATCTGTACAACAAACCCCCATTACACAAGTTTATCTAAATAACCTTCACATGTACCCCCAAACCTAAAATGAAAGTTTTAAAAAAAAGATAAATGGAAATTCCTGTAAGTCCATAGGCTTCATGTGATTTATAAATCCATAAATTTGTAACTTGTTTCTTCTACTTGCTTTTCTTAGGATGTCATTGCCAAACAGTTCTGCCTGTCGTCTTCTCTGCTGGGCTGGTACCCAAGAGACTACAGATGTCAAAGGTAAGTGCAACATGAGAAGTTTCTGGGCCCAGCCCTTTTGCCAGGGTTGCTGTGTTTCTTTCAGGTTCTTTTTTTTCTCTGACTTCACTGAGATATGATTGACAAATAAATACTGTAAAGAAAATGTGGTATGTATACACCATGGAATACTACACAGCCATGAAAAAGAATGAAACTGTGAGCTGTGGCTCACACCTGTAATCGCAGTACTTTGGGAGGCCGAGGTGGGTGGATCACTTGAGGTCACAAGTTCGAGACCAGCCTGGCCAACATGGTGAAACCCATGTCTACTAAAACCAGAAAAACAATATTAGCTGCCTGTGGTGGCGCATGCCTGTAATCCCAGCTACTCAGGAGGCTGAGGCAGGAGAATCGCTTGAACCCAGGAGGCAGAGCTTGCAGTGAGCCGAGATAGTGCCATTGCACTCCAGCCTGGGTGACAGAGCAAGACTATGTCTTAAAAAACAAAACAAAACCAACCAACCAAACAAACAAACAAAAACAGACCTACTCTCTTAGCAATTTTTTTTTTTTTTTAAGACAGGGTCTCACTCTGTTACCCAGGCTGGAGTGCAGTGGTGCGATCTCGATTCACTGCAACATTTGCCTCCCAGGTTCAAGTGATTCTTGTGCCTCAGACTCCCAAGTAGCTGGGATTACAGGAGCCTGCCCCTATGCCTGACTGATTTTTGTATTTTTAGTAGAGACGGGATTTCGCCATGTTGGCTATGCTGGTCTCAAATTCCTGACCTCGTGATCTGCCCAACTCGGCCTCCTAGAGTGCTGGGATTACAAGCATAAACCACCATACCCAGCTCTCTTAGCAAATTTTAAGTATAAATTGTAACTAACCATAGTCACCATAGTGTACATAAGGTCTCCATAAGTATTCATCTTATGACTGAAAGTTTGCACCCTTTGACCAAAAATTCCCCATTTATCTTACCTTACACCTCCTGGTAACCACTGTTCTACTGTGCTTCTATCACTTCGACTTTTTAGATTACACATAGGAGTGAAATTATGCAGTTTTTGTCTTTCTGTGGCTGAGTAATTTCACTTAGCATAATGTCCTCTAGGTACATCCATGTTGTCACAAAGACCAAGATGTCCTTCTCTTTAAAGCTGAATAATTTTCCATTGTATGTATATACCACACTTTCTTTATCCATTCATTGTCGACAGACACATAAGTTGTTTCTAGATCTTTACTCTTGTGAATAATGCTGTAATGAACACGGGAGTGCAGGTAGCTCTTCAAGGTCGTGATTTTATTTCCTTTGGATATGTATCAGTAGGATTGTTGGATCATACAGTAATTCTATTTTTAATTTTTTTTGAGAACCTCCCAATTAACATTTCCATCATCAGTGGATAAGGGTTTCCTTTTCACACATCTTTGACAACACTTATTTTTTAACTTTTTGATAATAGCCATTCTAACAGGTAGAAGTGATATCTACTTGTGGTTTTGATTTGCATTTCCCTGAATTTAGTGAGGTTGAGAACATTGTTATATACTTTTTGGCCATTTGTATGTGCTATTTGGAAAAATGTCTCTTCAAGTCATTTTCCCATTTTTAAATCAGTTTTTTTCCTGCTATTTAGTTGTATGAGTCTGTATACCGAAAGTATCTGAGACAGGTCTCAATCAATTTAGAAAGTCTATTTTGCCAAGGTTAAGGATACATCTGTGAACAGCCTCTGGATGTCCTGACAACATACGCCCAAGGTTAGGGTAGAGCTTGCTTTTATACATGTTAGGGAGACACGAGACATTGGTCAATACATGTAAGATGTACATTGGTTCAATCCAGAAAGGCAGGACAACTCAAAGCAGGGCCTACCAGGTCAGAGGCAGATTTAAAGATTTTCTGATTAGCAACTGGTTGAAAGAGATTTTATCTAAAGACCTGGAATAGATTAGAAAGGAATGTCTGGGTTTTGGTAAAGGGATCTGGAGGCCAAGGTTTTATCATGCAAATGAAGCCTACAGGTAGATTTCAGAGAGAATAGACTGTGTTTCTTATCAGATTTAAAGAGTCTGTTCTATCAGTCTTAAACTCTCTCTGTTGATGTTTGTGAGGCATGTCTGACCCCCAGTTTCCATCAGACCCTTAACTAGTTTTTCAGGATAATATGAAATGCCCTTGGCTGAGGGGAAGATCCACCAGTCAGTTGGGGGCACATAGAATTTTATTTTTGGTTTACAAGTTCATTATGTGTTTTGGATATTAACTCCTTATCTGAGAGATGGTTTGCAAATATTTCCCCTTATTCTGTCAGTTTTTATTTCATTGATAGTTTCCTTCCCTGTGTAGAAAGTTTTTGTTTAATATAGTTCCATTTGTTTATTTTTGCTTTAGTAGACTTTGCTATTGATGTTATATCCAAAATTCACTACCAAGACCAATGTCAGAAAGCTTTCTCCCTGTGTTGTCTAGGAGTTTCTTGTTTTTGGGTCTTATATTTAACTCTTTAACCTATTTGAGTTGATTTTTGTGTATAGTGTAAGATAAGAGTACAATTTCTTTCTTTTATATGTCGATATCTGGTTTTCTCAGGCCAATTATTGATGAGACTACTGTGGGAGCCATAGGCTCTTGGCTCCCTAAAGCTTTGGTAAGAATCACTGACATGAGGCAGATTGATTAATAGGAGAAAAGGCATAAACATTTATTTAACATACATCCAGGGGAGCCTTCAGAATAAAAGCCCGACTTCCCAATGAGTTACGGAAACGTGTGTATTATCTTGAGGCCGCAGTAAAGAATGCAGACTCAGAGAATGTCCAGAAACAGGTAAATCAGGCTTAATGGCAAGGCAGGTTTAGAGAGAGAGAAATGAGGAGGCTCGACTGGCAAAGGTGGTTTTTTTTATGTAGATGAAGCCTCCCTCAGAGAGAATAGACGGTAAATGTTTCTTTTCAGATTTTTAAAGGTGTCAGTTCATCTGCCAGAGTTGGAGGAAAAAGTTTTAAATAAATAAATAATAAAGGTGTCAAACTCTCAACCTCTCCTGGATCTGGGGGAAGGCATAGAAAGGGGAGGGGGCATGAATTCATTAGTGGAAATTCTCTACAGATGCAAATTTCCCCCACTTAGAATAGCTTCACAAGGCCACTCTGTCTGCTGGCCAAGTAGCAGCCATTTAAAAATATGTCAAAGAAATATATTTTTGGATAAAGTATTTTAATTTGTTTCACTATTATTTCCCTATTGTGTATTCTTGGTGCTTTTGCTGAAGATTAGCTAACTGTATATGCATGGGTTTATTTCTGGGTTCTCTATTCTTTTTCATTGGTCTATGTGTCTGTTTTTATGCCAGTGCCATGCTCTTTTGATTGCTACAGTTTTCTAATATAATTTGAAATTAGGACAAATGTTTTTTCTTGCTGCTTTCAAAATTCTCTTTGCCTTTGATTTTTGAAAGTTTTGTTACTGATGGCAAATCCATACAGGTCTACAGCAATCGCAATTCTTGCCTCCTCAGAAGAAAGAATTTGACTGAAGGGCATAAGCAGAAGGAGAGACCAAGGCAAGTTTCAGAGCAGGAGTAAAAGTTTATTAAAAAGTTTAGAGCAGGAACGAGAGAAGGTAAAGCACACTTGGAAGAGGGTGAAGCAGGTGACTTGAGAGATCACCTTGGAAGAGGCTAAAGCGGGCAACTTGAGAGATCAAGTGTGCAGTTTGACCTTTAGCTTGGGGTTTCAGACGTTAGCATGCTTCCAAGGCCTTACATCCCTTCTCCCCTGTTTCTTCCCTTGAGGTGGGCTGTCTGCATGTGCAGTGGCCTGCTAACACTTGAGAGGAGAGCATGCAGTGTGTTTACTGGAGCTGTACACATGCTTATTTGAGGCATTCTTCCCTTACCAGACAAATGTCTTTAGAAGGCCATGTACTAGTTAACTCCACAATTTTGCCTCTTAATGTGTAAGCTTGAGCCCATTCACCAGACTCCTGAGATCTCATTGGGATGCTGCTGATCACCAGTTTCAGGAGTTTCTATTTATTGGGAGACTGCCTTTCCCTGGCATCTGCTGTGACCAATTATTATTTTAGAGAGACAGTTAGCAATCACCTGACCATAGCCTGATGGTTGCCTGACATTCCTGTTGTGTGTGTGTGGCAAGGTTGGAGGCTAGGCCATCTCTTGTTCTGCTCATGCCTAACTAACTACCTCCTGTAACATTTCCCCCCTCAAGAGTCCAGTACCCCAATTCTTTGGGGAAAGTGAATGAAGGTCAGTCTTTTGTAATTGATTCCTGCTGACAGAGAGGAGTGGTAGTGATTGTTCTACAGGTCTTGGCCTCTTGCTAGCTGTCAGGGCAGAGCTGGTTCCATGGGTTGGTGAAAGCAGTATCCAACCAGGTCCAAGAGACAGGGACAGGATTTTGCCTCTGTCATGTCCCACTAATGAGCAGTCTAGGGGTCCTCTGTAGAAGGGTGGCTCTTGAATATTGAGAGGACAGTATCCCTCACTGATGATCATTTGGAACTTGATGGCCTGAAGGTGAGAGGCAAGAAATAGGATTATTAGAATTAGAAGAATGCTAAGCCAAAATAAGGGGGTGATGATAGCTCCAAAAAATTCTGAGACTGCCAATATGCTCAGGTAGCTGGTGGCTATAGTTATGCCTGCTAAGACTTGGGTGCATGGGGTTGCTAGCTGATTCCATTGGGTTCTTGGGGTTGCTAGCTGATTCCAATATGTGCCCAGAATTAGAATATTGATCCAGATTTTTACATTACCCATCTGTCTTGTTTCTTCTGACCTGCAGCCAGAGATCACTGGTTGGTTCACAGGAATAAGCAGGGTTAATCTAAATTGCAGACAAAAACTCAAAAACTGATGAGACTAGAATCTAATAATAGGTGTACCATAGTTTTTGAAACATAATTTTTTTCTCTCCGGTCCTCAGTTTTATTAAAGACAAATCATGATAGAACTGACTTGTTCACAAAATGAACTTTAGTCTTATTATACTTGGCATGGTTATTTGCATAAAGCACAGTGAGAATAATTATGTGCCATATAGAGTCCTTTTAAAATTGGCTTTAATGAAACTGTTTTCCATAAGGAATTTCAGATAAGACTTTTTTAAAGCCTTAGGTTGGCACCATCAAATACCTGTATGACTTGGGTAAAGTTCTCTCTTCTTATGTTCTCAAGATAACTTGGGGCTTCTAGGCCTGTTATAAAGTGACATTCTTTACTCACCACAAGCCAGGAGCCCTTTACAGGGACTGTGCAGCCAAGGTATGAGGGCAGTTTTCTGAAGGAACTTTTATTGGCTTCATAATTCCATTTTGATTCCTTAAAGAAAAGCATGCCAATGTCAAAGCCTTGGTAAAATAACCAGTTTCTCTAAGTGTGTCCTGTTATAAAAGAAAACAGATTCTTTTCTTCCTGTTTTTCTTTATTTTAGACGGAGTCTTGCTCTGTCACCCAGGCTGGAGTGCAGTGGTACAATCTCAGCTCACTGTAAGCTTCGCCTCCCGGGTTCATGCCATCCTCCTGCCTCAGCCTCCTGAGTAGCTGGGACTACAAGGCACCTGCCACCATGCCCAACTAACTTTCTGTACTTTTTAGTAGGGATGGGATTTCACTGTGTTAGCCAGGATGGTCTCGATCTCCTGACCTCGTGATCCACCCGCCTCGGCCTCCCAAAGTGCTGGGATTACAGGCGTTGAGCCACCACGCCTGGCCCATACAAGACACTTTTTTATATAAAAGATGCTTTTTTATATAAAATCTCTTCTTTATAACCTTCCGTGCCTTTAGAACCTTTGAATTCAACAAAAATCATTTTCCTTTCATTAGAAAGTAAAGATTTGTACTGCATGTTGTTTTGCAAGTTCTGCAAAGGGGGAACAAATGAGGAGGTTATTTACATACTGCACTGGAGAAGTTATCCCACCTCAAGAGATTGCTCAGTTAGATTTTTGCTAGTGCTTGTCTGAATAAGTGTGGGCTATTTCTATATCATTGGGTAGGACTGTCCAGGATGCAGTTATTGGTTAAAGATTTAGATAGCTTTCTTAGGAGAAATAGAGCTATTAGAAAGATGAATTCAGGCTGGGAGTGGTGGCTCATGCTTGTAATCCCAGCACTTTGGGAGGCCGAGGCGGGCAGATCACCTGAGGTTGGGAGTTCGAGACCAGCCTGACCAACATGGAGAAACCCCATCTCTATTAAAAATACAAAATTAGCTGAGCATGGTGGCACATGCCTGTAATCCCAGCTACTAGGGAGGCTGAGGCAGGAGAATCGCTTGAACCTGGGAGGTGGAGATTGCGATGAGCTGAGATCACACCATTGCACTCCAGCCTGGGCAACAAGAGTGAAACTCCATCTCAAAAAAAATTTTAAAATAAAAGAAAGATGAATTCAGAGGTCAGGTAAATAGTAAGCAAGCACCCATCTTGGAAAAAAAAAATATTTTGCCCTAAAGAGGTGTTGGGTATTTAGATATCATCAGGGACTGGTCCCTTAAGTAACATAAAGGGCTGTGAATTTTTTCTTTTGGAGGGAGGGGGTGCCATTTCCCCCATTTCCTGACAGGATTTGGAGGAAAGTTGCTCAGAAAAGGAGATTAGCACAGAGTAAGCAGCTCTTGAACCCAAAAGGGAAATGTATAATTTTACTTGCCACCTCCAAAGTTGCCCTCAACTTTGTCCTGTTGATGACAGTGTCTGATTTGGAAGCCAGTCAGAGCAGACAGCCCCTTCAGCTCAAGGCCATCAGGAGTTGGGATTCTGTCCCATGGGTGGTTTGGCCCTCAGAGCAGTCTCATTTCCAGTGGCTGACCTTTTGGCAAAAGGGGCAAGCCATGCACATAGCTTTTATCCCACTGGGGCAGTGCCTTCCAGTGCCCTGGCTTCCTGCACCAAAGGTAGTTACCTGGAGAAGTGTCCTTAGGGCAACCTGGAGGGGGCTAGTGGGCTTGCAGAGCAGCCGATACCTCCTTTCTCTTTGTTTCTCCTTTTTCTTGGCTCTGTCCTCCTTACTCTGCTCTCAGTTATGAAAGACTGAAGAGGCTAATCTGAAGACCTCCTTCACAGGGGCACTAGGTTCCAAGGCTGACTTTTGTTATTTCCTCCCCTTTCATTTTTAAGCCAAATAGTATTATGAAGGAAAACTGGTTTCTTATTTTAAGGTTTGGGGGAATTTTTCCGTTTTGGGAGATACATCCAAGGGGCAGTTCTTGTGATATCGAGACAAGATTACCTGAATGTGAAGAGAGAACAGAGGAGAAAAAAGTAAAAACAAAGTGTCCCATTTTACTTTCCTGTTATCCTGTATGGGACATCCCCCATTCGTCCTTAGGGTTCCAGAATGAACCAGTCTTACCATGTACCCTTTGCCTTGGTCCCATCTCATCACAAGTGTGCACTTGAGAACAGAGGAGATACTGAAGTGAACAGTGGTCTCCTTGTTTATCCTTGGGGTTCCAGAATGAACCAGTCTTACCATGTACCCCTAACCTTGCCTTCGTCTCTGTTCTAATGCTAATCTGTTAGTCTGGGACCAAGTTTTATCTCTGTCCTATGGGTCTCTTGTGCCTACGGTCTTGGGCTGGCCTATATCCTTGTCTCCATGACCCCATAGTGACTCTCACTTGGAGCATTTTAGCAACAAAATCATTATCTTTTCTTAGATTCCCATTTTACATGTTTTTTAAGTAGAAAAGAGGCCTGCTTTTCAGCTAACTGCCTCAAGGGGGCTGGACTTCCCTTCCTTTGAATATGACATTGAAGGCCTTGATGCATGTTGAGAAGAGCATGGAACTAATTAGAGAAATGGAGGCTACAGGAAGAAGTGGGAGGATGTGAGAGGAATACTCATGGGAAGCCTTCATATGCTCACAAAAACAGCAACCCTTGGATTCTAGAGGGAAATGTTTATTTGCCCTCTTGACATAAAGTAGTAACCTCCAGAGAATGTGGGGCTTGGGGCTTGGAGTAAGAACTCACAAATGGCAAGGGAAGAACTTTGCCTCCTTCCCGAGGGATTCTAACTCAAAAAAAGGCAAGTATGTGGGACTTTTAAAGGGCCACAGAGTGAGGCCCTATGCAGGTGGACAAACTGCCTCAAAAGCCACTGAAAAACTTGCCCCTAGAGAGTAACAGGAACAAAAAGCATATGGCAAGTCATAAGTTGCTGGCAGAGCCAGGGTTCCAATTAGTTTGTCTGTCCCCACAATGTGCCAAGAGACAGGGGAAGGGTTGGAAGTCATCCAAGTCGGTAGGGTAAAAACAAGTATAAATCTCGGGGGATACCTGCAAGGAAGCCCATGTCTTTGTTGCCATGTAAATGCAGCCTGCAAGAACATTAATTACAGGGAGTATGTGTTTAAGAAGTCACGTGGCATGCAAAAGTGAAAACAAAGAGGCGGACTTGCCCCCGAGGCAGACAGTCTGGCAGGTGTGCAAGGCCATTTCAGAAAACACACAGAGAAAACGGGAGAATAGGCAGCATAGGTTTTTTTGGGAAAGAGGTAATTTTAGTTGAAAAAGCAGAAGAAACCCCAAGCATTGTATGGGTTTGGGCTTTAGTCCTACCATTCTCATGAGCTCCCTGTTTAGGAGCGCCATTAGTGCCTCAGTTCTACTTGATGTGGGCTTCAAGGTCTTTCCCTCCGCCACAAGCCACCTGCCAGGGTGAGCTGAGAGATCAGCCAGGAGGAGCATAGCCACTTGTGGCTGAGAGGAATCATTCTGGGGGTTGGTTTGTAAGCAGGAGAGTAAAAGGGGAGAACAAAACCATGTACAGAGGTTGAATGCCTTCAGCTGAAGAAGGCAAGGTGTAGAAGTCTCTTACGACTAGGGAACATATCTGAGTCATGCAGTACCAAAGTATGTTAGCAGTGGAACGTAGTGGAAAGTATGTTAACAGCATAATGTATTTGAGTCATGGCACCGAAGTATGTTACCAACAGCGAATCCATACAGATCTGCAGCAGTCTCAATTTTTGCCTTCTCAAAAGAAAGAATTCAACTCAGGGGTATAAGGCAGAAGGAGAGACAGAGGCAAGTTTTAGAGCAGTAGTGAAAGTCTGTTAAAAGGCTTTAGAGCAGGAATGAAAAGAGGTAAAGTACACTTAGAAGAGGGCCAAGCAGGTGACTTGACAGATCAGATGTGCAGCTTGACATTTTGACTTGGGGTTTTTATATGTTGGTATGCTTCTGGGGTATTGTGTTCCTTCTCTCCTGATCCTTCCCTTGGGGTGGGCTGTCTGCATGTGCAGTGGCCTACTGACGCTTGGGAGGGGAGCATGCACAGTGTGTGTACTGGACTGTACACATGCTCACTTGAGGCATCCTTCCCTTACCAGTCAAATGTCCCTAGAAGGTCATATACCAATTAAACTCTGCCATTTAGACTCTTAATGTGCACTCTTGAGCCCACTTACCCATCTCCTGAAATCTTATCAGGAAGCTGCTGATTACCAGTTCCAGGAGTTTTGGTTTTTTGAGAGACTGTTTTTCCCTGGCATTGGTTGTGGCCAATTATTATTTTAGAGAGACAGTTAAGCCTATCTCTCTGATAGTTGCCTGACATTCCTGCTGTGTATGTGTGGTGGGGGGTGTGGGATGGGGTGGGGAGCCCTCTCCTGTTCTGCTCATGTCTAACTAGCTACCTACTGTGACAGTTTGATTTAATGTGTCATGGTTGAAGAAAGTAAAGATCACTTGGTGACCATTCAGAGGCAAAACTTATCTGAGGAATTTAGAAGTAATTAGATTTTCCTATTATCTAAAGCTGGCATCTGGTACCAGTCTTCTTTCCCCTAAATTTATAAGTAACTAGAAATTTTATACATCTCCAGAATGCATGCATGTCAAAACTCATTGTGCAACCCTTGCTGACATCAAGGCACCAAAATGTCTACGAATGTAATCATTTATCATAACCTACATGGCTAATATGGTCCAAATTTCCCTTAAAGCTTCTGCTTTAAGGTCCATAAATACCCCTAAGGAAAAATCCAGCACAATGCACTTAGTCTTCTCTTGTTGAGGTGCCCCACTGCACTCTCCTCCAGTGTTCTATCTAATAAAACTACTTTTCAAATCTATACCGTTGTTGGTAAATTATTCTTACTACCCTGCTGACCACTTTCCATTGCTGGAGCTCTAACACTTCACCCAACAATGGAAAAGTCACCTTTGGGTTGAATCTCTTTGGGAATTTTTGATCTTCATGCACTTGGCTGTCCATATCTCTCTCCAGGTTTGGGGTGTTTTCGTTCTTTAAATAAGTTTTCCACTTATTTCTGTCTTCTGGTACTTTCTTTCTCTTTTCCTTCTGGTAGTACCATAGTCTGTATATGTATGTTAGTTCTCTTGATAGTGTTCCACAAATCCCATGCCCTTTCCTCATTTCCTTTCATTCATTTTTTTCTTCTTTCTCCTCTGACTGGATAGTTTCAAATGATCTGCTTTGAGTTCATAGATTCTTTCTTTTGCTTGATCAAGTTAGCTGTTAATGCTCTCCATTGCATTTTTTATTTCATTTATTACATTCTTCAGCTCCCGAATTTTTAAAATAAATTTTATTTTGCTTGCTTAAGGTACAGGAACACCTTGTTTTATTGCATTTTGCTCTATTGTGCTTCACAGATAATTGCCTTTTTCTCACAAATTGAAAGTTTGTGGCAACCTTACATCAAGCAAATCTATTGCTGCCATTTTTCCAACAGTATGTATTCACTTCTTGTCTCTGTGTCACATTTTGATAATTCTCACAATATTTTAAGTTTTCATTATTATTGTGTCCATTATGGTAATCTGCAATTAGTGATGTTTGATGTTATTATTGTAATTGTTTTGAGACACCACAAACCACACTCATATAAGACAGCAAACGTAATTAATAAAATTTGACTGCTTTGCCAACCAGCCATTTCCCCATTTCTCTCCTCTCCTTGGGCCTCCCACTTCCCTAAGACACAACAATATTGAAATCAGGCCAATTAATAACCCTACAATGGCTTCTAATTGTTTGAGTGAAATGAAGAATCACGTATTTCTCACTTTAAATTAAAAGCTTAGTAAGGAGGGCATATTGAAAGCCAAGATAGATCAAAAGCTCAGCCTCTTGCACCAAACATTTAGCCAAATTGTGAATACAAAGAAAAAGTTCTTGAAGGAATTAACGGTGCTATTCCAGTGAACGCATAAATGATAAGAAAGCAAAACAGCCTTATTGCTAATATGGAGAAAGTTTTGGTTGTCTGAATAAAAGATCAAAGCAGCCACAACATTTTTGTAAGTCAAAGCCTAATCCAGAGAAAGGCCCTAACTCTCTTCAATTCTAGGAAGAATGAGAGAGGCAAAGAAGGTGCAGAAGAAAAATTTGAAGCTAGCAGTTGTTGTTGGTTCATGAGGTTTAAAGAAAGAAGCAATCTCCATCACATAAAAGTGCAAGGTGAAGTAGCAAGTGCTGATGTAGAAGCTGCAACAAGTTATCCAGAAGACATAGCTAAGGTAATTAATGAAGGTGGCTGTACCAAACAATATATTTTCCACGGAGACAAAACAGTCTTCTGTTGAAAGAAGATACCATCTAGAACTTTCATAGCTAGAGAGAAAAAATCAAAGCCTGGCTTCAGAACTTCAAAAGACAGGCTGACTCTCTTGTTAGGGGCTAATGCAGCTGATGACTTTAAGTTGAAGCCAAAACTATTTACTATTTTGAAAGTCCTAGGGCCCATAAGAATTACGCTAAATCCAGTCTACCTGTGTTCTGTCAATGGGACAACAAAGCCTGAATGACAGCACATCTATTTATGGCATGATTTCCTGAATATTTAAGCCCACTATTGAGACTTACCACTTGGAAAAAAAGATTCCTTTCAAAATATTACTGCCCACTGACAATGCATCCGGTCACTCAAGAGCTCTGATGGAGATGTACAAGGAGTTTAATGTTGGTTCCATGCCTGCTAACACAACATCCATTCTGTAGCCTATGGATAAGGGAGTAATTTCGACTTTCAAGTTTTATTATTTAAGAAATATGTTTCAAAGGCTATGGCCACCATAGATAATAATTCCTTTAATGAATCTGAGCAAAGTAAGTTGAAAATCTTCTGGAAAGGATTCACAAATCTAGATGCCATTAAGAATATTTGTCCTTAATAGAAGGAGGTCAAAATATGAAAATTAACGGGAGTTTGGAAGAAGTTGATTCCATCCCCTGTGGAGGACTCTAAGGGGTTTAAGACTTCAGTGGAGTTAAGTATGTGTAAGATGGGATAGAAGTAGCAAGAGAACTAGAAGTAGAGGTGGAGCCTAAGGATGTAACTGAATTGCTGCAATCTCATAATACAATTTTAATAGATGAGGAGTTGCTTCTCATGGATGATCAAAGAAACTGATTTCTTGAAATGGAATCTACTCCTGGTGAAGATGCCATGAACATTGTTTTAATGACAACAAATAATTTACAATATTGCATAAGCTGAATTGATAAAACAGCAACAGGGTTTGAGATGACTGATTCCAACTTTGAAAGTATTTTTAAATTAAGGTACGTCTATTTTATTTTTACTTTTTTATTTTTATTTTTGAGATGGAGTCTCACTCTGTTGCTGGAGTGCTGGAGCAACACAGTGCTGGGACTCCAGTCCCAGGCTGGAGATCAGTGGCGCAATCTCAGCTCACTGCAACCTCCGCCTCCTGGGTTCAAGTGATTCTCCTGGCTGAGGCTTCTGAGTAGCTGGGATTACAGGCACCTGCCACCACGCTTGGCAAATTTTTGTATTTTTAGTAGAGATGGGGTTTCATTATGTTGACTATGCTGGTCTCGAACTCCTGACCTCACGTAATCTGCCCACCTTGCCCTCCCAAAGTGCTGGGATTACAGGCATGAGCTACTGCACCTGGCTTATTTTATTTTTAGACACAATGCTATTGCACACCTAGTAGACTACAGCAGAGGGTAAACATAACTTCTATATGCACTGGGAAACAAAAAGTTCATGTGACCCACTTTATTGTGATGTTTTCTTTATTGAAACGAACTGGAACTGAACCCACCCTATCTCTAAAGTATGCCTTTATACAATATGATGCTATAGAGTACATATATAGTAAACAGGTTACCATAATGAAGCAAATTAAATATCCATCATCTCACATAATTACCCTTTTTTATGGCAAGAGCAGCTAAAATCTATTCATTGATTAATAGCATGAATCCAGGATCTCGTACAGTTTTATTACCTACAATCCTCACATGTTCATTAGATCTCTAGACTCCTTCTTCCTACATATCTGCCACTTTGTATCTTCTGACCTACATTCTGTTTGTTTTTTATTTCTGTTTGTTGAACTTCTCATTTGGTTCATGTGCTGTTTTCCTGATTTGATTAAGTTGTCTGTGTTCTCTTTGTGACTCACTGTGCTTTTTCATAACAATTATTTTAAATTTTCAGGAAATTTGTAGAGCTCCATTTTAGGGGAGTTGGTTACTGGAAAAATACAGTGTTTCTTGGGTGGTGACGTGTTTCCTTGACTTTTCATATTCCTCAAAGTCTTGAGTTACTGTCTTTGCATTTGGAGATACAGTTACCTCCTCCAGTCCTCACTGACTGGCTTCAGGGGAGAAACACCATCACAGTCAGCTCAGCAGGGTATTTGATGGCTCTCTCAGGCCTTTTCTATGGATGTGCCCATTCCACCCCTCTTGCTCCCTCTTTGGAGGGAATTCTTAAGATTGTATGGCTTCTGTCAGTCCTGCGGAGCCAGACCAGACACTGAGAGGCTCTTGCCTGTCTTCCCTAGAGCAGTGCCCTAAAATGCTCACGTTTGTGTGTTTTCTCCCAGTCTCATGGAGTTGGGTGGGCTGTCTGCACATGCCATCTGCAGAGGCTTGCACTTGCTGCCTCCAGGAACGCACATGGAGAACAGGCTACAGGGGAGGGGCTAGTGATGCATGTGGGGCATTGGGGGTACCCATGGGCCAGTTGGGGTGGTCTGCAGGTGAGGCATCCCAAGCAGCTCTTGGGTGGGTTTCTGATGGACTCCCTGAAGCAGTAATCGGGATCCATGGCCCTTTGTTGAGTTCCAAGTCCTGCTGGCTGTGAGTCTTTGCCTCTCTTCCCTGTTTGCAGCCTCCCACACCACTCAGCTGTGATAATTACCTCAGTATTTTCTGTGGGGTAAGAAAGAAGTGGGCCTCTTGGGCAGCGTCTCACACAGCTGGAGGAGCCAGGCGCTCACTCACTATTCTCTCACTTCTTCCCATGGGAGGAATCGTGGGCTGAGGAGCTCTCTCTTGGCACTGAGTTGTGCTACCTTGCAGAAGAGGTGTCACAGGTAAAGGGAAACTGCTCTTACCCTCTTCAATGCATCTATTCTTGGAGTTTTTACTCTACTAATGTACTGGAATTTATCCACTGGTCACCCAGGCTCCCACTATAGTACTGTCTTCCATGGGTGATTGTCAAAATCAATCCATCCATGGGGAAATGATGGTAGAAAACTCCTATTTTGCCATTTTACAGATATCACTCTCCTCTACTTTTAGATTCTTGATGATAGTCCCAATGGCTTCCATTTACCTGCTAAAGGGATGGTGGTCTTTAGCAGGAAAATGACCATGTTCCACGCTGGAATGGTTGCTCTTAAAAATGACAGTTCTTCCAAAGCAGACATTTTTCTCTTTCACAATAGTCCCAGTATGTAACTTCCCAGAATGTAACTTCCACCAGAGCTTGGAGCTCTAGGTGATATAATCTGAGCTTTACTGAGTACACCAAGGAACTAGGAAGAGAAACAAAAACTATCAACTAGTAAACTATATTTACTCATCTATAGCCACCTCCACCCTGTTTCAGTTAAATTAGGTTAACACTAGTTGCTATAGATAGCCCCCCCAATTTATCTATTATCAAAATTATCTATTACTTAGGGGGTTGATAGATAAACTTCCAAATTCCAGTTGCTTAACACAATAAAATATTTTTTTTTCTTTATCCAAATGCAAAGTTGGCTGTTCTGCAGGTAGACCTTTCTCATGGTTACTTGGGACACAGACTTCTTCCCTCTTGGGCTTCCACCAATCTCCAAAGCCCTAGAGCCCTTTGTCTCCATCTGGCAGGTGGGGGTGAAGGGGAGGGGAGACACACGTGTTCTTTCTCCACTTCAGCCTGGAAGTGACTTGCATCACTTATGCTCACATTCCAGTGTGATGCCAGAAAGCTCAGAAATGGATTCCTTGGCTGGGTAGCCACTTCCTAGCAACAACTGCTCACTATGGAAGGGAACAGCTGGCCACTCTGCCACACACTGATTTTGAGAAGAGAACACAATAGATTATTTTCCATATAATTTCCGTCTCTCAGGGTTGAATCTTTAAAGGTTTAACAAGACTAATGATTGTAATATCAAATTAGGATTTGTAGCAATTTATAAAATATTCAGGTAATACCCATTTGTGGTGGAATGTGTCTATGTGTGTGATGGGGGCTGCGCATGGTGGAAAAAATTATCCTTCAGCCTTATTGGGTTTTCCTAAATAATGGAGATAAAGGTTTTTGATGGTTGCCTTGGATGATCACTGTTCTGTTAGCTTTCCTAGTAAAATTTGACTTTATGAGCATAGTACATCTGAGGAGGGATTTATGTGTTCCTTTGTGGTTTGTTGAGGCAAGAGGAGAGGGCAGCTGACCATGTTTGCTATTGTTAAAATCAGGAGACTTTCTCTCCTCCCTTTGCAGTAAAGAACATAAAATTGAAACACACTATGCAGCTTGAAGACAAGTCTGAGCCTGTGTTTGGGAAATTAAACAGCCTGAACACATCATTCATAGTAAGTTAAGGTGACAGCACATCTGATCTGAGTAGCACAAAGTGCAATTCTATTACATTCATATTGTTTTTTGTGCCCTTCAGAATTTGCTAATCACCTGTGGCCTGCTAGACCTGCTGAGCAGTCCTGCAGTTGAGTGGGTGGTGGTATTTGAGGGGTGGTAACATGAGTAGCAAAAGCAGTAATCTACTACTCTACAGCATGTATTACTTTGCATTCCTATCTCCTCTCCAGTTATTATAGTAAAGCATCGGTAGGACGAAAGGTAGAAATGACATCGGTGAATATACTCATAATGACTGCTTATCAATTTACCCCTATTGCCTTTTTCATTCTTTGCAAGTGGTCATTTTCATTTAACTGATGCTGCCTCTCTTCATTAAGAGGTAACAGTACATCAAGGCAGAACTATTTAATTTACCCAAATGATAATATCTCCTTGCGCTTCTTTTCCATTTCCATGTCAAATTTTTGATTATCAACATTAATTTTGCTTGAAGTCAAGGATCAAATTGCCAGTGCAAGCCAATTACATAAATTTGCTTGTCACTAGTGGACTTTGGTCTGCTGGTTGTTCCTTTGTAACATCCATTCATAAATAGAAAAATTGCATGGGCTCTTCTTAAGTGTGATTCATGGTCATCATAGGAGAAAAGTTCTCAAATTCTTTTTCACATCTGCCTTTCAAAGAGTTCAGTTGTATTTCTGCCTACATTAAGTGCTTTTCCTTTTGCATGAATATTAATTTTCTTTCCAAGGGTTTGATTTGGCTGTGGCTTTTCTGACCTGATTCCCTTCTATATCATATGCTCAGCTCTCATATTCAAAGTAGGACAAAGCAATAGCTAATAAAAATCTAGTATTATAAAGCTGCAATACAACAAAATTTTAATTCAACTTTCTCTCCATTGTACTATGCTAATACAGATTCTAACATGTTTGTATTAAACTTCTGTCCAGCAGAAGCAACTTTATGAAGAGCATGTAGAATGCAAACCATGATACAGCTGGGCCAACACTCACTGGCTTTCCCTTTCCTTTCACTGTCCTACACCTGTACTGCTCTAGGGAGAGCTCAGCTGAACCTTGCAAAAGAGTGCACTGGTCTCTTTTATTCTTGCTGTTCCAGAAGATGTAACATGCACTAGGAGGAGGTGTTACATGGTATGACCACAGTAAAGTCCAGATATGAAAACGTGTAAGATATCCCTAGGATATTTCCTAAACACAGCAAACTTCAAGTCTCTGAATCAGCTACCTGGAACAAGGATGGCCGTGCCTAGGAGAATATTGACAAGAACCAAATAATATTCTAAGAGGGCAAAATGTGTGTGAGTTGTAATGTAATTTCAAGAGTATTTGTGTCCATTTTTAACATCCTTTCTCACCTACTCTTTCAATCCCACTTTTATTCTTTTGTAAAGCCTTCCCAAGCCTTTAAAGATATCAAAAAGCAGTAAGAACTCACTGAACTACCCATAAGTCATGTCTTGCCAACCCAATCTATTCTCCACAGAGGGACATCTTAATGCATAAACAAAATAATCTCACTTCTGTTTCCTGTTGCACTTAAAACAAAATCCTAATTTTTTGCCATGGCCTGGAAGGTCTTCCACGAATGTGACCTTTCCTATCTTTCCAGTCTATTTCACACCTTCTCCCACCTTTGCTCATTCTGTTCCAGTTATATTGTATTTGTTCAGCAACTTGAAACTGCTAAGCTATTTCCCACCTCAGGACCTTTACACATGCTGTAGTCTTTGCTGGAACACAATTATCCCAGTTCTGCTGAGCTGTATCCTTCAGGTCCTTCAATTCTGAACTTAAATGTCACCTCTTCAGAGAGGCCTTTCCTGGCTACCATGTTTAAAATAAGTTTTTCACATTCTCACCCTCTTCATCTCTATCTTGATGCCTGCTTTGCTTTCTATGTATTATGGTATTTGTTTACTTTCTTATTATCTCTTTCTCCTACTAGAACATAAGCTTTACAAGGGCAGGAACTTGTCTGTCTTGTGTTTGTATCCCCAGCACCTGGCACAGGGCATCACACAAGCGGGTTGTTTGTCAGTGTTTGTTGAACAATGGTTTTTATGGTCCTTCCATGGTTGGCTTTTTCCTTCCCACAGCGTACTTCTTTGTAGGGGCAGTTCTTTGTTTATAATTTGTCTTCCAAAAGGAAACTTACAAATGACTTTTAAAAAATTAAAATGTAGTGTATAGAAGCAACCTTTGAAAAACTGTGTTTCCAATGACAGCCTTTAGAATCCTATGTAGGAGCCCCTAGAATTGCAATACTTCAAAAATGAAGTGAATAACTAGCGCATGGCACTGTTCCACACAAACATGATTTTAGTTATATTCACTTCTCCACCCCTACCCAGGTTCCGTGACACGTTACAGGAGATACAGCCAGGCAAACCCCAAATCTGAAACTTATGAATGAGGAATATAAATAAGGGATGGCAAATGTGATTTGGCGGGAGAGGAAAAGAGGAGAGAGGGCAAATGACTGGCTGGTGGCTGTGGGAGGAGTTGGGGCCTGAGGCTGGGGAAGGACCTTCCATTTCTTAGCAGTGTGAGGGTCTTGTGGCTTCCAAGCTTGGTTGGTTTTGTTTTGATCATGCCTCAGAGGTGTGCCCCCTTGTTCTGTGGTTGGATCATTTCCAAAGCTTATTGATCCTGGAGGTTGGGGCCCCAGAATGAAGGTGGAAGCAGGTGGGTTAGGGCATGCCTGAATAGAGGGAGGCTTTTTCCATGGGTCTTCTGGTCTGTCTAAGAAAGGGACTCTACGCTGGCCCTGGGATGCGAACACAAAGGAGCAATGGGCATCTCCCCCAGCTTTCCCGGGAAAGACTCACAGCTCCCCAGCCAAGGCTTCCTCATACCCAGGCCAGCTTTTCCCAGCAGAGGAAACTTCCCTCTCCAAGGCCTCCTCTGTTCTGAAGCCCAGATATGGGGTCAACAGGAAGACTCTCACTTCTCACTTCTCCTCAGCTATACACGGAGATACCCAGGAGTGAAACCCACCCACCTACACTCCCCCAAAGGAACCCTAGGTCTTACTGTAAGACTCTCTTTCTGTGAGTGACTCCACACAATATTCCGCGGGCCGGCTGAGCTGTTGCTAGCTGAGGTGCTGCACTTTTTAACCCCACCACATATTCCCAGGGAGTGTTGTTGTTGCTCTTCCTCCAGCCATCTCCCCACATTGATTGCCTAGCAGAGACTGATTTTAGCACTTCCTTTCTGGTATAAGGCCTTACAGGTTATTCTGCTGAGTGGAGAAAAGGGCTCGAAGGGCTTTGGTGTGATTGTCTTCATAGTTTTCCCCTAGGGTCACCCTTATTTGCCTTCCATTTTCAACAAAGGAAAGATGCTCCTGTGGGACAATGGAGGGATCGGGGTCAGACAAGCAGGCTGCTCCCTCACCTAATCACTGCCCTCACCATCCTTCCCCATTTCCCTGTGGACTTCCATAGCCACCTCTGCACAAGGTTTGCAACAAAGGGAACTAGATGACCGAAAACAAGCCTCACTCACCACAGTGTGAGCTGTCATGGCAGAGGGAACTTTTAACTTCATGACTTAGATTGTTTTTTGGCTAATTTGTATGCCTTGCTGTGAGAAGTGAATGTATTTCTTTTAAACTACAGGAAGAAAAAAAGATAGCCAGGTGCGGTGGCTCACGCCTGTAATCCCAGCACTTTGCGAGGCCGAGGTGGGCAGATCACAAGGTCAGGAGTTCGAGACCAGCCTGGCCAATATGGTGAAACCCCGTCTCTACTAAAAATACAAAAATTAGCCGGGTGTGGTGGCAGGCGCCTGTAGTTTCAGGTACTCAGAAGGCTGAGGCCGGAGAATCGCTTGAACCTGGGAGATGGAGGTTGCAGTGAGCTGAGATCTCACCACTGCATTCCAGCCTGGGTGACAAAGCAAAACTCTGTCAAAAAAACAAAAAAACAAAAACAAAAAGAAATCACACTGGCCACCAATATGTCTAGGTAGAGTGATAAACACTCTGCCTATAATTGAGGGCCTCATCACACTAAACATGACAGCTACGCTGTGTGACTGCCAGCACACCCCAGAGAATCCCCGGATGGGCCTCTGGACTCAGAAAATATCAATGTCCCTTCCAGGTGGTAGGAATTTTGTTTTATCTTGCTCTCTCTATTTTAAATTGGAAAACAGACTAAGAAATGGTTAAATGTGTTTGCCAGAAAATATTCAAGTGTAAGGCAACAGTTTCCAAATTCCCTGCAGAGACTGGGCACAAGGGAACATTGGTAGCCAAGCCTGTTATTAAGAAGGTCACAAGATGCCATCTGTTACTGCGTGCACTTTACTGTTCAAGCATATCATCAACTAGGAGGTGGCTGCAATTGATTTTGCCTGTGAACTTAAAAGAAAGAGCTATGGTGGACACCATAGTGATTTTAGTAGGCTTATATGAACAAACCATGTGTCTGCCTATGAGACGGGTGGGAGTTACATGGGGAGAAAATAGGGAAAAGGTGAAGCATTATTTTTAGTTCTGTCCTTGGTTATAGCTCAAATGTAATTTGGGATGCTCCTCGGTGATTTTCCTTTTTCTTTTTTTGTGCCTTGTTGTAGCCGTTTACTAACTATGATAGAACTGCCTTCTTTATAATTACCAAGTTAAGGCAGATAAAAGGGGGAGGGCACGAATGAAAAGACAGATAAATGAACTGCCTTATTCTTTTGCTCCCAAAGAATAAAGGAATGAAAAATCCTTTTAAAGGATTTATAAAATCCACAAGAAAATTAAAATGACACAATCAATACCCACCTGCCCTCTCCTAGATTCATCAGTTGTTAATATTTTGCCACATTTCCTAACATTTGCTTTATCTAAATTTCTCTGTACTGATGCCTATATATACTTATTTGCTGGAATGTTGAGAGTAAAATTAAAATATCATAGCAGTATATCCTAAATACTTCTTCATGAGTCTCCTATGGATAAGAATGTTCTCTTACATAACCACAATATTATTATCACCCTCAAAAAAAGTTTGACATTGTCTTAAAGTCAGCTGATTAGAAAAAAAGAAATTTAACGTTGCTAGAATGATTTTTATCTAATATATAGAACATTGAATGACTTATTCTTAAAAATCTGTCAGGAAAGAGATTTGCTCTCTAATCTATCCCAATGGTTAACATATCTCTCTTTAAGACAATGATACCTTATATTTTTGAGACATTTTGAAAATTCTGATGAAAGCTCTGGGACCTATCTTCAGAAAAATATTCGTAAAGACTGTACCAGTTCAAGGCCTGTTAGGAACTGGGCCACACAGCAGGAGGTGTACAGTGGGGAGCAAGCAAAGTTTCATCTGCATTTCCGGCCACTCCCCATGGTTGGCATTACTGCCTGAGCTCCGCCTCCCATCAGATCAGTGGCAGCATGAGATTCTCATAGGAGCACAAACCCTATTGTGAATTGAGCATGCAAAGGATCTGGGCTACATGCTCCTTATGAGAATCTAATGCCTGATGATCTGTCACTGTCTCCCATCACCCCCAGATGAGACCATCTAATTGCCGGAGAACAAGCTAGGGCCCCCACTGATTCTACATTATGGTGAGTTGTATAATTATTTTATTATCTATTTCAGTGTAAGAATAATAGAAATAAAGTGATGTAAGAATAAAGAATAAATATAATGTGCTTGAATCATTCTGAAACCACCAACCCTGCACCTGCTCACCCACCTTCCATGTTTCCATTGTCTTCCCTGAAACTGGTTGCTGGTGCCAAAAAGAAGGGGGACTGCTGCATAAAGACACTTACACTGGCCAAGAATACACACATCTTGGCTGATTCTAGGTTGTATTGTTCACATTGAATCTAAATTCTCCTCCTTTGTGTACATACAATTTAAGGCCACAGTACTCGAAAAAGATGGAGAATGGTTTGTCTTTACCTTCTAACATTATGTTTTGTGTTCATGAACCTTCATTTCAAATGACAGGCAGGTGGGAGATCAAAGTATCCCCAACATATTAAAGGAAAGCAGAATCACAGATAAGGCTGGCAGTTGCACTCTGACAGACACCAGTAGGTGGACTAAATGATTAGAAGACCTGCAGGTATACTTCCAAACTTGAGCTTCTCTGATTCTGCAAGCCTAGACTTGCTTTCTTGATAATTTGCTTTTAAAAACTAAATACCTGTAACCAGGAATTACAGGAAATACAGGTATTTCCATCAGTGTTGGTACAACATTTAAGGACCTAATACCTAAAGATAGAATTTGTTGGTAATTACGAAGATACTTAGTTTTATCAACAACAAATTGCCTAATTCAGTTACAGTTCTAAGACTGGGAAGTGGGGGCAGGAAGGTAGATACATACTGGCAAATTAGGGTAACATTAAATGTCCTTAATTAAAAGGCCAACTGAAGCTGCCAAGGTCAAGCTGTACCTTGGGCTCTATTTTGTGAACTGTGACCTCGCAAAGAGAAGTCATTAGCTAACCGTACTCCAACATATGTGAGCTTAACGCTGAAGAGGAACACTGGTTCTTCTCCATATACTGACTAAAGAAAATGAGAGACATTTCTAGTTCAGTGAAAAAAATGACCAAGTTGGCCGAAATATAAGCACAAATGTATAAATACCTAACGCTATGGTCTAGCACAAATTCTAATGTCTGTTTTTTTCCCCATAATGCACCAAATGCCCTCAAAATTACTTTCTATAAAACTTTAATATTATAGAATCATATCACTTACTAATTAATGATTAGTATAATTCTTGAAAGGAAGGGTAACAAAAAGCTAGTTAAGCCTCTGGGAGGCCTGCGGGATTTATAAAAGTCTTACAGAGCTTTGAAAGGCTAAGAATTCACAGAGCATGGAACAATCAGCACTAATTGTGAAGGATAAACTTCTTATCCCTCTGCTTTTACTGTGGCTATGAAAAAGTGGGTTTTTCTTGAATTTAGCTAAGTAATTGTTAAGCTCTTTGACTCTGGCTTAAGATACCTTGCTTTTAAAAAGAAGTTTATCAGCGTAAAATAGCACACAAAACAATGAACATTTGCCACAGGCTAGTTCACTCTCTCGACTTATTTCTAATGCCAGATCCCACCATATTACATCAAGCAAGACAGCCTTTCAGCATTTTCCCCTGATTTTTAATAAAATCGCACAAGGTAACTCAGTATAATTCATCATTAAAAAATCAATCTGGGCACCATGGCTCATGCCTGTAATCCCAGCATTTTGGGAGGCTGAGATAGGAGGATTCTTTGAGCTCGGGTATTCGAGACCAGCCTGGGCAATAGAGCGAGAACTCATCTTTATGAAAAATGTTGAAAACTTAACTGAGTGTGGTGGCACGTTCCTGTAGTCCCAGCTTCTTGGGAGGCTGAGGCAGGAGGATCACTTGAACCTGGAAGTTGAAGGTTGCATTGAGCCATGATCATGCACTGCACTCCAGCCTGGGTGGCAGAGCAAGACTGTCTAAAAAAAAAAATAAAGAAAAAGAAAGAAAAGAAGAAAAGTGCAAGTGAAAAAGCACAATGACATTGCATGTTCTCACTCGTAAGTGGGAGCTAAGCTATGAGGATTGCAAAGGTATAAGAATAATGCAATCGACTTTGTGGACTCAGGGGAAAGGGTGGGAAGTGGGTGAGGGATAAAAGACTACACTTGAGTATAGTGTACACTGCTTGGGTGATGGGTGCACCCAAATCTCAGAAATCACCACTGAAGAACTTATTCGTGTAACCAAACACCACCTGTTCCCAAAAAACCTATTGAAATAAAAAAAATTAGAAAATTTTAAAGAAAGAAATAAAAACAAAAAACACCATAATGAGCTACTCCTTCACATCCATTAGGATGGCTATAAGTGCAAAGACAATAACAAATGTTGGGGAAGATGTGGAGAAACAGGAACCTTCATTCATTGCTGGTAGAAATATTAAAATACAGCCACTTTGGAA
Organism: Colobus angolensis palliatus; assembly: GCF_000951035.1. Classification (NCBI taxonomy): domain Eukaryota; kingdom Metazoa; phylum Chordata; class Mammalia; order Primates; family Cercopithecidae; genus Colobus; species Colobus angolensis. The sequence continues at coordinate 7,371,852 of NW_012112142.1, read as the reverse complement.
AACACCTTGGCAGTTTCTTTAAAAGTTAAACAGAAATTAATAGCAGAATTCAGCGATGCTACATACAGGTTTTTACCCACTAGAAATGAAAACACATGTCTACACAGACTTGCATGTGAATGCTCATGGCAGCATTATCCACAGCAGCCAAAACTGGAAACAGCCCTAATGTCTGTTACCTGGTGAATGAGTAACAAAGTCCAGTATATTCATACAATGGAATACTATTCAGCAATTTAAAAAAAAAAAGAACAAAATACTAAAACAGCTGTAACATGGATGAACCTCAAAACACTGTATTAAATTAAAGAAGTCAGACATAAAAGATCACAGAGTGTATGATTCCATTTATACGAAATGTCCGGTAAAGGTAAATCTATAGAGGAAGTAGATGAGTGGTTTTCTGGTGCTGGTGTTAAGAAAGGGGATTAACTACAAAAGAGCAAAAGGAATCTTATTGGGGTGACGAAAATACTCTGAAACCAGATTATGGTGATGATTGCATAACCTGGTAAGTTTACTTAATTCATTGAACTGTGTACTTAAATTTTGTCGATTTTAAGTTTTTAAGTGCTATATCAATAAAATTGTTTTAAAAAATACACCTGAGCTTCTTAAGACCTTAATAAAAATTTACAGCCTCAGAATTTCAGCAGTCTTGCTTCTCTCCAATTCTAAGAGTGTAAGCTGTGTATCTTAGGAGAATATTTCAGACACAAAAATGTTTATCTCTCCCAAAAGCTCCAGAAGAATTACTATGAATTTAACTTGTACGGTTTTGTCTTACCTGTTTGATGCTTACTTTTAAAAAGATATTATTCTTAATTGACACATAATAATTGTATATATTTCTGGAGAACAGTGTGGTATTTTAACACATGTATACAATGTGTAATGAGTGAGTCCAGGTAACTGGCATATTCATCACCTCAAACATTTATGATTTATTTGTGTTGGGAACATCCAAAATCCTTTCTTGTAGCTATTTGAAAATATGCAATTTTCCAGAGATATTTCAAATAAAAAAAGAAAATACACAATAAATTATTGGGATTTTTTTTGAGACAGAGTCTTGCTCTGTTGCCCAGGTTAGAGTGCAGTGTGCAATCATGGCTCACTGCATCCTCCACTTCCCAGGTTCAGGCAATCCTCCTGCCTTAGCCTCCCTAGTAGCTGGAACCCCAGGTGCCACCATCACACCCAGCTAATTTTTAAAAATTATTATTTGTAGAGACGGGGGTCTCCCTATGTTGCCTACGCTGGTCTCAAACTCCTGGCCTCAAGTGATTCTCCTGTCTTGGACTGCCAAAGTGCTGGGATTACAGCCATAAGCCATGGTGTCTGGCCATAAACTACTGTTAACTGTATTCCCTCTACAATGTTATAGAACACTAAAATTTATTCTTCTTATCTAGCTATAATTTTTTATCAGATGCTAAAGGGAAACAGATGATGTGTGTACAATTTGTGGTAGTAGCCTAATTGGAAGTGTAAGAAATTTTATTCTAACACTGCTTTTAATCCTGATTTTCCCTCTTCATGTTCATGCAGGACTATTCCCTGATATAACCAGGCCCTTTAAAAAGTCATTTGATGTCAAGCATGGAGTGGTAAGTCCAATGTTTCTCAGCGATCACTTACCTGTAGAGAGCTTAAATTATTGTACACTGCATATTATTCGTTAAAAAAACAAAAGGGGTTAAAATTTTAAAAAACAATATTCACCAAACATTTATTCCTGAGTGCTTATTTTGTGTGTAGCTTTCTATTAGGTGATAGGAACACAACAATAACCAAGGTTACAAATTGTGAACAACTGATGATACTGTGCTTTTATCATCATCACCAACTTTTCCTCTTTCCCATGCAGAGGAAAAATTATTATATACTGGCAGTTAAAAATAACTTTTCTCTGATTGTAAACATTCAAATAATACAGAGTAACACAGTAAAGATTATCTGAAATTCTTTCCCTTCCCCCAGGGACAATCACCATTTTCATTTCAGTGAACATCCTTATAAATGTCTCTCTATACTTATGTATACATAAGGATACATGCATACACACAGTCTATTGATGAGATCATACTGGACACTGTCCTCTGTAACCTGCTTTTATCCCTCAATATGTTCATGGACATCTTTCAGTGTTAATCAACATAATTATTTGTTGTCATTTTTAATGGATACATAATATTTTATTAACTGACTCCATTACAATTTAAAAATATGCCATAGGCCGGGCATGGTGGCTCAGGCCTGTAATCCCAGCACTTTGGGAGGCCGAGGCAGGTGGATCACTTGAGGTCAGGAGTTTGAGACCAGCCTGACCAACATAGTGAAACCCCATCTCTACTAAAAAAAAATACAAAATTAGTTGGGCATGATGGTACGTGCCTGTAATCCCAGATGCTTGGAAGGCTGAAGCAGGAAAGTTGCTCGAACCCGGGAGGTGGATGTTGTAGTGAACTGAGATCATGCCACTGCACTGCAGCCTGGGCAACAAGAGTGAAACTCTATCTCAAAAAAAAAAAAAAAAAAAATATATATATATATATGTATATACACATATGCCATATAAGGAGGCATTTAAGGTTTTCTAACTTATAACTACTGTAACCCATGCTGTGAGCAACAAAATTTGAATATACGTTTTTGCAGCTATAAAATCATCTCTTCAGGGTACGTTCGCATAAGAGGAATTCTTGGGTCAAAAGTACACTTATTTTACAAATGGCCAAACTGCCTTCCCGAAAATTGGCTTCGTGCCCCAGTAGTGCGTGAGAATGTCTGTTTTCCTATATCCTCTCTAACACTAGCTTTAAAATATAATCTTGATGTTTTCCAACTTGATAGATGAAGATAGTTCAATTTTCTTTTAATTTCATTTCTTTGATTATTAGTGAAGTCAAGCACCTCCTCCTATGTTTATTCATCATTCATAGTTCTTTCATGAATTGTAATTGATTCTCACTATTTGTGGTTATATTTTGTAAAATCACCATGAATACTGAATTAAGGAATACTGAACCATTGTTCCTAAAGGAAATATAAGGTTAGATTCCTGGGAGCCTCCAGTCACTACATCTTTGCCGACTGATCAATATATAATTTTGTTTTTACGTATGTTTCTGTTTAAAGACACTTAATATATGTTGTTAATTTATTAACATCGAACTCATGGCTAACAGCACTATAACTAATGCCAGAATGGAGCTTAATTAATTTACAAATACATTTTAGCAAGTAGGTGAATTTGCAAATACAAATTTGTGAATAATTATATTTGAATGATAATGATAGTATATTTCCTTTGTCCATTTTCCTACTAGGGTGTTTAGCTTTTTCTTATTGATTTGTATATGGTATTTTCATATTAGGATTGTACTCTGTTGTCTATATTTTACTGTTATTGTTTGTTATTACAGTGGTGGCTTTTTTTTGAGACAGGGTCTTGCTGTGTTGCCCGGGCTGGCCTTAAACTTCTGGACTTAAACAATCTTCTGTCTCAGCCTCCCGTGTGGCTGAAACTACACTGCACTCACAGTGGTGGCTTTTGACAGCAGTATCAGTGCTTTCTGAATGCAGGGGTGGGGAGGAGCAATGTTGGGAAAATGAATTTTATTAGATTTCTATTATTATGAAAGTGGTTGGTATTTATTTCTATCTCTTCTTTTTATAGGCACATCAAATTTGGGATTTTGGTGATTGTTTTTCAACACCTCCAAATTATGGAAAATACTGTAAGCCCCATCCTAAACTACTACTTTATATCCATTTTCTGGCCTTTATTTTAATAGTGGTCTTCATGTGATATTTCCACACCTTTTGCGTTTCTGCTTCCTTCCTCCTGGCACCCACATTGTTACATCATTTTATCTCTCCTAACAATACAAAAGGTAGGATGCAGAAATAAAAGGAGGGAGAAATGCAAGAGGCATTTGCCACTCATGCTGGTGGCAGAGGCAGGGGCTGCATATGTAAAGATTTGGATCTATTGATTTAAAACAATGTTTGGGAATGTCAGGAAATTTCAGTTATGGTAGACTTTGTTTATCACAAACACTCATACATTGGCTATCTCTTCACCCTAGGTGTAAGACCTAAAAAGCCAGCGCAGGAGGCCCTGATAAACTACAGTCGACGAGGGAAAGGTGTCCTAAAGCATGTAAGCATCTTTCTACTTGCCCTGCAACAGTGGATCTCTGGGGGAGAGTCAGAAAGTGGGGTTCTCAGTGTCTACATGGCAGCAGGTGGTGGCCTGTGTATGTTTAGCGTTGGTATAAAAGTATTCCCTAAGTTACAATCAGGCAAAAAGCGGAGCTGTTCTGATAAGATAAAGTCTTTCTTAAAGCATCATGAGTAGTTTCTTGGGTGGATCTCTCCACAGCTGTTTTGGAAACAAGCCCTTAAGAGGCTTACAGCAGTTGGAATTTCTATTATACTGTCCGAATTTTCACTGGTGAGTTGCTGGGTTCTGCCTGTTGTGAAGAAGGGAGTTCTCTGATAGTCCTGCCCTGCCGCGTATGCACCCTGGGTGCCCAGTGGCCGGAGTTTCCCTCCCCATGTGCCCGTCCTGCCAGCCATCATCTACCGTCCCTGCTTCCCCGAAATGACCCTCCAGACCAGGGATTCTCTCCTTCCTGATTAGACTTTCTCAAAACCCAGGGCTTTTAAACAGATTGTTAAAATGGGGTTCTTTTTATGTTTTAAATTTCTGGCAGAGACTCTTAGAGAGTAAGTTGAAAGAAAGAATAAAAACTGGTTTCTGCATACAAGTTACAACTATTTTTGCTATTCTATTACTTTATTAAGATTTCTGTTTAACTTAAAAAAAAACTCAGACTCATCCAAAGTAATTATGTTCATTATACCATGGGTTTGATATGCTCGTTATGTGTGTTAGGGAAAAAACAAACAAACAAACTCTGACCATTAAAGTAAAAAATGTTATACAAGTACTACCTAACAGTATCACAAGAACCACCAGTTATACATACATTTCACTTTGGAAATGCTGGTCTTTGGGCATTAACCAGCAAATCTGATACATTTCGCTAACGGGAGAGGGTTGAATGACCCACGCTGGTTCCCAGACGACTTGTCTATTTTAATGATGGTCTTCCAGAAATGGTGCAGTTTTTCTAGACTTTTCTGCTTAGGACCTGATAATGTTCCCAGGCAGCATTCCAAACATGGAAAGCCAGTGCGGTGGCAGACTGTGGAGGGAGTTGTTTGGGGGCGTTTGTAGCTGTGTGGTCCCCTGAAAGTTATATTGTGTGGTCAACCAGGGACATCCCTTCACTATAGGGTTGATGCCTGCTTCTAGGAAGGGTAGATGATTTCCTGAAAGTACACTTACTGAAAGCTGGCCTCTTGGGAGTTGCTTGGGAGAATCATTAACTATTGTTAAATAAATAAATCCCTCTTGCCTACATGGAATTGTACTGGTGCCAAGCAATTCCATTGCCAATCAGTGTCTGCAGCTGTTCTGGGGAACAGTTGCTTCTCTCTGTAAGGTTCTTCCCCAACCCCTCCCAGAAAGGGAATTCTCTATACTCAAAGTAGCCGCTTTTAAGTCAACCATTCCCAACAAATAAACGACATTACATCCTGCTCTTGTTTTTGTGGTGCAATAGCAGACTAAAAGTACATACACGTGCACACACACACCCCACACAATTAATATGGGGTGCATATTTGGAAAACCTTGGACCTAGAGTCCTGACCAAAAAAAATAAATCATGACTTTTTATTTATGAGACAAGGCAAATCTTAATATTTTTAAATATATATACTTTGAAGGAGAACAAGCACTGAGATATATAAATGCCCAATTTCCTGCATCAAAGCAATAAGTAGAGATTGAATGAAATTTTCAACGATCATTAACACTATTCTTAGTTTTGAAAGTACTTGCTTGCTGGGTAGTGCCTTTGGTAACCATTCTCTAAATATTTATATTCCTGTGTCCTATCTTGAAGAAGTTCCTGATGGAAACTGGAAAGCAGAGCATTCACGTCCAGGAATGTGGGGACTAGAGGAATTAGGGAAACCTGGAAAGAATCTTACCAGAGAAGCAGTGGGGGCCGGTTAGGGATTGCAAGAGTTCCTGCCCTTTTTCTCTCCCGCTTTATTAGTCTGGCCTTCCTGAGAGAGACACAATATATTAAACAGGAAGGTTAAAAGAGATGGAAGAAAATGCAGGATCAATCCCATCTCCTGCTCATGAATGATGTCTGGTTTGGAAGAGACCATTTAATTCCCAATTCTGTGGAAAAGTGACCTTTGCGGATGAGCGAGTGTTGACAACCAGGCCATTTTTCTCCAGCTTCATGGACGGTGCGATTCTGAAAGCAAGGTTGGCTCATCTGAGGATTCAGAAGCTGATCGATACTCTGATTACGGCTGGGGAGGACCCTCATCGCCATTTAACTGAGTTGGAAAACGAAGCCACAATGCTGGAGGCGTGGAGTTTGCTTAATAAACAACTTTGAGGTATGGGGCCCCCCCAACACCCCCCTGCCCAGGAACATCTGGACCCTGGCAAGCTAACTTTCTGGGACAATTCCATGGGCTTCATTTCTCAGTTTTTTCCCTTTTTAATTGGTGGTGAGAGACAAAACTTGTTATAATCTTTATTAAACTTTCCTTTTTAAATAAATACTTGGGACCACATTTATCCGCAGGAACCACAGAAATGGTGCTGCGGCCCCGACCGTCGTGGGCTCCGGCGTCACAGAGCCTGTCCCTCGTATCTGGGAACCCCAGGGAAGGGGGCAGGGGCGTGAGAAAGGTTCTTTGTATTCAGAGCGCTCACCCAGCAGAGCTGGAGCCTTCCACCGCCAGGTTTTCCTCCGCGCAAGGCGCCGCCGGGAAGCGAATTGGCTTCGACCGTCGGGGCGGGGTCGCGGCCCTCCCGCCCTGGCTCTCTCGGTAGGCTGCCCGCGTCCCCGGAGCCGCGCCCACGGCCCGCCCACCCGCCGCCTGCCCCTCCCCTCCCCCGTCCGCCTCTTCCCGCTCTTCCCGGCCCGCCTGAGCGGCCGCCTCCTGCTTCCTGCACGGCGGACCTCCTCTCCCCCACGATCCTCTGGCTGTCTCCACGATCCTCCTCCCCTAGCGTCCACCGGCCGCCTCCACCGCCTACGACCCTCCTCCTCTCTTCGCGACCCTCCTGCTGCTGATTCTCCCCGCTACCGCCCGCCTCGTCGCCCCCGCGGAGCGCGCGGGAGGAGGGACCGGGAGCGGCAGGGGCTGCGCGGTGACCCGGGGCGCGGGAAGGAGCCCGCTGCCGTCCAGGCCCGTAAAGGGCCCCGGCAGCCGCCGACTTCCGCGGAAAGGCAGAACGGTGTTTGGTTTACTGAAGTAGCCACCTCCTCCTACCCCCTCTTCCTCCCCAGTCCCCACTTTCTGCCCCCCACACCCCCTTCCATTTACTCCTAGTTACCAAGACCGCCGTCCTTCTCTTAGGATTTTTGTTGAATAGAAAATACAATTAAAAGTCGCAGCACCACCCCTGCCTCCCGTCCCTCAAACTCCAAGTGATTATTTTTGTCTCTTAGCCCTACGTTGGGTTAAATACATTCCCCGGGAGCCATCTGGTCTGATTCCCGGCAACCTTCGTATGGTTTCCATTAAGCTCTCCAAAAGCATGCGTTGAAAAGGCAGCCCTGCAGCCACTCAGGAACCTCCGGAGTTTTGCCCTGGCCAGCCCCGGTAGACATCTCAGGCAGCAGGAGAGAAAGGCCTTTGTTGAGGTTCCGAGTCTAGTACCTCATGATCCAGGTTTTAATCTCTTAACTTCTTGGCTTTTCCTGGTCCAGTACAATACAGTTCTCCAAGGTAATGGTTATCATTAATTCATCATTTGTTTTTTACTATATGCAAGGGATAGCTGATTAGAATTCTGTTTTAATTCTAAAAATGAAGTCTTAACAGCTTTACAGATGAGTTGCAACAGTAACCTGGCCGCAGAAGTGCAATTTGACCAGCAGCATTGGTATGGTGGGGTCTACACCTTCTTGCTTGTCTATCCCCCATTCCTTAATCCCCAAAAGGCAAAGAGCAAATGTTTGCTTGTGGAAACATATTCCCTCACACGTGGGTTAGGGCTTGTATCCAAGAAAAAGGGAACCGGCAGGTTCATAGACTCAGAGTGTTGTAACTAGAATGTTCCTTAGGATTCATCCGAGATGTATGTCCATTGATTGAGGACACTCAGAAAGTGAAGGGGCTTCGGGAAGGTCACATGACTGATGAGTACTGTACTGCGGCCTAATTTGGGGATGGGAGGGTGGGGAAGAGACCTAGGCATCAAGTGCTTTATCATATACAGCAAGGAAGATTGTGGTCAAATCAATTCATTAGTGGCACATCCTAGCTCTCCCCAGCCCCTCAGCTGCAGTCCCATCTCTGTCCTGCCCTGTCCCTCCCTGTTTGGGGAGTTAGAGCCCTTTGCTTTTCTTCGTATTTCCCCACTCCCGCCCTGCCCGTGTGATTTTTATTTGGGTTTTTAAAACGAAACCAGGTGCTGCATAAAACAAAAGCAAAGTAATAACAAGGAAAGACTATCCAACCCTTGAGGAATGTGCTGAGTTTTATGACTCAGGCTGTCCTGGCAAAGGGCTTGGGCTGACAGCGAGAGGTGGGTGGCACGGAGCACAGACCATACATGGCAGCCCTGGCCTCCCCAGATAGGCATGGTCAAGGCAGCCTGTGACTCATTTCACAAAACCAGAGACTCTTGTTTTTGTGGAGCAAGACTTCCCGGAGGCTAAAGCAAGATGATCATCAACTTTTCTCCTAGAGCCAGTTCAGTCTGATAAAGCAGGGGCCACCCCGGAGTTTGGAGGGGAAGAGAGCCCAGGCACAAGGCCATCCCTGGGAAAGAAACAGGATTGATGGACTTGGGCGAGGGCTTTGGTGCAGTCAGGAGATGAGTAACATGGAAGTTGCAACGTGACATGAAAATTAGCATGTATTGTAGTGGAGACAATGGCTTGAGAGTTCCAGGTCGCCAGACTGCCACAGTGCCTTGGAGAAGGGGACTGGTTGGAGTGCTCCTAAGCCCGGAGGAGGTGTTTGCTCCTCCTCAGTGCATGGAGCACAGGAAAAGCTTGTCAGATGCCAGTAAGGTTTCCGAGGTGCCATTCCTCATGCAATCAGGAAGAGTAACTACGGGCAAAAGTAGTAGACTTTGCATAAACACCCAGAGAGCCACCCAGACACACATCCTCACATTCTGAGAATTCTTTTCAAATGAGCATAGTAATGGGGTGAGGTGTACATTTTTTCTGTTACTAAGAGACAGACTGGGAGAGTGAGAATGCAAAGGAGAATGTCTCTTCTAGCAGAGGTGGTGGGAGGGGTTGGAATTTGGGTGACAAGAATATGTTTGCGCCCCTTCATTACACAGGCCTAGGTGAAATGGGACTGATAGGTGTTCTTCTGGTTTCTGCTTCTGGTTTCTTCTTCCCAGAGAAGGCTGTCACTTTTTGAATGAGAATGAACTTTGACTGGCATAAATGAGATCTTTGTGCAGAAGCCCCATGGAACAGAGTCTTGTTTTTCCTTATCTTCTTTCTCTTTTTCTTTTCCTTTCCAAGGACTACCCATTGAAAAGCTATGGTGACTATTCCATAATGGCAGGCAGAGCTCTGCTTAACTTTTTCCTTAAAGTCTACTTACCTGGAAAAATAAAGTCTTTTAAGGACGATGACTTCATAAATATTTATAGTGGGAACAGGCGTCACTCTGGTTCTGCGAGAGAATGGGCTCATTCAATTTATTTATGATGTGACACTTGGGTGAGTGACATCCGTCATCTGGGTCGGCCCTACACTCTGTTCCACTGAAGCATGTTTATGGAGTGATTATGCCTGCAAATATTTGCTATATTTAGGCCCTCTCCTCCCCTAACCCCCTCTTAGCCTTCTTAAGTCCCCAAACCAGCAAAAAGCCAAGCTATGGTCTGGAAGGTTTGAACCCTAATGACAAGGCACAGGGGCTTGAACATGTGCTGTAGAAGGATTTGATGAGTTGGGAGGCAATTAAGAGTGGGAATACTGTTACTATAGCATTCCTATATTCAGGAGGTTTTGCTGTCCTGTATCTAGCAGGTGAGGGCTCTCAGCTGGGCATGAGGGGTTTTGACAGGTGACGAGCACAGCCCTGAGTGACAAATGTAGAGGGATGCTTTTGAAACTCTTCCCTTCCCAGGGAGCTTTCTCCGGACAGGATTTCACAGGCCCTCAGATCTGTCACCATGCACTCCAGGGCTCTAGGGGCGGGACCTGATAGGGACTCGGACCTCAGCTGGGTCAAGGTCTGGGTGTAACCTGAGGCCTCCACTCAGCCACACCTGGTCCATGGCTGGGTGCAACAGCTGCCCTCCATCAGCTGCGGAGGAGGGAGGGCCTTCTCTGGCTTCCTGGCTTTCGAGTGCACATGCCCTGACCCTAGGCATTTCAGGCTGGACTTAGACATACTTCAGCACTCAGTATTTGCTCTCCGATCAGCTTGGTGATCTATTGTTTATCCTGGGAAGGGCCAGGTCTTGGCACAGGAGCCTGAAGCGTTGCCAGTGTTTTATTTTTAGAGACAGGAAAATGTCTGCTTTTTGGCAGCTGCTCTTTTTCTGGCACACATCAGGGATGGTGTAAAAAAGTTCAAGTGAGAGATTCCAAGCCCTAAATTCATGGCCTATGACATAGGCAATAGCACCATGAGCCTCTCAACAGGCGCCTTTGGGGAACCTAGAATCTGTCATTAGAAGGCCTCCTGGGCAGAGTAGTGGCATCCCTGACACACCCTGGTGGCGAGAGTCCTCTCTAGTTCATAAACCTCAGAGCCTGAACATCTCGTGAGTTCCCTTTGAACGCATCAGCCTATCTGAACTATTATAGTTCTTCCCTTCGTTCATCTCCTTCCCTACCAGTCCATAATCTAGTTCAACTTGGTAGGCAGAGTTAAAAGAAAAAAAGAAGTCTGCTAAATTTCATGTTCATCAATTCTTCTTAGACCCAGTGATGTTGTCATCATAATGATTATAGAAGCCAGCCAGTGTCCATGGCAAGAAATATCTTACTAGACTCAGAGATCACATTTCCAAGTTTTATTGGAATTAATATTTATCCTAACATAGCCCTCTTAAAACATTTTTGTAGGTCCTGTGATTCTGGCTACTGGAAATTTATAGGAAAGCACTTTGTAAATTATAGTGACATATTATGCAAAGGTAAAATGGAATAGAAATAAACATAAATTATTATCGGTATCTTTTCTCCCCAACCTTTGGAAAAAGATTACTTTCTAATTACAAAAATAAAACATGAATGCATTCTCCTTTACTGCTTATAGCCCATGATTACCTTTTAGATTCATTTTTCTTCCTGCTGGAGCACATCTTTGGTAGATTTTCTTTTGCTTTTCCTCCCTTCTCCATCAGAGTGGGTAATACATTTTTGTAAGGGCTGGTATGTCCGAGAAGGTATTTTGCTCTCTCTCTGCATGTTAGCTTGGCTTGTTATAGAACTCTAAGTTCAAATAGATTTTTCCTGAACATTTCTAGGCTATTCCATTATTTTCTTGAGACTGCTTTGGTTGATGAGCAGTACCCTTTTGATCTGACTCTCACTCCTTCGTAGGTAATCCTCCGTATCCTCTTGTACCTTTTACGATTGTGTTTTTCACCTCGATGCTCTGGAGTTTCGTTTTGATATCGCTATGTATGAATTTATTTTTAAAATTTATCCTGCTTGGTAATGATAGGCTCTTTCAATCTGAGTGTTGAGGTTCTAAGATATGAGGCAGAAACCAGAAAGGGTAAATTAATCTATATAGTAAAGTGCTGAGGAAGAGAGGAAAGAAACTGTGCGGCCTGAGTGTTGGGAGGAATTTTAAGGGATAAATAGAGACAGCAAGAGAATAAGACTTGGAGAGATTCATTGTTAGTTGGTTCCTGCTGGAGCACATCCTTGGTAGAGAAAAATGTGTAAAGAAGATTTTAAATATACTCCCAGCAGGACTCAGTGGCTCACGCCTATAATCCCAGCACTTTGGGAGGCCTAGGCAGGTGGATCACCTGAGGTCAGGAGTTCAAGACTAGCCTGACCAATATGGTAAAACCCCGTCTCTACTAAAAATACAAAAATTACCCAGGCATGGTGGCAGGCGCCTGTAATCCCAGCTATTCAGGAGGCTGAGGCAGGAGGATTGCTTGAACCTGGGAGGTGGAGGTTGCAGTAAGCTGAGATTGCACCACCGTACTTCAGCCCAGGCAACAGAGCGAGACTCTATCTAGAAAAAAAAAAAAAATATATATATATATATATACACACACACACACATATATATATATATACACACTCACTCCCCTCTTTGGTGTTTTACGAAGAAACTAAGACTAAAATTGGTGTTAATTATATTTTTTTCTGTGGGACTGTTGGATCTGTGATTTGATACTAAACCAGAAGACTGAACCATAAGACTACTTTGAATTAATATGAATTACATAATCAATTATTATTTTGAGATAGGGTCTTGCTCTGTCACTCTGGCTGGAGTGCAGTGGTATGATCTCAGCTCACTGCCACCTTTGTCTCCTGGGCTTAAGTGATCCTCGCACCTCAGCCTCCCAAGTAGCTGGAACCACGGGTATGCACCCCAACACCCAACTCATTTTTTGTATTTTTGGTAGAGATGAGGTTTCACCATATTGCCCAGAATGGTCTCAAACTTTTGGGCTCAAGCAATCTGTCTGCCTTGGCCTCCCAGAGTCCTGGGATTACTGGTGTGAGCCACTGCACCTGGCCAGCAATGAGTTTTTTTTAATGATTAGGCAAATATCCTTGTTTCATTTTGCCCTTGTCCCTTCCCTTCCTTCACGCTGTCCAGGCTACAGTTTCTTTTACAAAATGAAATGGAGTTAGATGCTCTAAAGTCTTGCTGTTTCTATATAACTATTTTTCTCTTACTCATTTGTCATCTACCTACCTAACCACTTTCTTTTATGGCTAATAGATTATAAGAAGCATACACAAATACTTTGTCTGCTCATTTAGTAATCTAATTTATCACCAGATGAGTTGTCATGTGTAGATTGCAGATTTGGTCAGAAAAGACTGTACAGTGACCACAGTTATAGGTATAGCAGGTTAGGACTCTTAGCTTAAGATCCAGAATGCAAAGCTCTGCTTACCTCCCCAGAAGTTTACTACTCCTGACTGAGGAATTCATCCCATAGATTGTCTTGGTCCACCCATAGGAGTTAATGTGTGTTAGAGGGGCAAGATTTGGGAAAGTCTCAAACACAAATTTATATTCAACCAACAATAGCATCTCTGAGCAAATGAAGGCAGGAGATACAAACAAAATCGTATTATGACTTTTCACTCTCTTCTTGAAACATAATCATTGAATTGGCTTTTATTTTATCATGTGCATGTATTACCTTTTAGAAAGCACTAAAAACAGTTGTTAAACTTTTAAAAGTGTAAGGACAATGGAATAATTATTGAGAGTCCAAATTCTCCCAGGAGATTTGAATTACTTGAGAGCTTTTTCCTCTACTTCTAATATCCACACTAAAGTGTTTGATGTAACGAGACAGTAAACATATGCAGCCTGTATAATCTGAATTACTCTCCTGACTAAAAGGTAGAGATTGAGTTGCTGCAGCCCAACACCCCTGACAACTACTGAGCTCCTAGTTGTTAGATGCTGCTACTCTTACTAGATTTTGAGATATGCATAGTCTTTGCCTGAGTAAGCGGGGTTGCAGTGTGACCTAGAGGAGAGAGATCTGGGAACTGATATTCAACCAGCAATAGCAGCTCTGAGCAAATGAAGGCAGAAGATGCAAACAAACGTAAGTTCAAAGTCTGCTGACATTGGAAGCCAGCCAGGTGAAAACCATTCATGTGGATCTTCAAGGGAGTCCGGCGTTTCTTCGAGTTGCCATCAGCATTTCTTCTTTTCTGGAATATAAAGTTTCCTTCACTTTGTATGTAACTAGGGCTCTATCTGTATCCAGAGAGGGTGAAATGCTTTCCAAATTATAGCTATCTCTCCCTTTCAGAAAAAAAAAAAAAGTGACAACGTGAGGTTTTCAAAACTGCATTTTACAAAAAAAGAACTATGCATTTACTTTGTAATTTCAAATGATATATTTTCCATTTTTGGTTAATCTGTAATTAATTGTGGCTCCTAAATCATCAGGTTTCCTACAGTCCCCTTCATCTTTTCTCCAACCTTTATGTTAAACAGTTAATGCTCTATACATTATATAAATACCCTTCTGAAATTCAGTGCCCGAGGAAAAATCCATTTTTAAAGAGAGGGATTCTGAATAATAACGACCCCTTGTTTTGAAAATATAGGTTTTCATAAAACAGCATTTGTAAAAGCAGATCCACCCCTAGAGAACATGTGACAAATATCTAGCAGATGTCATTACGGCAAAGTATTCCCCTCAAAACCTTTAAATTGTCACTTCTTCTGGATTTCCCGCTTTAATGGAAGAGCCCACCATGGCGACACATGCTCTGCCTCTCAAAGTGTGGTCTGCAAGGCTTTGCCAGATGGTCTCCTTCAGAGTAAATGCTTTCAATATGATAATGTTTATATTTGTGATTCTGGCATGAACTAATAATTTTCTCGTGATAGTTAATAAAAAACAGATTATTTCATTTCTATCTCATAAAACCCGGTACCTTTCCTCCTATTCTATCTGATGAGGGTGATTTTTTTCCCGTTGGTGAGGTCGCAGTGAGTGTGGGGAGGATTATGGAGCTGCAGCCGTCTCCACGGCTAATGTGGTGTCCAGCCTAGAATTTGAGATCCCCTCCTCCTCACACAAGTCAGGCTTGCAATGCATCAGAAAAGGATAGTTTGTCAGGGTAACAGAAACCAGGGCTCCAACATAAACAATCTCTTTGAAGCTTCAAGGTTTACCTTTTAGCTGTAATATTCTGGAATTTGGTGGCTGAGTCTGGGGTTCTCTGGCCATATCCATCATGTTTTCTTAGAGGCTGATCACATTCCCTTCTAATCCTTCATTTTTCCAGACTAGAATACTTATTTTATAACCCTTGCCACAGCAGAGGGGTGAGGGGTAGGGCGACTTTTCATCCCTTGACCTTTTTTTATTTTACAACTTTTTTGGACTCTTTGCATTTCGGAGAAGAGGTACTAAATTTTATCTGTGTAGCCTTCTTTTCCTGTGGATATGTTTGGCTAACAGAACTGGTTCTGGTGGGCAGCACTAGTAGGGATGGTATGAAGATGGATGGCCTACACTTCAAAGGATGACTTGATAAAAAAAGATATGGAAAATTGGTTTGGAGTGTGGCTGGAGATTATAATGCCACTAGTTTACTTTTCTTCAAAGGAATGTGAAGTAGGGAGTGGGAAAAGGTTAGATTTCCCTGAGAGAGAAGGGAAGGTTTGGGGTCTTTTGGCGAGAACTAGGATGCATTAACTTTCTTTCTTTCTTTTTTTTTTTTTTTTTAAAGACAGAGTCTCATTCTGTCACCCAGGCTGGCATGCAGTGGCTCAATCTCAGCTCACTGCAACCTCCATCTTCCAGGTTTAAATGATTCTCCTGCCTAGTCTCCTGAGTAGCTGGGATTACAGGCACCTGCCACCATGCCTGGCTAATTTTTGTTGTTGTTGTTAGTAGAGACTGGATTTCACCATGTTGGCTACGTTGGTCTCAAACTCCTGACTTCAAGTGATTCACCTGCCTCAGCCTCCCAAAGTGCTGAGATTACAGACATGAGCCACCATGGCTGGCTGCATTAACTTTATTTCTTTCAATACTAAACTCAATACAAGGGTAGAGTTTTCTCTTTGTTGCCAGCATCTCACCATCTACTCATTCTTTAACCTACTGGAATTTAGCTTCTACTCTTAACCTGTCATTGAATCTGCATCCTTAAAGATTACCAATGGCCATCAAATTGATGAAGGCTATGAGATTCAGCCTGACTCTACTCATCCTTCTGTGCAGTTTGACATAAAAGTCTCTCTACCACTGGGTTCTCTAGCAATGTTGTGCTTGTCTCCGGCTTCTCTGTTTCTTCTCATTCTCCTGTGTTGACATTAAAATCTCCTCTATTAAAATCTCTCTATGAAAGCCATCTCCTAAGGTTCTGTCATTGGTGCCTTTGTTGTTGCTATTGTTGCTGCTGCTGTTGCTTCCATGGTGTTACCACCCTCTCCACTGTCTTCAAATATCATCTTTGCTCCAACAAGTCTCATCATGAGATTTCTTCTGAGCTTTGGAGTACATTTTTAGTCTTCTACACAATAGCATTTTTTTCTAGACAGGAAACTACTGTGGTCCACCTGGTGAGGATGCTAAGAACCAGCACAAGGATATTAAGAGTGGAAAAGACAGGAGAGAGTCAGAAAAATATTTGGCAGATAAACAGAGCTCTTTGATGGATTAACTATCCAAAGAGCAAGAGGAAGAAAAAGAAGTCGGAGAGCAAGAAGGGGACAAAGCTGACCACAAGTTTTATAGCTTAGGTAAATTGGAGGATAGGTGTACCCTTATTGGAGTAAGAAATACATGGTAAGAGTCAGATTTAAGGGAGAAGATGATGACTTCAGTTTAGGACATTTGGAACATACCTCATCTCTACCTTTTTTGCCTTTTGAGTCTTCCTTTCTGTCTTAGTCTGTTTTGTGTTGCTGTAACAAAATACCTGAGACTATATCATTTATAATAAACAGAAATTTATTTGGCTCATGGTTCTGAAGGTGGGAAAGTCTAAGATCAAGGGGCCAGCATCCTGTGAAGAATTTCTTGCTGCATCATCCCATGGCAGAAGGTGGGAGGGTAAGAGAACGCATGAGAGAGAGAAGAGTGGGCTCAACTCGTCTTTTTATGAAGATCCTGCTCCTGAGATAACAAAGCCACGCCTGTAATAATGGCATTAATCCATTTCTGAGGACGAAGACCACATGAGCTAATCACCTCTTAAAGGTAGTATCTCTCAACACAGCTGCATTAGGGATTAATTTTTTTTTTTTTTTTTTTGAGATGGAGTCTCGGTCTGTCGCCCAGGCTGGAGTGCAGTGGCATGATCTCGGCTCACTGCAAGCTCCACCTCCCAGGTTCACACCATTCTCCTGCCTCAACCTCCCGAGTAGCTGGGACTATAGGCGTCCGCCACCATGCCCGGCTAATTTTGTTTTTTTTTTTTTGTATTTTTGTTAGAGACAGGGTTTCACTGTGTTGGCCAGGATGGTCTCGATCTCCTGACCTCGTGATCCGCCAGCCTCAGCCTCCCAAAGTGCTGGGATTACAGGCATGAGCCACTGTGCCTGGCCGGGATTAAGTTTTCAACACATGAGCTTTGGGAGATTCAAACCATAGAACTTTCTTAGTGCTGCTAGATGCAGGTCTAATTCATGCCATTCGCCTCAAATTTTTTTGTTAGCTCTTACTAACTACAGAGTAGTTTAGGCATTCAGTCTCCTTGACAGGGATTTGAAGCCCTACACAAGCTGTCTTTGTTTGGTTTCATTGTAATCTTCTAGCACAACAGAATCCACCAAGCAATTTCTCACCTTCTTGCCTTTGCTCAAGCTGTTCTCTCAATCTGGAATACCCTCCCCAATTTTTCTGTCTATGGAAATCCCACTCATTCTTTAGATTGCAGCTTGCATGCTACATCCTCCATAAAGCCTCCTCCCACCACAGTCAGAATCTGTCATTCTTTATTCAATATTTTCACAGCAATTTATGTGTATTTTTCCTTGTATTATAATGCATATGTTCAGATGCTCATTTCTTCTATTGGTTGGTAAACTCCTTAAAGCTGGGAAATGTGTCTTATTTATCTCCATTCTTTATCAGCTGCCAACACACGATTTTCCATATATTTGTTGCTCATTAAATAATAAATGAAAAGGAGAGAGAGATATTAATCATGGTTAGCGTGGAAGGGGACTCTTGTGGGGAGAAATGGTTGGTAAGTTAGGCAGGGACTTGCTTTAGAATATGTTCAACTGGGATGGAAACTGGGTTGTGAAGAAAAGGGATAGGGAATAATGATGAGGGTGGCAATGGATTATGGGTAATGTGAAGGGCTCATATTTAAACACAGGATCCTGTGATACAAAATCATGAATATACACATTTAGCTTCTTATCCATAGGCAGATAAACCAAATTGTAAAATCCTTCAGCAGGAAATTATTACTCTTCCCATTTAACTGTAACCACAACTCTTGAATATTTCACTATTTTTGCTACTATGTCTATTGTCTGATACCACAAAGAGATGGGACCTTAATTAATAGTAAGGTGATGATCTATTGCTATGCCCATTTACTTAATTATAGAAAAGGTGGGCAAGGAGGTATTCATTCTGATTAATAACTTTCTTTGGCTCTTAATTTTTCTTTTCATTTTCATCAATCTGTTTTTATATTAAATACTACAAAGAAAAAATGAAAAATATTGTCTTTTACAAAATTATTTATTGTACTGGGTACATAGTAAGTATATATACTTATGGGGTACATGAGATAATTTGATGCAGCATGCAATGCATAACAATCACATCAGGGTAAATGGGGTATCCATCACCCAAGCATGTATCCTTTGTGTTACAAACAATCCAATTATTCTCTTTTAGTTATTATAAAATGTACAATTAGATTATCATTGACTATAAGACACACTGTTGTGCTATCAAATACTAGGTCTTATTCATTCGTTCATTTTTTTTTGTACCCATTAGCCATTCTCACTTTCCCCTAAACCCCTACAACCCTTCCTAGACTCTGCTAATCATTCTTCTACTCTCCATCTCTATGAGTTCAGTTGTTTTAACTTTTAGATCCCACAAATATGTAACAATATGTCAAATTTGTCTTTCTGTGCCCGACTTATTTCACTTAACATAACAATCTTCAGTTCCTTCTATGCTATTGCAAATGATTGGATCTCATTCTTTATAGCTGAATAGTACTCCATTGTGTATATTTACCACTTTTTCTTTATCCTTTCATCTGTTGTTGGACACTTAGGTTGCTTCCAAATCTTGGCTATTGTGAACAGTGCTGTGAGAAACATGGAAGTGCTGATACCTCTTCAATATATTGATTTCTTTTCCTTTGGGTATATACCTAGCAGTTAAATTGCTGGATCATATGGTAGCTCTATTTTTAGTTTTTTAAGGAACCTCCAAACTGTTCTCCACAGTTTTTGTACTAATTTACATTCCCACCAACAGTGTACTAGGGTTCCCTTTTCTCTACATCCTCACTAGCATTTGTTATTGCCTGTCTTTTGGATAAAAGCCATTTTAACTTGAGTGAGATGATATCTCAGTGTAGTTTTGGCTTGCGTTTCTCTGATGATCAGTGATCACCTATTCATAAACCTGCTTGCCATTTGTATGTCTTCTTTTGAGAAATATGTATTCAAATCTTTTGCCCACTTTAGAATCAGATTATTAGAAATTTTTTTCTATAGAGTCGTTTGAACTCTTTATATATTCTGATTACTAATCCCTTGTGAGATGGGTAGTTTGCAAATATTTTCTCCCATTCTGTGGGTTATCTCTTCACTTTGTTTGTCTTCTTTGGTGTGGAGAAGCTTTTAACTTGATGTGCTCCCATTTGCCCATATTTGCTTTAGTTGCCTGTGCTTGTGGGGTGTAACTCAAGAAATCTTTGCCAACTCCAGTGTCTGGGAGAGTTTTCCCAATGTTTTCTTTTAGTTTCATATTTTGAGGTCTTAGATATTAGTCTTAAGATATTGGTCTTTACTCCATTTTTATTTGATTTGTGTATATAGTGAGAAATAAGGGTCTAGTTTTATTCTTCTGCATATGGATATCTAGTTTTCCCAGCACCATTTATTGAAAAGACTGTCTTTCTCCCCAAGGTGTGTTCTTGGCACCTTTGTCGAAATGAGCTCACTGTAGATGCCTGGACTTGTTTCTGGGTTCTCTATTTTGTTCCATTGGTCTATAGGTCTGTTTTTATGCCAGTACCATACTGTTTGATTACTACAGGTCTGTAGTATAGTTTGAAGTCACATAATGTAATTCCTCTAGTTTTGTTCTTTTTGTTCAGGATAGCTTTGGCTATTCTGAGTCTTTTGTGGTTCTATATAAATTTTAGGATTCTTTTTTCTATTTCTTTGAAGAATGTTGTTGGTATTTTGATAAGGATTACGTTGAATCTGTACATTGCTCTGGGTAGTATGGACATTTTAACAATATTGATTCTTGCAATCCACAAACATGGAATATTTTTCTTTTTTGTGTCCTCTTCAATTTCTTGCAGCAATGTTTTATAATTTTCATTGTAGAGATCTTTCACTTCTTTGATTAATTTCTAGGTATCTTATTTTATTTGCAGCTATTGTAAATGGGATTCCTTTTTAAATTTCTTTTTCAGACTGTTTGCTGTTGGTATATAGAAATGCTACGGATTTTTGTATGTTGATTTTGTATCCTGCAGCTTTACTGAATTTATCAGTTCTAATAGTTTTTTGGTGGAGTCTTTAGGTTTTTTAAAATATAAGGTCCCCACCACTTTGGGAGGTCAGGATGGGCGGATCACAAGGTCAGGAGATCGAGACCACAGTGAAACCCTGTCTCTACTAAAAATACAAAAAATTAGCTGGGCGCGGTGGCAGGCACCTGTAGTCCCAGCTACTCAGGATACTGAGGCAGGAGAATGGCGTGAACCCGGGAGGTGGAGCTTGCAGTGAGCCGAGATCGCTCGCGCCACTGCACTCTAGCCTGGGGGACAGAGTGAGACTCCATCTCAAAAAAAAAAAAAAAAAATATATATATGTATATGTGTGTGTGTGTGTATATATATATATATGGTCATATCATCTGCAAACAAGGATAATTTAACTTCTTTCTTTCCAATTTGGATGCCCTTTCTTTCTCTTTTCTGATTGCTCTAGCTATGGCTTCCAGTACTATGTTGAGTAACAGTGGTGAAAGTAGACATCTTTGTTGTGTTTCATATCTTAGAGGAGAAGCTTTCAGTCCGTTTTTCCCCATTCAATATGATAGTAGCTGTGGATCTGTCATATATGGCTCTAATTATGTCGAGGTATATTCCATCTGTGCCCAGTTTTTTGAGAGTTTTTTTTATGATGAAGTGATGTTGAATTTTAACAATGCTTTTTCAGCATTAATCAAAATGATCATATGGTTTTTGTCTTCCATTCTATTGATACGATATATTATGTTGATTGATTTGCATGTGTTGAACCATATGTACATTCCTGGAATAAATCCCACTTGGTAATGATGAATAATCCTTTTAATGTGTCATTAAATTCCATTTGCTAGTATTTTGTTGAAGATTTTTTCATCAATAGCAGGGACATTGATCTTTAGTCTCCCTCCCTCCCTCCCTTCCTCCCTCCCTCCCTCCTTCTCTTCCTTCCTTCTTTCCTTTCTTCCTTCCTTCCTTCCTTCCTTCCTTCCTTCCTTCCTTCCTTCCTTCTTTCCCTTCCATCCTCTCTCCTTCCCTCCTTCTTTCTTCTTTTTCTTTCTTTCATGTCTGTCTGGTTTTGGTATCAGGGTAATACTGACCTCATAGAATGAATTTGGAAGTATCCGCTTCTCTCTGTTTCAGAATAGTTTGAGTAGGATTGGTATTAGTTCTTAAATGTTTGGTAGAATTCAGCAGTGAAGCCGTCATGTCTCAGGCTTTTCTTTGCTATGGGACTTTTTATTACCACTTTGATCTCGTTACATGTTACTAGTCAAATAACAGTCAAGTTATTGGTTCAAGTAATTATTCAGGAATTGGGTTTCTTCATGGTTCAATCTTGATAGGTTGTATG
Source organism: Colobus angolensis palliatus (assembly GCF_000951035.1). Lineage (NCBI taxonomy): Eukaryota > Metazoa > Chordata > Mammalia > Primates > Cercopithecidae > Colobus > Colobus angolensis. The sequence goes on along the minus strand of NW_012112142.1, from coordinate 7,350,015 downwards.
TGTCTAGAACGTTATCCGTTTCTTCTAGATTTTCAAATTTGCAGGTGTCTAGTTGCTCATAATAGCAACTAATGATCCTTTGAAGTTCTGCAGTATTAGTACTAATGTTTCCTTTTTCATCTCTGCTTTTATTTATTTGGATCACCTCTCTTTTTTTCTTAGCTAGTCTGGTTAAAGGTTTGTCAAATTTGTTTAACTTTTCAAAAAAACAACTTAATTTCATTGATCTTTTGTATTATTTTCTTCATTTCAATTTCATGTATTTCTGCTCTAATCCTTATTATTTATTTTCTTCTTCAAATTTTGAGTTTAGTTTGCTTTTGCTTTTGTAGTTCTTTAATATACATCATTTGGTTATTTACTTGAAGTTTTTCTTCTTTTTTGAAGTAGGCACTTATAGTTATAAACTTCCCTGCTTTTGTGTATCCCATAGGTTTTGGTGTGATGTGTTCCAATTATCATTTCTTTCAAGACATTTTTCAATGTTCTTCTTAATTTCTTCATTGACCCACTGATCATTCAGAAGCATATTGTTTGATTCCTATGTATATGTATAGTTTCCAAAATTCCTCTTGTTATTGATTTCTAGTTTTATTCCAATGTATTTAGAGGAGATGCTTGATTTTATTTAAATTTTTAAGTGTTTTAAGGCTTGTTTCATGAACTAACATATGGTCTATCCTTTAGAATTATTCATGTACTGAGGAGAAGAATGTGTTTTCTATAGTAATTGGATATAATGTTCTGTAAATATCTATTAGGTCCATTTGGTCAATAGTGCAGATTAAGTTCGATGTTTAGTTGTTGATTTTCTATCTGGAAGATATGTCCAATGCTGAAGGTGGGATGTTGAAGTCTCCAGCTATTATTGTATTGGGGTTCATGTCTCTCTTTAGCTCTAATAATATATATATATATATATATACACACACACACACACATATATATATATTTCAAATTGTTATATCCTCTTGCTGAATTGGCCCCTTTATCATTACATAGTGATCCTCTTTGTCTCTTCTTATAATTTTTGAAAACTATTTTGTCTGACATAATTATAACTACTACTGCTCTTTTTTGGTTTTCATTAGCATGAAATATCTTTTTCCACCCTTTATTTTCAGTTTATGCTTGTCTTTATAGGTGAACTGTATTTCTTGTAGGCAACAGATCATTGGGTCTTGTTTTTTTGTTTGTTGTTTGTTTTAAATCTATTCAGCCACTCTGTGTCTTTTAATCGAAAAGCTTAGTCCATTTACATTCAATGTTATCATAGATAAGTAAGGATTTATTCCTGCCATTTTGTTATTTCTTTTCTGGTTGTTTGTAATCTTCCTTCTTTTTTTTCATTCCTGACTTCATTTTAGTGAAGGTGATTTTTCACTGGTGATATGATTTAGTTTCTTCCTTTTTATTTTTTGTGTATCTGGTGTATGATTTTTGGTTTGAAGTTACCACGAGATTTGCAAATACTATCTTATCTCCCATATTTTGAACTGGTAACAACTTAACACTGTTAGCCTAAAAAATCAAACAAGCAAACGGAAAACTAATAAAGACTCTACACCTTAACTTCATCTCCCACTTTTTAACTTTTTGTTGTTTCTATTTATCTTATATACTATCTATGTCTTGAAAAGTTGTCGTACTTATTATTTTTGATTGGTTCATCTTTTAGTCTTTCTATTTAAGATGAGACTAGTTTACACACCAGTTACAGAGTTATAATATGCTGTTTTCTTTCTGTGTATTTACATTGCCAGTGAGTTTTGTACCTTCAGATGATTTTTTTATTGCTCATTCACATCTTTTTTTCTTTCCCTTTGGCATTTCTTTTTTTTAAAATAATTTTATTTTATTTTTTTGACTTTGCATTAATATTTCATCTCTAATAACAAAGTTATCTGAAACATGGCAAGTGTTATGATGATATACTTCTTTTTTGGGGGGTTCACATATTTTTTTATTATACTTTATGTTCTAGGGTACATGTGCACAACACACAGGTTTGTTACATATTTATACATGTGTCATGTTGGGGTGCTGCACCTATTAAGTCATCATTTACATTAGGTATATATCCTAATGCTATCCCTCACACCTCCCCCGACCCCACAGCAGGCCCCGGTGTGTGATGTTCCCCTTCCTGTGTCCCAGTGATCTCATTGTTCAATTCCCACCTATGAGTGAGAACATGCAGTGTTTGGTTTTCTGTTCTTGTGATAGTCTGCTGAGAATGATGATTTCCAGCTGCATCTATATCCCTGCAAAGAACATGAACTCATCCTTTTTTATGGCTGTATAATATTCCATGGTGCATATGTGCCACATTTTCTTAATCCAGTCGATCACTGATGGACATTTGGGTTGTTTCCAAGTCTTTGCTATTGTGAACAGTACCACAATAAACATAAGTGTGCATGTGTCTTTATAGCAGCATGAATTATAATCCTTTGGGTATATGCCCAGTAATGGGATGACTGGGTCAAATGGTATTTCTAGTTCTAGATCCTTGAGAACTCACCACACTGTCTTCCACAATGGTTGAACTAGTTTATAGTCCCACCAACAGTGTAAAAGTGTTCCTATTTCTCCACATCCTCTCCAGCACCTGTTGTTTCCTGACTTTTTAATGATCGCCATTCTAACTGGTGTGA
>NW_012112142.1:7346310-7346793 GCF_000951035.1 Colobus angolensis palliatus | reverse complement strand
CAGTTTCAGCTTTCTACTTATGGCTAGCCAGTTTTCCCAGCACCATTTATAAAATAGGGAATCCTTTCCCCATTTCTTGTTTTTCTCAGGTTTGTCAAAACCTGATCAGATGGTTGTAGATGTGTGGTATTATTTCTGAAGGCTCTGTTGTGTTTCATTGGTCTGTATCTCTGTTTTAGTACCAGGACCATGCTGTTTTGGTTACCATAGCCTTGTAGTATAGTTTGAAGTCAGGTAGCATGATGCCTTCAGCTTTGTTCTTTTGGCTTAGGATTGTCTTGGCAATGTGGGCTCTTTTTGGTTCCATATGAACTTTAGAGTAGTTTTTGCCAATTCTGTGAAGAAAGTCATTGGTAGCTTAATGGGGATGGCATTGAATCTATAAATTACCTTGGCCAGTGTGGCTATTTTCACGATATTGATTCTTCCTATCCATGAGCATGGTATGTTCTTCCATTTGTTTGTGTCCTCTTTTATTTCATT
>NW_012112142.1:7340875-7341650 GCF_000951035.1 Colobus angolensis palliatus | reverse complement strand
TACCCAAAGGATTATAAATCATGCTGCTATAAAGACACATGCACACGTATGTTTATTGTGGCACTATTCACCATAGCAAAGACTTGGAAACAACCCAAATGTCCATCAGTGACAGACTGGATTAAGAAAATGTGGCACATATACACTATGGAATACTATGCAGCCATAAAAAAGCATGAGTTCATGTCCTTTGTAGGGACATGGATGTAGCTGGAAATCATCATTCTCAGCAAACTGTCGCAAGAACAGAAAACCAAGCACCGCATGTTCTCACTCATAGGTGGGAATTGAACAATGAGATCACTGGGACACAGGAAGGGGAACATCACACACCGGGGCCTATTGTGGGGTGGAGGGAGCGAGGAGGGATAGCATTAGGATATATACCTAATGTAAATGGCGACTTAATAGGTGCAGCACCCCAACATGGCACATGTATACATATGTAACAGACCTGCACATTGTGCACATGTACCCTAGATCTTAAAGTATAATAATAATAAAAAAAGTAAGTTATGCAAAAACTGAAAAAAATTCTTTCTGTCTTGTTGATCTGTCTAATGTTGACAGTGGGGTGTTAAAGTCTCCCATTATTATTGTGTGGGAGTCTAAGTCTCTAAGGACTTGCTTTAAGAATCTGGGTGCCCCTGTATTGGGTGCATATATATTTAGGACAGTTAACTCTTCTTGTCGAATTGATCCCTTTACCAGTATGTAATGGCCTTCTTTGTCTCTTTTGATCTTTGTTGGTTTAAAGTCTGTTTTATCAGAGACT
>NW_012112142.1:7338953-7340825 GCF_000951035.1 Colobus angolensis palliatus | reverse complement strand
AATTGATCCCTTTACCAGTATGTAATGGCCTTCTTTGTCTCTTTTGATCTTTGTTGGTTTAAAGTCTGTTTTATCAGAGACTAGGATTGCAACCCCTGCCTTTTGTTGTTTTCCATTTGCTTGATAGATCTTCCTCCAGCCCTTTATTTTGAGCCTATATGTGTCTCTGCATGTGAGATGGGTCTCCTGAATACGGCAGACTGATGGGTCTTGACTCTTTATCCAATTTGCCAGTCTGTGTCTTTTAATTGGACCATTTAGTCCGTTTACATTTAAGGTTAATATTATTATGTGTGAACTTGATCCTGTCATTATGATGTTAGCTGGTAATTTTGCTTGTTAGTTGATGCAGTTTCTTCCTAGCATCGATGGTCTTTACATTTTGGCATGTTTTTGCAATGGCTAGTACTGGTTGTTCCTTTCCATGTTTAGTGCTTCCTTCAGGATCTCTTGTAGGGCAGGCCTGATGGTGACAAAATCTCGCAGCATTTGCTTGTCTGTAAACGATTTTATTTCTCCTTCACTTATGAAACTTAGTTTGGCTGGATATGAAATTCTGAGTTGAAAATTCTTTTCTTTGAGAATGTTGAATATTGGCCCCCACTCTCTTCTGGCTTGCAGAGTTTCTGCAGAGAGATCTGCTGTTAGTCTGATGGACTTTCCTTTGTGGGTAACCCGACCTTTCTTTCTGGCTGTCCTTAACATTTTTTCCTTCATTTCAACTTTGGTGGATCTGACAATGATGTGTCTTGGAGTTGCTCTTCTCGAGGAGTATCTTTGTGGAATTCTCTGTATTTCCTGAATTTGAATGTTGGCCTGCCTTGCTAGGTTGGGGAAGTTCTCCTGGATAATATCCTGCAGAGTGTTTTCCAACTTTGTTCCATTCTCCCCGTCAGTTTCAGGTACACCAATCAGACGTAGATTTGGTCTTTTCACATAGTCTCATATTTCTTGGAGGATTTGTTCATTTCTTTTTACTCTTTTTTCTCTAAACTTCTCTTCTTGCTTCATTTCATTTATTTGATCTTCAATCACTGATACCCTTTCTTCCAGTTGATCGAGTCGGTTACTGAAGCTTGTGCATTTGTCACGTAGTTCTCATGTCTGGTTTTCAGCTCTATCAGGTCCTTTAAGGACTTCTCTACATTGGTTATTCTAGTTACCCATTCGTCAAATCTTTTTCGAGGTTTTTAGCTTCTTTGCGACGGGTTCGAACTTCCTCCTTTAGCTCAGAGAAGTTTGATCATCTGAGGCCTTCTTCTCTCAACTCATCAAAGTCATTCTCCATCCAGCTTTGTTCCATTGCTGGCGAGGAGCTGCATTCCTTTGGTGGGAGAGACGCTCTGATTTTTAGAATTTTCAGTTTTTCTTCACTACTTTTTCCCCATCTTTGTGGTTTTATCTATCTTTGGTCTTTGATGATGGTGAGATACAAGTGGGGTTTTGTTGTGGATGTCCTTTCTGTTTGTTAGTTTTCCTTCTAACAGTCAGGACCCTCAACTGCAGGTCTGTTGGAATTTGCTTGAGGTGCACTCCAGACTCTGTTTGCCTGGGTATTAGTAGTGGAGGCTGCAGAAGAGTGAATATTGCTGAGCAGCAATTGTTGCTGGCTGGTCGTTCCTCTGGAAGCTTCGTCTCAGAGGGGTACCTGGCCATGTGAGGTGTGGGGTGTCAGTCTGCCCCTAGTTGGAGGTATCTCCCAGTTAGGTTACTCAGGGGTCAGGGACCCACTTGAGCAGGCAGTCTGTCTGTTCTCAGATCTCAAACTCCGTGCTGGGAGAACCACTACTCTCTTCAAAGCTGTCAGACAGGGACATTTAAATCTGCAGAGGGTTCTGCTGCCTTTTGTTTGGCTATGCCCTGTCCCCAGAG
>NW_012112142.1:7235076-7338768 GCF_000951035.1 Colobus angolensis palliatus | reverse complement strand
GAGCTTCCCAGCTGCTTTGTTTACCTACTCAAGCCTCAGCAATGGCGGGCGCCCCTCCCCCAGCCTCGCTGCCACCTTGCAGTTAGATCTCAGACTGCTGTGCTAGCAATGAGGGAGGCTCTGTGGGCGTGGGACCTTCTGAGTCAGCCATAAGATATAATCTCCTGGTGTGCCATTTGCCAAGACCCTTGGTAAAGCACAGTATTAGGATGAGAGTGACCCGATTTTCCAGGTGTTGTGTGTCATGGTTTCCTTTGGCTAGCAAAGGGCATTCCCTTCCCCCTTGCACTTCCCAGATGAGGCGATGCCTCGCCCTGCTTTGGCTCTCACTCAGTGGCCTGAACCCACTGTCCAATGTGCCCCAGTGAGATGAACCTGGTACCTCAGTTGGAAATGCAGAAATCACCCGTCTTCTGTGTTGCTCACTCTGTGAACTGGAAGCTGGAGCTGTTCCTATTCGGCCATCTTGGAACTGCCCCCTCAATGGATGTCTTGTGTTTCTTGTAGGACAGTTCGATTGTTGATGAAGTCCCTCAGTTTTTGTTTGGGAAAAATCTTTATTTTTTCTCCTTCATGTTTGAAGGATATTTTCACCAGATACACTATTCTAGGGCAAAAGTTTTTTTTTTTTTTTCCTTTAGTTCTTTAAATATGTCATGCCACTCTCTCCTGGGCTGTAAGGTTTCCACTGAAAAGTCTGCTGCCAAACATATTGGAGCTCCATTGTATGTTACTTCTTTCTTTTCTCTTGCTGCTTTTAGGATGCCTTCTTTATCTTTGACCTTTGAGAGTTTGATTATTAAATGCTTTGAGGTAGCCTTCTTTGGATTAAATTCACTTGGTGTTCTATAACCTTCTTGTACTTGAATGTTGGTGTCTTTCTCTAGGTTTGGGAAGTTCTGTATTATTTTCCCTTTGAATAAACTTTCTACCCCTATCTATTTCTCTACCTCTTCTTTAAGGCCAATAACTCTTAGATTTGCCATTTTGAGACTTTTTTCTAGATCTTGTAGGAATGTTTAATTCTTTTTAATTATCTTTTATTTTGTCTCCTCTGACTATGTATTTTCAAATACCCTGTCTTCAAGGGCAACAATTCCTTCTGCTGGATCAATTCTGCTATTAAGAGATTCTGGTGCATTCTTCAGTGTGTCAGTCACATTTTTCAGGTCCAGAATTTCTGCTTGATTCTTTTTATTTCCATCTCTTCGCTAAATTTGTCTGATAGAATTCTGATTTCCTTCTCTGTGTTATCTTGAATTTTTTTTGAGTTTCTTCAAAACAGCTCTTTTGAATTATTTGCCTTCAAGGTCACTTATCTCTGTTTCTCCAGGATTGATCTTGGTGCCTTATTTAGTTCATTTGGTGTGATCGTGTTTTCCTGGATGATCTTGATGCTTGTGGATGTTCAACAATGTCTAGGCATTGAAGAGTTAGGTATTTATTTTAGTCTTTGTACCCTGGGCTTGTTTGTACCTATCCTTCTTGCAAAGTCTTTCCAGTTATTCGAAGGGACTTCAGTGTTTTGATCTAATTTGTTTCTGCATTAGGGGACACTGCAAGCCCAATAATGCTATGGTTCTTGCAGGTTGTAGAGGTACTGCCTTGGTGATCTTGGATACGATCCAGAAGAATTCTCTGGATTACCAGGTAAATACTCTTGTCTTCTTCCCTTACTTTCTCCCAAACAGAGTCTCTGCGTGTGTTCTGAGCTGTCTGGAACTGGGGATAGAGTGACATAAGCAACCTGTCGCACTACCACTGGGACTACACTGGGTCAGACCTGAAGCCAACACAGCACTGGGTCTTGCCAAAGGCCTACTGTAACTACTGCCTGGCTCTACTTATGTACTTATGTTTGCTCATGGCCCTAGGACTGTACAATCATCATATAGTGAAGCTAGCCAGGCTTAATGTCCTTCCTTTCAGGTCAGTGAGTTCCCCCAGGACCCAGGCAGGTCCAGAGATGCTCTTTAGGAGTCACGGCCTGGAGTCAAAAACTTTAGAAATCTACCTCATGCTCTGTTCTACTGTGGATAAGTGGGTGCTCAATCCACAAGACAAAGTCCTTCCCACTTTTCCTTTCCCTTTGCACAGGCAGAGGTGCCTCTCCCCATAGCCACCATCACAACCATGTGTCCACAATATAGTGGGTACTCCCAGGTGACTGCCGATGTTCCCTTAAGGCCCAAGCTCTTCAGTCAGCTTGTGGTGAATGCTGCCTGACCTGGGACTCACCTGTCAGGGCAGTGGGCTCCCCTTTGGCCCAGGGCAGGTCCAGAAATGCTGTCCATGAGCCAATATCTGGAATCAGGAACCTCAAGAGCCTGCTTGGTGCTCTACCCCACCGTAGTCAAGCTGGTACCTAAGGTTCAAGACAAAGTCCACTTTATTTTTCCCTCTGCTTATCTCAAGCAGAAGGAATCTTTCACAGTAGGCACCACAGCTCAGAATGTTCTAGGTCTTATCTGAAGCCAGCATATCTCAGTGTCACCCAAAGTTCTTGATGTACTACCTGGGTATTGCTGCTGGTTATGCAGGACCCAGGGGATCTTTAGTCAGCAGGTGATGAATGTTGCCAGGAGTAGCTCCTTCTCTTCAATGCAACAACTTGTTGCTGGCCCAGGATGTGTCTAAAAACATCCGTGAGCTAGGGTCTGGAATCGGGGCCTTACGACTCTGCCCAGTGCCCTGTGCTACTGTGTCTGAACTGTTACCCAAGTTATAAGACAAAGGCCTCGTTTCTCTTCCCCTTTCTCTGCTCAAGTGGAAGGAAGGGGTCCGTTTTGGAGCTGTAAGCTGTACTGCCTGGGGTTGGTGGAGGGGTGGCATGGGCACTCCCTTAGCTGCCCCGGCCGGTGTCTCAGTAGGTCATATACCCTCTAAGTTCACTGGCTTCATGTCCAGCATAGCACTAAGACTTGTCATTCTTGTGGCCTAAGCTGCCTTTTGAGTTTATTTAGGACTCCAGAGTGCTTTAGCCCACAATGGTGGGTCTTGCCTGAACTCAAGTTCTGACTACTTGGATAGGCAATTCCCCTCTGGCTAGGGCTGTTCTAAATGCTGCCAGCATGAGTGAGCATCAGCTGAGTTCAGCCTAGGTTTGTTTTCCACTGTAAGAAGGCAGCACTGAGGTCAACGCAGGGTCCCACAGTCACTGTGCTCTCCCTCCCCCAAGTACATAGATCCTGTGTGCCATGTGGCCACTGCTGGGGGTTGGGGGAGGGATGGTCTTGGCAATTTAAGACTGTCTTTTCTACCCTCTTCAGTGCCTTTTTCAGCAATATGAAGTTAAAACCAGGTGCTGTGATTGCTCACTTGATTTTTGGTCCTTAAGAAGGTTCTGTGTGTGTGTGTGTGTGTGTGTGTGTGTGTGTAGATAGTTGTTAAATTTGGTGTTTCTGGTGGGGGTAAAAGAGGACGATTGGTGAATGCTTCTATTCGACCAGCTTGCTCCACCCTTGAAAAATATGATCTTTTAATATGAATCCTAGAATAATAAAATTGATGACTTTCCTTCTGGGTGGTCCCACACATACATATTTATTATGTTTCTATCTTCATTCTGTATGTACCTATGCATTCTTTATATACACATTCTGTGTATCCTTGTGGCCATCCTATCCATCAGTCCATCTTTATCCCAATCTTCCATTAGTAATACAACTGCTAGTTGTGTGTCAAAGATGGTAAGAAACAGAGAAAACCCCTATACTGAATATTTTAATTTTCAATTATCTGTTATGAGTGCAGCTACTCCTTATCCAGTCCCATGTTCCTGGGGGAGTTATATGCACAAAGGAGATGCCAGATAAATGTAATCTTTTTATTCCTAGTTGGAGTATGGCTCACAACCCCTTTCATGGTGAGTTTGGACCTAGGAGAGCCACTGGGATGCCTTTTGCTTGGGCTTGAGGCTGCCTGCAGAGGCCTGGGTGGTAACTTGTCCCTATCAGCCCTGTTTTGGCTCTCATGTGGCTTTCCTAGGTCAAGGAGACTATGGTGGAAGGCAGCACACAACCCTCTCCAGTGGCTTCTCCCTAAAAAGTCCTAGAAGAGCTACATCCCATCAGAGAGATAAAAAAAAACACCCTCAGTAAGGGAGGACTGTAAAGAGACCCTGCTACATGAATGAGAAGCCTTTGCCTGCCTCTTAATGTGCCAACTCCACCATTTCTTAGCATCAGGATGCAACGCTGTTCTTGGCTCTGCCCAAGACCATCAGTCTTTCTCAGGAGTAGGGGGCCAGGAGAAGTGCTTTGAGCTAACCCAGCAGGATGGGTGGGTAACCAACATTGACCTAGAGGCTAAAGACATGGCAACATTCACGCCAAATATGATCATTGTATTGGATACCACTTGTTCCTTACCTCACAGACTCACCTTATTCTACCTTTTGCTGTAGCAACCAGCTCGGGTCAGACGTCATTGACAGGATCTCCTCTCAGCTTCACCAATTAGCTCTTGCTGCCTGCCCAGGGCTTCTTCGCCACCTCAATATTTAGTGTATTCTTTCATTATGCTAAAACTCAATAAAATGTTTCATTTTACTTTCTATAAGAAACCATTCACTCTTCTACAGAAAACATCTGAAAAGTGGTTGTCAGAGCTCAGTGGTCACAGTGGCACTGGTGACTTTGAGGCCGGTAGCAATTGGGATGGGAAATGGAGGGAGAAAGTTGGAGAGACGAAAGTGGGCAGGGCAAAGCCTCTCCATCCATCTGGCAAACCCCTGACTCATCGAAGCAGATCAAACAGTTCAGTAAAATATGTTTAAGCCACCCTCAAGATGACTGCAGGCAATCCAAGCATGGAGATTTAGCTTTAACCAGATGAGGAAAACTGTAAGCCGGGCGCGGTGACTCATGCCTGTAATCCCAGCACTTTGGGAGGCTGAGGCAGGAGTATCACTTGAGGTCAGGAGTTCAAGACTGGCCCGGCCAACATGGTGAAACTGTGTGTCTACTAAAAAATATAAAAATTAACTGGGTATGGTGGCATGCACCTGTAATCCCAGCTACTAGGGAGGCTGAGGCAGGAGAATTGCTTGAACCTGGGAGTTGGAGGTTGCAGTGAGCCAAGATCATGCCACTGTACTCCAGCCTGCACAACAGAATTGAGATTCTGTCTCAAAAACAAACAAACAAACAAAAAACAGATAAACTTTAGATCTCCCAACCTGTGAAGTGAGCAGAGCAGAAAAATATTTTTAGTCATTTTTTTCCCTTCACTGAGCCTGTTGTGGCTTGAAAATGTTGAGGTGCCATTTTTGCTGTAACTGCCTTACAAGGATTCTGCCTTGCAACCGTCTCTCTTTCAAAAGGATGACTTTTTCTTGTTTACAGCAAGTTGTAGAATCATAGTTGATTATATGTTATATTAGAGTGGGAAGGGGCCTTAGAGATCATTCAGTTCAGCGGTTCTTTTCAGAAGATGCTTAATGGTATGTCATAATCACACCCCTAGCTTGTGTCTGAGCCAGGTTTGTAACTCAGGTAGTCTGACTCCAAGTAATCCAAATTTTCTCACTATACAGGGTCAAAAACCACCTGTAGGGAATTATGTAAGGGGAAATGATTTTGAAGTGTGAATTGAAGTAGATTCTCTGCTCCAGGTTTAGAATTCTACTGAAGACCAAGAACTAATGAACTAATACTTAGCTGTGCGAGAAAGGAATTCCAGGGGGATACAGCAATTGGTTTTGCTTTTCCCTTTTGCACCTCCTATTAATGTGAGCAGGATCTGCATTTTCCTGTTTTACAGATTCAACTACAAAGAAAGAATTATGAACAGAAGCTCTACTACTTCATAAAGAAGAAGAGGCCTTGATTAATAAATAACCTGACACCTTTCAGATGTTGCACAGAGAAAAACGGAGTGCCCCAATTTCTTGGAGTCACTGTACTTCACTTACCCTGGGGCCTGTTTTACAGGCATTTGCCTGCTTAGTGAATTGTAGTTATTCCCAAAATAAACCCCATTTTGTGTGGGACTCTTCTATTCTGAGGGAATGATGTAAGCAAGAATATTGGCTGGAGTATCTTGAATATCTGTGATGGATGGCTCCTTAGAATGAATCCTAAATCTCCAAGGGGCCCCTTTTATCTTGTGATTTTGCTCACAGGTTCTAAGCTGCTGCTGGGAAGGGTTCCAGTTCTATATTCTCTGTCTGCTGGAAGCACCGATGAAATCACTCAGCTGCTATCCGCTTCCATCTCTCACTAAGCACCTCTTGGCTCTCCTTCATCTCCACAGACTGAAAGCATGGAGGTGACTAATGAGATGTGTCTTCCCCTTCAAATTGTTCACAAGTCCCACATGACCTTTGGCAGGCAGGGGTTCTACCGTGGTGCTTCTGACTGTGGATAAGGGGAAATACGTGCTCACCACGGCTTGCTATTTCTCCTTGCTCCCGTGACCAGTGTGGCAGCTCTGTTAAATGATCAGGCACAGCTTGTTGGTGGCTCCCAAACAATCCATCAGCAGTGGACACATTATAGAAAACATGGCTTTGAGTCTTAGCTTAAACTATATTTATGTAGCATGACAGTAGGAGAAATATCTAATAAAGGCCTCATGACTGGCTTGCAGATGCCGGGGTCCACACACCGTTTTCCAGAGAAGTCAAGATGGGAGAGGGTGTGATCTGTTCTGTCACGAACAGTTCTGTTTCCAGACCATTTCTCAAAGTCACTGAAGGCCCATTTCTGGGGAAATGATTACTAAACTGATGATTATTTTCTTTGTATTGCTGGCTATTCTCAACTTCAGGGAAAATGCAAGGTAGCTGTGGAGTTTAAGGAAAAAAAAATGTGTACACAAAATGAGAAGCCACATCTGCCTGTAGCACTAGCAAAAATCAAAGAAGCCTGGCTTCTTTCAACACCGGCCACCTCAAAACAAAATTAGTATTTGAATCAAATTAACGTATTTGACTCAATCACCTAAAAAATAGCTGTTGGATGAAAAAATAAAAGAGAAAATAGTGTCTAATTAGTGACTGGCCATTTTCAAAGTGGCTTCTCCTACATTATCTCATTTTTTAAAAAGTAAATTTGATCTTTTTAAATGTTAGAGTGAAGTGGTTCACAATTGCTTGAAATAAGCAAAGGACATTATATTTATAAGCATGCAAATTACAAACCAGGCAAAACAGTCTCTTCTGCTGCTTTATATATTTTTGTCAACCATCATAGATTCATGGAAAGGTCTCAAATAGATAGAACAAAATGGATTTTAAAAAATTGTTTGAACTTAGCATGTTTTTCATTTCTTTCTCTCTCTGTCTTTGGTCTCAGTTTCTTTCTCTGGTACCTTCTCTTGAATGGTGAAGTATTATTACTTGCATTTGGATAGATTATTATTTAGTTTGCAAAACATACAATTTTTCCACTCATTAAAATCTCATAGTTGCCCAGCTTCATTAAGATAAATGGAATTATTCATCTGTTTTCCCCCCTTTGGCTATGGGGTCAATGAAATGATGTTAAGCAGGAGAGGATAGGGTTGGCAAACACTTTCAAATGTCACTAAGTAATTTCAGGAAGGAGCTGGCCTGCCACTGTCCTGAATGATGGATATGCTCTCAACCTTAATGGCCATTAAAGATGTACATAATAACAGTTTGCATTATAACCATCACTGTTCAACACTTGAATTTTGTGACAGTTAAAACCAGGAGTGGACACTTCTGAAATCTGATTAAAATACACCGAGAAGTAAAAAACGGAACAAAGCAAGACAAACAAAACCCTGAGACTAACAAGCAGTCAAGGATGGCAAACCAAAAAAGAAAAAGAAACAAGAGAACAAGAGTATAGCCAACTTTTTTTTTTAATTAGAGTATATTATACTTTCAAACTGGATACACTAGAAATTGGCAATGCAACATAAGATGCAAAGGAATATACCAGTTACTGTCAAAATGACCCTGTACAGCCTTGTAATGCAAAAAGCTTTATACAATACAAATTTTCAGTAATGTACACAAACCTTGACAGTATGATCATCTGAACATAATATGAAGAGTTAAAAAAAGGATAGAAGAAAGAAAGTGCTGAGAACCCTAACTGCATTACTATATGGAAAAATAAGCTAGTTTTCATTGAAGAATGCATAGTGACAACAATTGAAGTTAGTTGGTAGGTGAATTTCTCAAAGATGTTAGTGTTTTACACGGAAAGGATATCTATGGAATACATCCTTCCCTGAGTATCAAACTGCAAACCAAATTCAGGGGTACATATTTTCTAGGGTGGAGTCTGAAAAATGCTGTAGATTTTTTTTCTTTATTAATAACAATAATAATATAAAAAGTCAAACAAACTCCAAACACACCTTTTCTCACTCAGAAAACTTTTATAATTTACCAGAAAGATTGATGACTCTTTCCAAAGTGCTAAAAAAGTTGCCCAATTATATTAAGCATGACTAAGTCATTCAAATACAAGTTCAGTGGCAAGCAGTGAAATGCATGGCATTTGAGCAGTAAACATCTCCTTCTTTCACCCCCTCTTGTTCTTGAAAGTTTCAATCCTAAGACCTCCTATTGCACAAGTGGCATGCTGTAAAACCTATAGTCCGAATTGTCAGGGCCACCCTTTCAGGTTTTTAACCCGCTGGTGCTTGAGTGTGATTCACCTTTTCTACCAGCCTCTGTGGGATCACTTTAGCCCTCTTTCCTGTCATCACTGAACTTGTAATTTTGAAAACACATTATTAGCCAAGTGGCACATTCTCCATTATATGGGGATAAAGACATGACTTGAAAACAAAACAACCCAACCCACCCATAAGCCCAGTATTCTTGGAGTGTATTGTCCATAACTATCTATAGTGTCTTTTATTGAGACATTGACGTGGCGAGGTTGAACATCGTTTCAAACCCGGCCAAGAACAAAGGTCTCTGCCGGAGAATGACTGAGGGTTTGGGAGCTTCCCGCTCTAGCTGGTTTGGCCTCCCTGTCCCTGTGGGCATCTCCTTAGTGTAAACAGATTTGCCAGGGCACCAAGCAGACTCCCCATCCATGGCGGGATGACTGGCAAAGGGAGGTGTAGCATACCTGCTGGGTGTGGGGAAGAGGGGCTGGCATGGAGGGGACTGAGGAGACCATGGTGTGGACAGACAGTACAGTCTTCTGGCTTCCTGGAGAACTGTACTAATTTCCAGGGAGCTTTCAGCAAAGCAAACTGACTAGAGGAAGAACATTAGGGATGCTTTTATTTTCCCCTGGTGAAACAGATTTTTAAAAACCCCAACTCTTAGGATAACACATGATGGAAAACAGCAACACAGTAAGAAAGTGTTCCTCCTGTACACCAGTTCTCCAATAGATAAATTAAATATATAAACTTTTATATTCCAAACTTCCCATTATGATACAAAGAACATTTCTTCCTGCTCTTTCAGCCTGTTTCATACTGGAAATTCTGTTGTTTTAAAAATACAAGCAATGAACATATTCAGCCAAAGATTTTTTCCTTTTTTCTTTTTAAATCACCCATTACTTTTTAAGATTAGCAAAGGGCTTTACAACCAACCCACACCTGCTTCCTGCTGCAATAAAGTGCTGCACATAAATTGCCATTTTAATGACCACAAAATAAGAGCTTTTAAATAAGTATAAAGTTAGCCTCCTAGCAGGTTACATCTACCAGGCGTTAACAAAATGGAATACAGAATTACTAATAACATGGAGGATACCGCGATACAGCCAGAAGACCGGCAAAACGCAATGGAAACTTGTCAGGGGCATAAACGGAACCATAGGACTACACAGCACCTTTTTGTTGCGTCATTATATGTCAAAGAGGTTGTGGCTAAATCTTCAAACATACAGTCTACTCATTCCATAAAAAAGGTACATTTTCTTCCTTTTATTTTACTTTTTTCAGATGAGAAACAAAAACTAGTGCAAGACCACAGCACTGTGCAAAACTGCCGTTTCTTTTTTTTAGTCTGAGCATTTATACCCAGAATTTATCCAAACCCCTTTTAATCTCCTTGGCTGGATTTATCAACCATAAATTTTTTTCACTCATACATTTCTTTTTCCTGCAAACAAATGGTAACCACTGAATTAATACATCATATATATATATATATAATCTGCCCTTAAAAAATGATGCACTATGTGTGTGCACCGTACACATTTGTCTATGTGTGGGCACACACACAAAACACACTTAAGTTCTGTGATGTTCGCTGCAGTGCTGCGAGATATTTCTTCCAGATCAGTCACTTGATTCCTCGCCTCTTCGTCACCAGAGAAGATCTGAGTACCAGGTCTCCAGCGCTCTGGTGGAAATCTCCAGCAGCACTGTAGATGTCTACCATTCCTTCATCGACTAAGCACCAGGCCCTACCACTCTGTAGCCATCAAAGAGAGAGGGAAAGGTGATGAAGGAGCACAGGGAGAGACTGTCGTGGATGAACAACCCAGGAGGGAAAAGAACGTTCATCGCTGTTAAAGAAGCCAGTACAAAGAATGTGCAATAGAAATGTCATGGCACACGACACACGGCTTTCTCTTTCAGAATCCACAAACGCCCACACACCGCATTCACCCAACAGAAAACCAAATGCACCAGTATATAAGCTTACAAGTGCTGATTGCTATTAAGGACACTCTCTTTAGGGTTTAACAAGACAAGATTCCTTTCAGAGAAAAGTACGGAGAAGGGCTGAGAGTGGGAGTGGGTGGCTGGGGAGGCATGCCTCTGAAGGTAGAAGTATGCAGTAGGTCACCTCTCTGAAGATTGGATAAAGCAGCTTTCAGGTCAATGCAATAGGTATACACACAGAGCCAATTCTCTATTCCTTACTAAAGATATACAGTACACATGTTTCAGACCCATGGGGGTCTGTAGATTTTGCAGCAACATACACCTGCTGGGGTTGTGTTTAAGTTTTGTGGGGTTTTTTTTTTGTCTTTTGTCTCTTTGTTTTTGGTACAGAACATGGCTGCCCTCAGACAGTCTCTGCTCTTTCTCTCAGTCCGAGATAGGCGAGGAAGGAGTGTTTGGGTGAGGGGATGCTGGGAGGCGCAGTCTGAGGTCGGGGAGGGTGGAATGTGAGATCCAAGTGGTTCTTGGGGTATAGCATTGTCAAGGGAATGAGATGGGCAAAATCTGAGTTCCGGTACTTGTCAAAGCGCAAAGGGGAGCCGTTGAAGGCCAAAGCCTTGAGTGCCAGGTTGGGCTCTGAGCTGCTGCCGTGAGCTGCTGACAGGGCCACGGTCTGCAGAGCCTGGGAAGCGGACATAACCGACAGGGGAGACAGGAGATTCCGGGAGCTCCCGACCACCAGGAGCGGGGCCCCCGGGCCGGCCTGTTCCTTGGGGGCTGGACACAGGCCCTTCTTGTCCTCCTCGGGGCAGTCCCCACTCTGGTGCTTCTTGACATGGCGGCTGAAGACGAAAGGGTGTGTGGTCTTGAACAGGCACTCTTCGCAGCTGAAGGTCTGGCGTGGGGCGTGCTTCAGCTTCTTGTGCAGGTTGAGATTGTCCTTGCGCTTGCAGCTGTAGCTGCACTGGTCACAGTGGAAGGGCCGCTCCCCGGTGTGGACGCGCACGTGCTCGATGAGCTTGTTGGCGGTCTTGGACAGGTAGCCGCACTGGTCGCACTTGTAGTGGTTGCCCAGGCGGTGCTCCCGGGTGTGCGTCTCCAGCTCCAGCTGGTTGGCCTTCACCGTCTGGCAGATCCGGCACTTGTACTCCATCTTGTAGTGGGTCTTGAGGTGGCACTCCATGGCAGCGGGGCGGTTGGTGGAATAAATGCAGAATGGGCACCTGCCGGGGGAAGCAACGTAAGGCAGGTTCAGCCGGGGAGGTTCGGAGGCAGCCGCGCTTCTCCCCGCCTCACCAGCCTTCCCTCACACCACCCCACAGTGTCTGAGGCCTGACCTGCCCAGCCCAGCCCAGCCATTGCCGCCTCTCAGGGGTGGAACGGCCCTTTTTGGCTCTCCCTGCTGACAGAGCAGTCTCCGCTGGCAAGCAGCTCTGGCGAGGTCCGCTCAGCCTATTCTGGGTCTCCCGGCCGATACAGGCAAGGCCAGCCCTCACCAAGGGGAGCAGATAAAGTGCCAGGAATCAATTTGCTGGTGCTCCCCTCCAGCCCCCGCCCGGCCCCTCGGAGCCCTCCCCACTCCCGACCAGACAGCGCAGAGGTCTAAACCTCCTGACCTCCCCTCTAGATGGGAGCAACACAAAGAATCGACTTTTCATGCACCACACCAAGCACACGCAGAAAGGCTAAGAGGTTTTAAAGAACAGCTTATAAGGGGGAGCGCTACCTCCAGCAAACAGAAAGTCACAGGGGTCAGAATCGTGCTTATTAAGGGGTTGTTAGGATGAGAAGGCCTGTGTGTGTATCTCTGTGTGAGTGTGTGCATATCTATGTACTCGTAAAACATATCTCCCTGCAGGACTGGCTCTTGGTCGGGAAAGGAAGCTGAGGACTATGGCAGGGGCATGGGAGGAGAAGGAAGCCCACCCAACGGCCCATCTGCTAATGAGGAAGGGAGGAGGGAGGGAGACAACTGCTATCTGGAGCTCAAAGACATTATTAATACATGATTATGCTGGAGACAGGATAATAATCCAACTGGTTTGGAAATTCTGAGGGCAGGACCGTGTCTTACATTTCCTCTGCATTCTCTGCAGTGCTTGGTAGAGTAGTCAGCACATGGTAAGCACTCAGGACATACTGGTTCATTATTTGAGTGGTCTCTACAGGCAATTTAGGTAGATTCTGGAAGGGTGGATGCTGGTCCCAGCTCCATCACCTTGTCAGGCTGGAGCTGGATACCCTAGCCTGGGCCTCTCTGTGGCTCAGTTTCTCCATCCTTTGCAGTGAGGCTATGCTACCACTAACCCTCCTGGCTGTCCAGAGGGGCCACGAGGAGTGGTGAGGCCATGTTAACAAACTGCTGAGCTTCTCTTTTAGAAGCTGCCAGGCTGGAGTCAGTGGCTTATATGAGAACTGTAGCGTGTTTGCTCTCTTTCCACAAAGAATGCAAATGCAAAAGTGGCTGCCTCAGCTCTTGCTTGGCTCCTGCAGGGCAGGGCCCAGGAGTGGACTGTCCTCGGAGGGTCTGGAGAGGTGTTCAGCAGAGCCCAACACAACCAAGTGCACCGTGCACGGCCTCCTCAGCGCCAAGCTCGCCGTTAGCCTTTGAACCTCAGCTCACAGAAGAGTGCACACGAGAGAAATATAAAGCCCATTCCCAGGTCAGGTGCACACACAACCCCTACGCCAAGCTGGGCCTTACCTAGAGGAGTCTGAAACTCACCACTGTCCTGAGCTACGGCAAAAGAAAAATAATAGTATAATCTTATTTGATCTGCATTATGAACAGGATATAGAGTACAAGCAGTTCCATCACAGAAAAGCAATTTAGACATCAGCAGTCTGTTTCATTTTAAGGACATTTCTGTGACCCACAGCTCAATCTTTCTTTCACTGCTCAGGCAAAGTGCTAAGGGTTTTCCGTGCTCCCGTTATTTTCTTAAAGACACTCTCTCAGGCAAATTAATTCTCTGATATGGCAAAGGAAACAAAACAAAACAAAACAAAGACTCACTGTATAGCCAGAAGGCATTATCAATTTTTTCAAAGTATTCTTCTACTTGGTCATCCTAGAACATAAACTATTACACAGGGGACGGTTAGCACCGCACGGGAAGTGTCTGTACCAGCAAAAGCATCAGAGTTCACTGTGCATTCTCCCCAATGGCTTCAGAGGCTTGGGACTTTGGAGGTCCCTGAGGAAAGGCGAACTGGCAAAGCCACAACTGGCAGGGGCTGCAACGTTCATGGGTGTGATTGGGCTACTGGGAAGGGCAGTGAGCACTGGTCCAACCATAGAAAAACATGGTTTTGGTGTTTCTTTTTAAAATGAGAGCACACAAATATTTATAAAGGGACAGTGGGAACGAACCAAATCAAATCCCCAAATGCTCGCTAGGCATTTCCCATCTACTGGTTTCCTGGAATTATAATCACCCCCTCCCCAATCCCTTCTGCCCTCCCCTCCCCCTCCCTTCGAAGCACCCCCACGAGTGAAACAAAATGGAGTTCAATGGTTGGTCCTGTTGTTCCCTGATTCTCCTGTGTGGGGGAGTTTTTGAGGAGGCAGGGGCCTGGGGGGACCCAGCCCGCACTGCCCCCAACACTCCACTCCCAGGGTCCTTTCCATCTCTCCCTTCCTCAGCCGTCTGGGGGAGTCATGCCACCTCTCTGGCAGGTTGCGAGTTTCAATGATGAACATGTTTTAAAACAAAAGGTTTTTTTCCCCCTCGTGTTAAGTAAATGTAATTTTTCATTCAACATGATTGTTTAGCTGAGAATTAGTAATTATGCCCTGAAAACTGTGTCTTTCTGTGTCCTCCTACCTGTGCTGCTTTCTCTTTACCAGACCCTAAGTGCCTTGTGAACAGGGACTCTGATTTCACTGTGCAGATTAGGTAGTACTAGGACATACATTTCTTGAGGGTGGAAATGGTGTTTTATTCCTGTGTGCCCGTTAGCACCTATTATCAAGCCAGACACACAGTGTGTTTGATATTAATTGATTGGTTTCACTTGAGACCAAAGAGCCTCTTGAAAATACTGGTTAAAGATGATGCTCGTTGTCTAGATCTTGGGAAGAAGATATCAGTATGTTTGCAGGAGGACCATGAAGCACATGATCTTTGCATGAAAAATGTTGCCTCCTGCCTGTTCAAACTGTCCAATTTTGGAGGATGGGGTGGTTGTAATGCTTACTTAAAGGATATGTAGCAAGCCATCGGAGAAACAGAGATGGTGAGTCTTGGTGACAGTATGATTTATGCTTGGGGACACTAAGCCCTGAGTCCATCAAAATTAAGTCTGAACAAAACTCAGGCAGTGTAGGAGGAGTCTATTCTTGCATGCTGGGTTGTTCCAACGTGTCTTTTTTCTTGCTCTGAATCCTGGGATATTTGCAAAATGGATTCTTCTACTGACATCTGTTGACACCCTAGGGGGACAGGGCTAATTCAATCCAGCTAAAGGCAGCAGGGGTTCCTGACTAACTCCCCTCATACCAAGCTTCCCTTCTCCATGACTCCCAAAACCTTCACGGGAAGGGACAGGGTAGGGAAGGGGAAAGGGTATTGAATAACAACGCAGTAAAAGGTTCTGTACTTGCTTTCCTTACTTGAGCCCACCGGTGGGGACAGTGTGGCATTTCTTATGCTCCAGCAGCTGTTCGGGGGTCTTCATGAACTTATGGCACACATCACACTCAAACATCCGGGTGATGAGGTGTATCTGCAGATGACGCTCAAACATGTTCTTCGTCTTGCAGACAAAGTTGCAAAAAACGCATTCGAACCCTGCAAGGACCGAAGCTGGGTATAGAGGTGCCCAGGGCAGCGGGGAGAGGAGGGCAGGAGTGGAGCCAAGCTCCGCCTTCCTCCCACCTCCTCAGACGCCTGACAACTATACCCTTCCAGGCACTGTTCCCCATATCTCCGTGCTAAAAGGAGTTAAATGTACAAACATTGGAGTCAGTGTCACCCTCCCCATCCTTCCACCCCATACTCGAATGCAAATTAAGCCAAAAGAAATGCAAACTTTAGGTGAGGCCCAGTATACTGCATCCTGGGCCTATTATCAGTTTCTGACATTGCTCCTGTCCAGGACTTATTCTCAAGAATGGGTCATCCTGGGTGCAGAGGGTTGAGCAGGCTCACACCCACCTCCTCCTTACCTTTCTCTGGTTTTTCCTCACTGTTCAGTGAGGGCTGGCTCCCAGGCATGACAGAGATGACCAGCAGGTTGTTCCCGCCCTTATTTTTCTGGGAGCCATCTGAATCATCTTTGCTGTTGGCTGAATCACTCAGGGCTGAGAGGGAGGATGAAGAGGGGCTGTTTGATTCGCTGGGGGTCTTCCTGTCTTCCCCTAAAAAATAAGCAAATAACCCAGTCTGTTACTGAGATGAAAATCCTTAGAATGATAGCAACTGAGGGTGACGAGTTGAGTCTCACGGGTGCATCATCATTCTGGGAGCACAGGCTCATGTCCCCAGCTCCCCCACCACTGAGGGATCCCAGGCCTTAAGGTACCTACCCCCTTTGTGGTACTGGAGGCCAAAAGCAGGCATTCATTTATTTGAGAAGTGTTTATTAAGGTCTTACATGAATTAAAATAAAATGACAGTAATAGCTAAGATGTAGTGAACATGTTACTGCTTTCCAGGAACTGTGTTATACTTTAAATGACCTCATTTTGTTTTTTCAAAAATCCTATGTGGCACAACGGTTATCCGCCCCATTTTACGATGAGGGAATGGAGTCACAGAAAGGTTAATCTGGCCTAGATCACATGGCTGGGAAGTGGTGGAGAAGAGGTTTGAGTTGGTCTGACTCCAGGGTCCGTGCTCTTCATCAGTACACTGGACCCTCTCCCTCAAAGCCAGATACAAACAAGTCAGCAGGCCATTAAAGTCTAGTGTCAGAAGACTTCTGTTTCTACTCAAGAGAGAGTGTCAGGGACTGGGTTTACCATTACTACTAACAACTGAAAAAAAAATCAGACAAAATATACCAAATGCTAGTTTTCATATCACTGGATGTTAGGCAATGAAGAAAAGTGGTCCCTGAGAGACAGGAAACAAAAGAGGTGAGCCATATGACTGACCAGTTTCCTGCCTTGAGACTCTCCAGGCTTCAGTGCAGAGAGGAGGAACCAGGTGGAACCTGACAGAGTGGAGGAGACAGAGCTGAGGGTCTGACCAGACTTGGTAAGACGGAGTATCAGAGGGGAAGGGCAGCACAAAAAACAACTCCAGAGACACAGAGAGGGTCCCCCTTGAGTATTCAGCAAAGTATGGATCAGAGCATGGGGATGAAGAAACTACCCATAGTTGAAGGGGGAAAAGCCACCTAAAAGACTTAGAGAATAGTGCCTGGCACTCAGAGAGGGCTAGAAATAATGCCTGTTTCTACTAGTCAGATTGGAAAAACATGTAATTTACAGGGCATTAGGTGGAAAACTAAGAAAGGTCTCTTAGTAGTGGGTTAAACCTAGATAAATCACTGCCTAGTGATCTAGACCTGCCAAAGAATCATGAAAGCAAGACCCCAAAGGAACGAGGTTTCCAGGTAGCTAGCTGCATCTTAAAACAAAGGTCAAGAATATGTATAGGAATATAAAATATTAAGCACCCAACATGGTAAAAATCACAATGTCTGCATCCAAAGGTGATCAGATGTGCAAAAAGATAAACACAACTCAAATTGAGAATTATCAACCAATCATAGGTGACCCAGAACAGACACAGTTGTTAGACTTTGCAGACAAGGACATTAAAACAGTGGTGACTGTATTTCATATGTTCAAGAAGTTAAGCAGAGACATGGATGATATTAAAAAGATCTAAATAAAATTTCTACTGATGAAAACTGCAGTGTCTGTTTCCAGCAGTAATCCCATTAGACATGGCAGAGGAAAAGATGAGTAAACCTGAAGATAATAGCTACAGAAACTATCTGAAATGAAACAGAGAAAGGAATTCCCCCAAATGAAAAGAGCAACAGTGAACTGAGGGATGCCTTTGGGAAGCTTAAAATAAGTTTAATTGGAATCCCTGGTGGGGTGGGGAGGGCGGAGATTTGAAATGGCCAAAAATTTTCCAAATTTGAGGAAAATCATAAACCCATAGATTCAAGAAGCTCAATGAACCTCAAGCATAAGAAACACGAAGAAACCTATACAAAGGAACATCATAAATTGCTCAAAACCAGTGCTAAAGAACAAAATCCTAAAAGTAGTCAGAGGAAGAAAGATATGTGCAAAGGAACAAAAACAAGGACGACAGTGGATTTCTCACTGGAAACTATGCAAGTAAGAAGACTGTAAAGCAACATCTCTAAAGTACTGAAAGATACACTGCCAACCTAAAATCTTATACCCAGTAAAAATATATTTCAAAAATGAAGGCAAGAAACAAAAGCTCACATTAAAACAAATGAAGGAATTCATCACCAGCAGACCTGAATTACAAGAAATGTTCAAAGCCCAGGCAGAAGAAAATGAAATCAGATATAAAACTGATCTACACAAAAGAATGAAGAGGCTGGAAATAATAAACACATGGATAAATTCATAATTTTTAAATTATTGAAATATCTTTAAAAGATAAAAGTAACATTGTTTAAACAAAAATAAGTGTTTTATAGGGTTTATAAAACATTTTTTAAGTAAATATATGACAATAGCATAAAGGCTAAGAGGAGAGAAATGGAAGTCTACTAGTGTGACGTTCTTCTACAACATATGAAGTGGTTTAATCAATTAACTGAAGTTCTACTGTGATAAATTAAGATGTACTTTTTTTTGGAGACAGGGTCTCACTCTGTTGCCCAAGCAACGTACAGTAAAGTGATCTCAGCTCACTGCAACCTCCACCTCCCGGGTTCAAGCAGTTCTCCTGCCTCAGCCTCTCAAGTAGCTGGGATTACAGGTGTGCGCCATCATGCCTGGCTAGTTTTTGTATTTTCAGAAGAGACAGGGTTTCACCATGTTGGCCAGGCTGGTCTTGAACTCCTGACCTCAAGTGATCTGAAAGTACTGGGATTACAAGCATGAGCCACCGCACCCGGCCTAAAGATGTACATTATAAACCCTAAGTAACTGGAGAGCTAGATTTTGTTCCTGGTTCAAGAGACTTGAGAATGTTGAGATGTCGATTATCCACAAAATGATTTATAGATTCAACGTGACCCCATAGTTGTAGGTTAAGGGAGAAAATATAGGGAAGACTATTCTTCAGTTCCCTTCAAATCAGTTAATTAAGCAATCTAGTGACTGTAAATGTTAGAACCTAACTTCCTTTATTAGGAGATTAAAAAATAAGTCCAGCCTGGCCAACATGGTGAAACCCCATCTCTACTAAAAATACAAAAAATTAGCCAAGTGTGGTGGCATGGGCCTGTAATCCCAGCTACTTGGGAGGCTGAGGCAGGAGAATCACTTGAACCCATGCAGGCAGAGGTTACGGTGAGCGGAGATGGCACCATTGTACTCCAGCCTGGGCGACAGAGCAAAACTCTGTCTCAAAAAAAAAAAAAAAAGAAAAAAAAATATATATATATATATACACACACACACACATATATACACACACACACACACATATATCTATGTGTATATATACACACACACACATATATATACACACACACTTCTAGAGTGTAAAATTATTGGTGTCATGTTTACTTTTATTCCATTTTCAAAATTTTCTAGAGTGACCATATTTTTTAAAGTTTTTAAAAAGAGAAAGGAAGAAATATGTATCCACTTACAATGTTTTCAAATCCTGTTCCTGTCAGAACTGCACTTAGGGTCCAGGGCAGATAACTCTTACTTCAGTTCACAATTTTAAAAACCTTGCTCCTATTAGAACTGCAAATATGTGACCTCAGACACTGATCATGAGGAACAATGGCATATGACTTCAGACTACAGACTCCTCTCTTGGTACAAGAAAGCTGTGTGAAAACTAGTACCATTATTGCCAGTTGCTTATCTTATATATTTAGCCAGCTTAGTTACATTTTCTAGATAGAACATTTTCAGTGGAGACCCTGAACCCTTGATATTGCAACTCCATCTTCTAATACTGGCCTGTTGCAAGTGATTCTTTTAAATTCGTTTTTAGAATTAAAACACATTAATTTCAACTACCATCTCTAAACATAGATTCAAGTACCCTTAGGCTTAAGGCACAGGCAGAAATACCTAAATTAATTAATTTATAAAGATATAATATGCTGTGCCAGCCACTCTGTGATGCAGCCTAGCCTGCTCAATGTGTAATCCCTAGTCCAAACAGCCTCCCCTGTTTCTGTCCTCATCTTGTTTTGCTATGTCTGTGGAAAGAGTCATGGTGCCCTTGCCAGCCAAGTCCAAGGCTAACTGTGACCCAAGTGATCATTTACCTTCTTCAGCATCACAAAGATCTTGGTGAAGGACACCTGTGCACAGGTGATGCAACTTCACACACTAGGACAACTAGCTGAAGAGAACTTAAAAAACAAAACAAAACCCCTAATTACTGCACAATTTAAAACATCACAAATTAGGAAATTGAAACCATAAAAAAAATTACCAATCATCTTGCTGCCTCAATACAGGCACTGTTACATTTTAGAGCACTTCTTTTCATTCTTAAAAAAGTAAGCACTTCTACTTTTAAGTTGTTGCCATTAAGGTTAAGAATAAAGACTCTAGATCCAGGCTGGGTGCAGTGGCTCATGCCTGTAATCCCAGCACTTTGGGAGGCTGAGGCAGGTGAATTGCCTGAGGCCAGGAGTTTGAGTCCAGCCTGGCCAAATGGCAAAACCCCATCTCTACTAAAAATACCAAAAAACAAGCTGGGTGTGGTGGCCCTTGCCTGTGATCCCAGCTACTCAGGATGCTGAGACACAAAAATCGCTTGAACGTGAGAGGTGGAGGTTGAAGTGAGCCAGGGTCACGCCACTTTACTCCAGCCTCAGCAACAGAGTGAGACCCTGTCTCAAAATAAATAAATAAATAATAAAAATAAAAACTAGATCAGAATATGTGAGTTTGAATCTCACCTCTACCACTTAGTAGCTGTATTATTTTGAACAAGATACTTAACTTTGTGCCTCAATTATCTCATCTATAAAATGGGGATAATATCAGCACTTGCCTCATATGGTTGTCGTGATAATTAAATAGGTTTTTATATGTAAGTCACTAAGAACAATGTCTGGATCATGGTAAGCATTATAGAAAATATTATTATTCTATTATAAAACATACATAACAAAACGTAATAATAATGATAACTAATACTTTGTATTTTCCCATGCTATTTTAGATATTTCTACATAGTTGGCTCTCAAAAAATTCATGAAAATGTTTGCATTGTTTTAAATGATTGTATTATATCCATGGAGGGGATTAGTCTACTTAAATAGTTCCTTAAAATGAAACTTAAAGTTAAAATTAATATTTCACTGATTGAATATTTTCCCACGAATAAATTCCCAGAGATGGGATTACTGGGTCACAGGGCATTACATTTTAAGCCTCTTGGTATATACAGCTTAATTAGCTTCCAAGGAGTTTTACCACTCTGCAGGGCAACAGCAATGTGAGTACCAGCATCATCCCAGCAACAGTGAGTATTAATACCAAATGTTCTCCTAACTTAACAGGTGGAATATAAGCCTCGAGTTTTAGCTGGACTGCCAGTGAGGTTGTACGTGTTTCCTTATGTAAGTGGTTAGCTTTTATTCCCTTCATTGTGAATTGACTGCTCATGTCCTCATATCCTTTGCTAATTCTTCAATCAGAGGCCTAAAGGTTTTCTTAACAGTTTACAGGAATATTCCATGTGGTAAATATATTAACCTTTCGTCACTTTTGTAAACACACTTTTTCAGACCCAGGTTTTGGTTTTGCTTCTCTTTTTCTGTTATTTTTTGCAAACTGAGGAAATTTTTATGTGTCAAATCTCTTGATTGTTTTCATTTGTGCTTTATTTTATCACTTAAGCTTTTACAAATCCTTCTCGCTCTGTAAGCTTGATAAATATTCTATTTTCTTCAGGCTTTTCTAGGGCTGACTTGTTAATAGGGATTCTGTAAGTTATCTGGAATTTATTTTGGTGTCAATGTGAGATGAGGTATTGATGGCTGTATTTTCCAAATAGCCATTCAGATTCCTCAATGCCATTTATTGCAACATTTAGAAATTGCAGCAAAATTTGCATTGAAGAAGTCACAAGCACCAGAGGGGATATTTTCCCTTTGTTGATATTCTCTGCAGGGACAAGACACCAGACGGTGGGAGAAAGGTGAGGAGGGGTCACTATGCGGAAACGCCTAATGAGAGGACAGTTCCTTAGGTACCCCCTTAACATCCCACTCACAGGCATGCCTGGAGTAGCAGAAACCCATAAGAAAATGTGAGAAAGCATGGGTTCTATAGGAGACTAAACAAAATGTGTGCTGTTGATTAGAGCTCATCCTGGAGATCACAACTTCACTTAAGTAACAAGATAGCGTGGCAGATTTCCTAAGGTACTGAAATAATAGGTGACTTTTCCCAAGACAGGAAAATCAAATTAGAGAACAAGGCTCATAGACTTAGAGAATCTTAGGCCTAAGGGCATCTCCTGCACATCTGAAAATATAGGGAACAGATGGAGGCCCAGATAAGTTAACTGAGGTCCTGCATTCACAGTACTACTACTGGTACTATAGGGTCTAGGACCTGGATCTAGAATTCAGTGTGTGCTTTCCTCCATGCCAAGTAACTGCCACATAGATTACAGAAATAAGTCACTAGGATTCTAAAGTTCAAGCAACGGCCGTGTCTGAGTAGTTTTCTTACTTAGCATGCACAAATGTGCATAGATGAGCTTGCACACAAATATATTCATTCACTGAAGGAACACTAATTCCCCACTTGTACTGTGGGGCCTGTTCCAGGTGCTGAGATACAGCAGTGAGTTAGACAAGCTCCCTGTTCTCGGGAATACATACTGCTATATATGTCATATAACATATATATTGCTTGTTATGTTATATAGCATATATATTGCTTCATATCATAACTTTGTAATAATCCAACTTACTAATTTACCAATTTAGATTGATCTATTTTGGGTCAAACCCAAACACCTCAAAACTATATTAAAAATAGGAAACCCTTGCTGTGAGACCATTAGCTTATAACAGGGATCAGCAAACTACAGTCCTTGGGCTCAAATGAGCCTCCTGTTTTTAGAAATAAAGTTTTATTGGAACATGACCACGCCCACTCACTTGCATATTCTCTAGGACTACTTTCAAGTTTCAACAGCCGAGTTGAGTACTAGTGACAGAAACTGTATGCCCCGAAAGCCTAAAATATTTACTATTTGCCCCTTTGAAAAAAGCTTGCAGGGCCCTGGTTTATAAACTAGGTTTTAATCTTATTCTTAGAGCAGCAGCAGCATTAAAGGCTCCAACTGAATTAAAAAAGAAACTTCTTTAATGCATTTCACTCTTGGGTGACTGTGCTAACAAACAAGATATTCTTTCCTGCTAGACAATGAGCCCTGAGCCCTGCTACATCAGAGAGAACAAGATCTTTGCTTCATTCCCTGTGGTAATTACGAGGTATGTGTTTGCACTGGTTAGTTGTGAAGTTTCCACTCATGACAATTAAGCGATGACAAGTCCAGCTTCTTCCTAGTCATTTGGTTTCTATGGTTTCTGTATGGTGGTATGGGCGTGGAGGGGGCTTTGGAGGATGGGAGGGAGGAAGGTTTTCAGCTGGGTTCAGGTATACTTTGGGGTAAAGAGGGTTAGAATGAAGGTTAACAGAAAGGAGAAAAAAAAGATTATCTGAAAAGCCAGTGGTAATGGAAAAGAGTTTGGCCTTTCCCTCCATTAGCCACTCCAGAAATGCTGAATTTAATTTGTCTTCAACATGGGTTTCCCAGCTCACCTGCTGCCCACAGGCTAATGTGGTTACAGTCAGACAACTGACTGTAAAAATGGCACCTTCTCACTCAGCATAACAGCTCTCTGCAGACCTCCAAGTCATAGCTGCTCAATTTACCGACAAAAACAAGCTTTTATTACTGTTGGCACCACTGAGCCAAAGTGGCCAGAGAAGCATAGAGAGATCCTTCTCTGCCATGTACATTGTCAGCACAACTGTCAGGGAAATTCCCCTTCCCGACTCCTTCAAGTGCTGATGAAGTGAGGGGCTGATCCAACACCCAGGGCTGGCAATCAGCAACATCAGCTCTTAATTTGTAAGCCCTGCAAATGCAGGGGAGCTCCTCCTCATTCTCACTTAATGACTCCTTGCTGGTATCATTTGTAACCATCACTCGTGAGTGTATAATTGCATGGTGAAGTCAGAATGTTAACATCAATAAACGGAAGAAGTTAAGCAGAATGGCAAGAAGCTTAAATAACAGGCGAGCACTGGTGAAGCCTTGGCTATGGCCTAGACAGTGATGGGTTTGTTTCAGGAGAATCTGGTTTTCTTTGGCCGTGAACACACATGCCATGCGTCATTAAGGAGAGCGTCAGGGCTGCAGTTTCACTGGAGAGGAACGGAGCCTACAGAAGTAGGTGTGCAGTGCCCTGGCACGGGAAAACAGAAAGGTTCAAAGCTCTGCCAAGTGTTTCTCGGGGCTGTCAGAACAGCAATGATACAAAGAGCAAGCTCTGGAATGAAAACTGTTCTGGGCTGAGTTTCAGTAGTCACTGAAACTAGTGACTGCAGCAACCCCTAGTTGCTGACCTTGGATGGAATACCCCACCTCCGTCAAGCCTGTTTCTTCACCTGTACTGTACAGTGTGATAACAGTAGTATTCGCTTAGAGGGTTGCTATGGGGCTTAAATGAGAGCCAGTGTGCAAAGGCGTAAGCCTGGGGCATTGAAAGACTGTCACATATGGTGATGAGGAAGAGGATCAGGATGAGCAACAAGCAAAGAGCTCGGCACCTCTCAACCACATCTGAACTTTCAGAGCAGTGAGTCTTTCAGAGCAGTGAGGCACAAGGCATGCCAGGAAACAGTATTATGACTACAGGGAAATGTGGCTCTCATGCCTTGGGAAAGTCCTTCCTTCCATGGAAGGAAAGGGCCAATGTCTCAGGGTGGTGGGGATGCTTCGGCCAGGTGGCAGGTGCTCTGGGGTGCAGGGGATGGAGGAGGAGTGTGAGAAGGACAGACAGGAATGGTCACCTGTGTGCTTGGTGCCAATGTGAGTCTTTATCTCTGCTTCCTCCATGGTGACAAAGTCGCAAGCAGTGCAGCAGATTGAAAACATCCACTGCTCCTTGTCCACGTGGAGTGACATGTGGCTGACAAACTGGACATTGAGCTCTGTCTCAAATCCACACACGTGACAACTACATGAAAGGGTAAAAGAAAAGAGGGGGAGAGAAAAGGGTGACACATACTTCTAAATGTGGGCTGTCCATTTATACACAGTACACTCAAGAAAACTGGAATTTGAAACACATTTGTCTTTCCACCAAAAGATTTTGCATTAGAAAATTCTTCTGCTTTCTGGGATGCCTCTAAAGTAGTCACTGTGCCAAACAGACTAAAGCCCAGCATCATGTAACAATCACATATGTGTTATAACGATGCTAAATAATCATAAAGTTAATTTAAAACCATGGATTCCAGATGCTGCACATCACCTAACTGATTTCCTTTGGGCAAGGAGATGCGGGGTAGCGTTGACAAGGTATTTAGTGGTGCTGGTACACTGATAAACTCGGAGAGCACCTCACAGCCCAGGAGCCTCTCTCTGGCTCTGGAAACCTTCCCTAGTAGCAATGAAAGCACATACAGTTTGTTGTACGGCACTCCAAGCAAGAGGCCTCTATCTGGGACAACTTCTGATAGAAGCCACCCATCCCTAGAGACACTCCTGCAAAAGGAAGTTTCCACCAATCAGTATGGCATATCTCTAGGGCAAGATTTGATAGACAGCCAGAAACTTGGGGGTTTTATGGCAATCCAACCAATATTGATTCATGATTGAATACAGAAATGAAACATAAAATCCAGGTACTAAAGGGTGATACAGCCAAGGGGAAATATGTA
Source organism: Colobus angolensis palliatus (assembly GCF_000951035.1). Taxonomy (NCBI): domain Eukaryota; kingdom Metazoa; phylum Chordata; class Mammalia; order Primates; family Cercopithecidae; genus Colobus; species Colobus angolensis. The sequence goes on along the minus strand of NW_012112142.1, from coordinate 7,313,141 downwards.
ATGCTTCTGGGCTATTTCTCTGGGGTTCTCAGATTTACATTTCCTCAGCTTTTTTTTTTTTTTTTTTTTTTTAAACAATTCCTCAGTTACAAAGGTTGGAGCTTCTGAGCTGAACAGACCTAAAAATTCATCGTCCCCAGAGCCCAGTCGCTGTCTGGAGCTCCACCCCAGAGAGCCACCTCTAAGACCATTTCTCTTTCAATTAATACTACCAGGAGCACCCAAGCCAAGAGAGGAGTCTGTGCAACTGCAGGGCTCAATCTAAGCAAAGAAATTACTCAAATGAAGGCCAGGCTATGACTGAGAAAAGGAGCCTCGTGATGTATGCCCACAGCAGACAGGTAGGAAGTGTTGAAGCCAAGAGTCTGAGAAAGGCAGACTAGCATGTTCCATCTGCAACTCACCTGTAATAATAAGGATGTTTCTTTCCGTCACTGCCTTCAGACGTGACAGCGCTGACAATGTCCTCGGTGTCTGTACTCACCAGCTTCACGGAATGGACGGTCAAGTGCTGGTTCAGATTTGCACGGCACTTAGCAGCATAGGGGCACAAGTGGCATTTGTATTTTCTTTCCTCTGGGGGAGAAGGAACAGGAAAAAGCCCAAATCATTTTCAAAAAAGGAAGTCCCAACACCTTGCAAGAATCACTTAGAGGTATAAAGGAAAGAATGGTTCAAGTCACATCTCAGATGGCAACAATGGTAATGCCTTGGAATTGTAAGTATCTAAAAGTTTTTACCCAGCAGGTCACTCCTGTATTAGTACTTTTAAATATCTCCGGCTGGGCACTGTGGCTCACACCTGTAATTCTAGCACTTTGGGAGGTGGAGGCAGAAAGATCCCTAACAACAGGAGCTCGAGACCAGCCTGGGCATCACAGCGAGACTCCGTCTCTACAAAATTTTTTTTAAAAATTAGCCAGGCGTGGTGGCACATGCCTGTAGTCCCAGCTACTTCGGAGGAGGAGGTGGGAGGATTGTTTGAGCCCAGGAGGTCAAGGTTACAGTGAACCATGATCATATCACTGCACTCTTGCCTGGGTGACAGAGGTAAACCTTGTCTCAAACAAAACAAAACAAAACAAAAAAAAGAAAAAAAAAAGTCCCAGGGCAACTAGAATAGATAACCTGCTTTTTTTTTTTTTTTCCTGGACACCCACAGCCCCTTTTCCTGATAAAGTAAGCCCCATACAGGCCAAAATAATATTTTGTGAGTGAACAAGTGTGTGTGTGTGTGTGTGTGTGTGCACCCCATGTTTCAGTAGTGGGTGGGTGCTGAGCGGGGGAGGGGGAATGAAACACAGCATTTGCAGGACTGCAATGTAAAAGAGGCCTCATCATTTTCCCTAAGCTCCTGGCTTGGGTCAGCCAAGAAATAAGGAAAAAAAAACTAATGAAATTAAGGGGAAAAAATACTGTGTGAAATAATTTAATTGGAAATTTCATTTTACATAAATAAAATAAAGAATTTCAATTAATTTCTTAATGGAAACCCTCTCGTAAAACTGACAAATGTTTCAGTATCATTTCCAGAGTGGCATTCTGAATTCGTTTGATTAATCAAGCAAATTAAAGTAAAAGGAGCAGGCTTTGCTTTCATCATACAGATAAAGGTAATAGCAGAAGATGAAGGAAAGAACAACTCCAGTGTTCTATCCTTGATGCTTACTTGGTATTACTGAGCCCGGCTTAAAGAAAATACCTGTCTTCTTTAGTTCACAGAGAAGAACATGGAAAAAAAGTTATTCTCTACAAAATATGAGACCATTATTATTATAGGTGATCCCCAACATCTTGAAGGGCTGGCATCTGGGCTCTGCAGGGTCAGGGGAGGAGCCCTGCCATCCAGATAAAATGTGTCCTTTCTTTAGAAGTTTTGAGTTTGTATGCATAAGTGAGGTTGGTAAGTTTTGTTATTAAGGTTATGCATCCTCCATAAAGTGAAACTGTGGAGATTTTTAAATCTTTTTCTATCATTTGGAAAGGTTTAACAATGTTGGAATTTCCTCTTCTCAAAAGGTTAGAAGAAACTCACCAGGGAAAATTTCTGGACCTGATGCCTTTATTAATGATATGTCCTTCATAATTTTTCCAAATTTCCCTTTGGGAACTGATTGATTCAAGTCTCCCCCCCCCCCCTTTGGGTCAATTTTAGTCATTCTGTTTAAATGATCTACGTTATCTAAGTGTTCAGCTTTTTTTCTTAGAGCTTCATTATTCTTCAATAATTCTTTAACATCTTCCACACTGATGATTAGGCTTCCTTTTCCATTCCTAACTTTGAGTATTTTTGCTTCCTTTTCTTAATCAGGCTTAAAAGGATTTATCTATTTTATGGCCATCGTCCTTCTAGACTTTGTTGTTTTATCAATTCCTTAAGATGACTGTTAAGTTCCTCTATTTTTGTCTTTCTCTAATTAAAATGTTTACGTCTATAAATTTCCTCTGACTAGAGCTCTTGCTGTTTGCTCCAGGTTTACGTATGAAGTGTTCTCTGTTTCATTCCTTTTAGATGTCTGTTATTGAATTTTTATTTTCTCCCTTTTTCTTTGGTCCAATTAGGCAGGACGTTTTATTGACCCTTACTTATTTAAAATCTCATTTAAGTATGCTCAGAGAATGTGACATTATAAAACTCCACTTTTTTGAACATGTTGAAGTATTCTTTGTGGCTAAGTATATAACTAAATTTTGTCTTTAGTGGAATTTAAGATTAAAAATATTAAAAATATAAAAAGAAAAGACACGTCTGGGCAGCATGGTGAAACTCTATTTCGACAAAAAACTTTTTGTTTTTTTGAGACTGAGTTTCACTCTTGTCACTCAGGCTGGAGTGCAGTGGTGTGATCTTGGCTCACTGCAACTTCCACCTCCCGGGTTCAAGCGATTCTCCTGCCTCAGCTCCTGAGTAGCTGGGATTACAAGTGCATGCCACCACACCTGGCTAATTTTTGTATTTTTAGTAGAGATGGGGTTTCACCACTTTGGCCAGGCTGGTCTCAAACTCCTGACCTCAGGTGATCCACCCGCCTTGGCCTCCTAAAGTGTTGAGATTATAGGTGTGAACCACTGTGCCCAACAACAAAAACCTTTTTTAAAAAAGTTAGCCAGGCATAGTGGCAGCGTGCACCTGTAGTCCCAGCTACTCAGAAAACTGAGATGCAAGGATCGCTTGAACCCAGGAGGCAGAGGTTGCAGTGAGCTGGAATGGAGCCACTGCACTCCAGCCTGGGTGTCAGAGCAAGACCCTGTCTTGGGAGGAAAAAAAAGACAAAATTAATCTTGTCCTATTAATACTTCCTGTCTTGCTTTTTAAATTTTGTGTGATGTACGAAACCTTTATTTTGAACTTTTCTTTATCATTTTGTTTTTGTGTTCCCTGTAAAGAAGACACATCTGGATTACTTAAAAACCTGATTTCAATGTAAAAATGGAAATGTTTGATTTTATTATTTCCATCTTGCTTTATGTTTACTACTGATTTTACCTTATGTCTTTTTGTCTTCAATTATTTTTGCTGGGTGGATTAAGTTACTATTTATTCCTCCTTGTTAACTTGGTTGCCTTCCCTTTCCCAACTCTCAGAACCAACCATATTTCTCCACAATTACATATAAATAAAGGCAGAAGCTGTTTCTCCACCAAGGTGCCTTTTCCCCGGCTGCTCTGACCCATCACAATAAGATAAAACCAGTAAGATGGAGTGTGTCCCCCTGTCCTGCACTCTCAGGATGAGCTCAATATATATTTTTTTACAGAGTTTAGGAATTTTACCGGAATAAACCTAAATTGTGTATATTTTCTCATCAGTCCTACTTGAAACTCAATGAACTCTCTCAATACAAATAAAAAAGCCTTTCCAAGGTCTTCTTTAAACATGCCAGGCAAAATGGCTTAAAAATGTCAGGATAAACACATTCCCAGCACTTCCTGTAATGCCTCTCTTAGAGAAACTCAGCTTCTGGAGAGTAAAGAAGTTGGTGATGGAGCATGGAGGGCTGACAGCCCAGGCCCCACTCACTCACCTGTGTGCAGCGACAGGTGTCGGGACAAGGTCTGCTGTCGGCCAAACACTTTCCCACACACGTCACAGGGAAAAAGTTGGTCATTGAATTTCCAGGATGGTAATCCATTCCCTGCCTCTAGGACTATCTTTTCTGTTTCTGGGTCAAAAGAACAAAGCATCATGAGAAATAAGGCAACAAGAATACATTTTCTGTTAGTCAACATTCAGGATTTCAGCAGAGCCTTCTCTCTGAAGAACGTGGCTAGTAACTGCAAATGAGTCTCCGGAACTGGTTTTCATGCTCATTTCCTGTCTCTAAGAAGGCCATTCTTGAAAGCTGTGGTGGCAAGTGGATTCCAACCCCCGTCAAATCTTCAGTATTTTCTCTCTTTCATCACTGAAGACCAGCCAACTAACCCTCTAGTCAGTTGATAGCACTGTGCCCAGTATACAGCAGATACTCAATAAATACTTGTTGAATGAGTTGCCTGACTTGCATGTTAAAATTCCAGAAACGTAGGCTCTTGCCACAAGACAGTAAATAAAGGATTGTAGGCTGGGCTTGGTCACTCACACCTGTAATCCCAGCATTTTGGGAGGCTGAGGCGAGTAGATCACTTGAGCTGCGAAGTTCAAGACCAGACTGGCCAACATGGTGAAACCTTGTTTCTACTAAAAATACAAAGATTAGCTGGGCATCGTGGCAGGTGCCTGTAATCCCAGCTACTTCAGAGGCTGAGGCATGAGAATCGCTTGAACCTGGGAGGCGGAGGTTGCAGTGAGCTGAGATCACACCACTGCACTCCAGCCTGGGTGACAGAGTGAGACGCTGTCTCAAAAAAAAAAAAAAAAAAAAAAAAAATTGTAAATCTCAGATTCTGATGTGAAAACAAATGGTGCTATCCCTTGAAAGGAAATATACTTTCATTCTCTTTAAGAAGAAAGCTTTGCTCTTCGTTCCAGTTTGTGCAAAATCCTTAATGAGGAATTTGTGCTAAGTAGACTCAGTGATGACTACCGCACACTGTGCCACAGAAAATTCCCTAACGCAAGAATGAACCAGAATTTCCCCAAAGGTCTCACATTTGGGAAAACAGTGAGTGCCACAAGTTGTCCACCCATAATTCATAGCCATGAACGAAATAAATGGACTTTAATACATTCTCTAATTATCTTAAAGAGTTTTTATTTTCTCATTCTTATCCCAAGGATTACCTTTAATCCTAATTCATGTTTCTTCTTGTGGAACTGTACCAGATTATACAAACATTCCTTCTATGATAATGGCATAAAATAGGTGACAGAGAACACCAAGAAGAGGGAAGGAGACACTTCTAAAAGGACACTTGAATGGGCCACTGATGGGCCTTTCACCTCACTTTGAAGACCAAGACAAATGATACACTAAGTTAATATCTTGTCTTTTACCTCAGTAAATCATTGCAAATCTCCTTAAAGCACAGTACTGCATTACAGAACTGGACACCATGTGGTGATAATTGAATGGTGGTAAGAACTTCTCACAATCTAAGCAGATGAAAATGCTCACAACACGAGTCAGAGATAACATCAGAAGAAAGAACTTTATTTCACACAATTTGGTTAAAACTGCTTCCCAATACAGGCTTCCACCTGTAGGTGGATAAATCAATGGGATCAATTTTCATTTGAATGATTTGCCAGATAGGGTAATCTAAGGGAAGAAAAAACAAATATGAATGTATGACTGGAAAGGGGAGGAGGGGAAATGATGGTGAAACTGCAATAATGTTCGCTGTGAGGCACCTGCCAGCAATCCCAACACTGATAAAGCACATGAATTGATTTATCTGTGTTTGTTAAAACACAGCACTTGGGGCCTTAGGGAGAAGAGTTGCTCTTATTAAAGTAGAAATGTGTGACTAAAAACCTCTCAAGGGGAAGAGAATTAAAAAAAGGGAGTTGAACTTCTGAGAACAAGAACTACTCTTAGACGGCTGTCCTTGAGTCCAAGCAGTGGGCATTTCAGCTGTGCAGTGAATTTCAGAATATCAGTAGCTCCTTTTCAGTGTATAATAAAAACAGTGCTTCCAAGAACGATAATGGTAATAATTATAAGGAGAGGTCAAGAGGGTGCAGGGTCTCTTAATACATTCATAACAAGAATGAATGAATTGGGTCAAATACCAAACAAGTAGATGCAATTAAAAATAGATAAGCATCTTAATAAATCCGTCAAGTATCAGTCATGTACTCAAGAAGTTGAAGCATCATGAACTGTCTGATTCCTTCTACTGGTCTTAGAAAATGATGAAAGCACAAATCTCATCATGTCTTGTTCTGTATGCCAACGGCTCCTCAAGGCCAAACTTCTGGTTTCTGAGTCCTTCATGGCCTGGCTCTGGCCACCTCTCACCACCCAAATGCTTGGCAAAGTAGATTGCTTGACTTTTCAGGAACAAACAATTCCCTTTTAAGTATCATTGCTTTTGAATCAACTGTTTCTCCACCAACAGCTACTCCCCACAACTACTTCTGTACAATAAACTCAGACTCAATTTGAAGCCCCATCTCAGATTTCATCTCCTTGGTGAAGCCCTGCCCAATTCCCAAGGAAGAGTTAGTAATTTCCTCTGCTCTGTCCCAGGGCACTTTTATGAATATTTCCATTGTACCACTTTACCTGTTATATCACTTGTTAACATATCTTCTATAAGCTATATATATATATATATATACACACACACACATATAAAGCACCCAGTATAGTCCACCGTGAAGCAGTGCTCAGTCAACACGTCCCCTGGCCTCCCTCCCCTGGGGGATGGGTTCTGCATTATTTATTTGTGTATCCTCAGCATTAGCACAATGTCTGCTACATAAGAGATGCTTAGTATATATTTGTTGAGTAAATGAATGACTGAATAAAAGGGTCCAAGTGAGGCAGAGAATAGACATTATTCTTATTTTATAGTGGAAAAGACTAATAATTTAGTAGCATTCATTAAGGCCTATGGCCAATTCAGAATGAAAAATCAGGATACCTGCCTTTTGAATTACTGTTTTAACTCAATTTACTAACTGCTTTCATGATTCTATTAGTGGAAATGTTTGCAGTCCTGAGCCATACTCCCAAAGGCTCTAAATTCTTACCTCTTCCCAATAGCATCAAGCCACAAGATGATTCCCTTTATGATGAACTCTGGCAGTTGCTATTTGTCAGTTAACCCAACAGTCATTGTCAACTTTCCTTATCCCCTGACTTCTCCAGCCATGGAAGCAGCTGGGGTGGCCATGTGCCAAAGTTCTGAGAAGGCTTTTGCGTTTCTGTTAAAATGAAGGATATGACTGGTATTGCCCCCTTCTCTTTTCCAGCTTTGATCACAGAAGAAATAGTTAAGACTCTGGCAGCCATTTTGTGAATATGAGGCATGAAGACAAAAGCCAACTGCCAAGGATGGAGAAAGGGAAAGATGGGAAAAGTATAGGTCCTTGATATGGTTTGGTTCTGTGTCCCTGCCCAAATCTCATGTCAAATTGTAATTCCCAGTATTGGAGGTGGGGCCTGGTGGGAGGTGATTGGATCATTGGGGGTGGAGTTCTCATGAATGGTTTAGCATGGTCTCTCTGGTGCTGTTCTCATGATAGTGAGTGAGTTCTCACAAGATCTGGTTGTCTAAAAGTGTGCAGCACCTTCCCCTTCTCTATTCCTACTGCTCTGGCCATGTAACATGTGCCTGCTTCCCCTTCACCTTCCACTATGACCGGAAGCTTCCTGAGGCCTCCCCAGAAGCCAAGCAGATGCTGGCACCATGCTTCCTGTACAGCCTATGGAACTGTGAGCCAATTCAACCCCTTTCTTTATAAATTACCCAGTCTCAGGTATTTCTTGATAGCACTGCAGGAACTGACTAATACAGTCCTCTGTGACATTTCTCAGTAGCTGAATGAACACCAGCAACCACCCACTTCTGGATGTTTCGTGAGGGAAATAAGTCCCTGTTTGTTTCAGCCACCGTTGGTTGGGTTTTCTGTTACTTGTAACATCCTTAACTGAAGGCCCTCCCTATGGTTCCTCTTGGTCTTAGGACTTTGAACATTAGGTTCCACCTTTTGACAGGCTTTAATTCCCAAAATCCCCCATCCTGTGAAGAACTCTCCACATTCATTATCAACAGCAACAAGTGTACAGCCAGCTGAACACATTTCCATCTTAATTATCTTCTTTTGTTGGGAAATAAAAACCTGAAAAGCTTCTTTTAGATTACTCAGGAATTTCCTTTAAAAAAACTTTTTATGAAGCATAATATATGTAACAGAAAAGTGCGCATATCAATAACTGCTTTTAAGTTAGTTCCAAAGTCACAAAACAGTTTGGAATATGGATACTATTTTTAAATTTTTGCTACTCTTCATCTTGATTCCCATACCCCTTAGCATTTGTTTCATTATTTTAAGTAGCTTGAATGTATACTTAAGATTCTCTTCATTTCTTTCAGAAATACTTGTGTAATGGTAACCTCTTTTTTTGTATGGAGTCTCATAGGATTTTGTCTCTTATAAAGCATTTTATTTCTTTTCACACTCTTATGTTCTGATCCCTGGGATAACCATAATTTGCTTCCAGAAATTTCTGGCTACTCAGTATTATGTGATCATATGTTTTTTCTCTACTTTTCCATCTATGATGTTTGCCTTGAATGTCATTTGGGCTTTTCCTCTTCCTTATATAGGTTTTTGTTTTAAATGAAGCAAACAGGTGTATAGGATTAAGCACTTTTGTACTTATAGTACAGCTGGAAAAATAGGAACACCGTGTAAGGAGAACAATCCCATCTTAGCAATCTGAAAACAAGGCTTTCAGCTCTTCCTATTAGTGGTGAACTGAGGTCTGTCATCCATAATGATGAGGACTAGTTGGTCAAAATATAATACAGCAAACTATGCTTCTTATAACCTAGTTATTCAAGGGGACATGTCTCATTTCATGCATAGGTCCTGGGAAGATGAAACCCATCCAGCATGTCTCCAAAAATTTTCCTTAATTAAACCGATTTGGTAGAATTCAGGAGGGAATTCTATCAAAATCTGCTTGACAAAACATTATATCAAGTAGAGCACTCAGTTATCTTCAGATCCAATTTGTTCATTTTCAGGAGGATAAAAATGAAGCATTATATTCCAGGACCTCTCCAACCCCAGAGTAACCCACAACTTGCACAAGGTTGGGCAACAGTTTCCACAGTAACTAAGTCTCTATCCTGCTCCAAATCTTAGTTCAAGGAGGAACCTGAACGATCATCTTGTTCAATGTTTTCTGTTTTATATATTAGGGAACTGAGGCCAAGAGAACCTAAGTAATTACCCCAGGTAACCTGGCTAGTGACTCTGGGAGAGCAGAGACAGACCCACGGTGTCATTCAAGCTCCTCCAAGCCATATGAAATCAATGCCAAAGTCTACAAACAAACAAAGGAGGGATTTTTCTTCTCTTCCTGTTCTTTGGCTCTGAGTTTAATACTCTTGGTTACACGTGGACATGTGCAGATTTAGCAACAATCCACAGACACTAGCACTTTTCTCCATTTCTCTTCTTAAAAGTGTAAGCCTAGAATATTTCCAGGCACAGAGATGTTAGAAACTCTAATATGTCAAAACTTAGAATAAAGAAGGAACAAGAGGAAGATCAAATAGGGAAGTCCTAAAAGCCAGTCCTCTCTGAGGTAAAGATGGTATTACTGAAGAAAGTTCCCTTGAACCTTTCATTGCCATTGGGGAACAGTTTTGGTAAAATTAAACAAACACACAAATAAGCAAAACCTCAAAAAACAACAGGGACAAAGGAAAGGACTTTAGTTTGCTTCCTTTCAATTTTAACATAATCTGACCCTATATTTGGCGTATTGTTTGGCTTTGTGGGCACATTTTACTGTGTGAAAAGATCCCTGTATTCTCTGACAAAACAGCTCTCTCGAAGAACCCTCTCTCAACCTGATTTTGGTAAAAGAAATGCTAAGACAGAAGGCTTTATTTGGCGACAGCTGTAAGCAAAAGATTGGCCAAAATATGACCTCAATGCATAAATAACTGTTCAGATCAACTAAATCTCATTACTGAAGAAGAGGCTCTGGGGCCGCTTGGGTTTTCCATTGTGACATGTGGTATTTTGATCACTTCTTTCTTTCATGATCAAGGCTGGAATGTTTTGTTTTGAGGCATACCTCAAACTGAAATTCTGAAATCCTCTGTAGTCTTGGATAGGTTAAAACCTACCAGGTCATTTTCCAGGGAGAAAGCAGAGGGCATGGAACTTTCTGGTCAGACTCTAGCCCTACTGGCTCTGTCCTTTGGTTTCATGGGTTCTGCATGGCCTCTGCTTAAAACAAGCTACCACCTTCTGAGGGCTGCTTGTGAAGCTAAGAGTCAGCTGTGGTTTATGACTCTTCGGGGGTTAATATCTTTGTTCCAGTGCTTGCAGCTCGTCGCTTTTTAATTTTTTCAGAGTCATTTCAATTCAGGGTTACTTGCCAACATCTACCGTTTTAGAATTTCCAGCTCAGAGGATCTATCTTGCCGTGTCACAGCTATACTGGAACAACAGCCACAATGCAGATGGCTGGCACTGGTGACCTGTCCCATCATTTCATTTACTACTAGTGACCTTACACAAGATGCCAGAAGTGTTGCTCATGCCAGTCCTAACAGACTTACTAGGCTCCCCGTGACCACCTCTCTGCAGGTCTTGGTGGGACCAGCTTCCCCTTTAAGTACCATTACACTCACCCAAAAACAGGCTTTTCTGCAGGTCAAGGTGTTGCCTCAATGAACTGCTAGGCTAGAAGAATTGAGAAATAGTTTTTGTTGGCTGGGGGCAGTGGCTCAGGCCTGTAATACAAGCACTTTGGGAGGCCAAGGTGTGTGGATCACAAGGTCAGGAGTTCGAGACCAGCCTGGCCAACACTATGAGAGCCTGTCTCTACAAAAAATACAAAAATTAGCTGAGTGTGGTGGCATGTGCCTGTAGTCCCAGCTACTCAGGAGGTTGAGGCAGGAGAATCGCTTGAACCCAGAGGCAGAGATTGCAGTGAACTAAGACCACACCATTGCACTCCAGCCTGGGTGACAGAGTAAGGCTCTGTCTCAAAAAATAAAAGAAAAAAAAAAGAAAAGAAAACAGAAATAGTTTTTGTCAATCTGTGCTCAGTTAGAAACACTGGGTGGAGATTGTTAGACGTAAAAGAGTTAACAGCCTTGATCTTTGGGCTCATTTCAACCTTCAATGCTTAACAAACTTAGTAAAGTAGAATTTTGCATTACTACTTTCAGAAGGTCCATGCACAGGCCCTGGGAAGATGACACCCATCGAACATGTCTCCACAAATTTTTATTAATTAAACCCATCTGATAGAATTCAGGTGACAGTTCTATCAAACTCTGTTTGACAGAGCATTAGATCAAGTAGAGGACTCTGATACTTCCAATCCAACTCCTTCATTTACAGGAGGACAAAAAAGGAAGCCTGTCACTCCAGGACTTCTCAGACCCCAGAGCACCCCACATCTTGCACAGGGTCAAGTAACAGTTTCCACAGTAATTAAATCTCCATCCTGCCCCAAACCCAAGATCAAGGAGGAATCTTAACAATCATTTTTTTTCAAAGTTGCTGTTTTACATGTAAGAAAACTGAGGCCTAGAGAACCTGAGTAACTACCCCAGGTAATATGCCTAGTGACTCTGGGAGAGCAGAGACAGACCCACAGTCTGCCTGCTCCTCGAAGCCATATGTAATCAATGCCAACTGCTTAGTAAACAGCTGCTTCTGGAAAATCGTCCCAGGAAAACTGGGTGACCTTTTTTTTTTTGCTTAGTGCTGGGTAACAGCTTAAAAAATACTTACTGATTGATTTGTATCATACATAACTGTGTTTTCTATATCTGGTTCTTTATGCAGGGCATTTTAAATCAATAGCAGAAAACTGGACCTTGATTCCTCGGGTAACAGAAATGGCTAGTACTAGGTGCCCCTAATTCCAGTGAGGCTGATCACATAGAACTTGAGCACCATAGGGACCTTCTCTAAGCCTCCAAATGTAGATAGTCACTGCCAGAATCTAGGACAATTGATGTCTGCCATTATAACAATATTTCTTAAAAAAAAAAACAACTATATAACTGAATCCTTTACAAAATCCACGTATGAAAAGTTGGATATTGCTTCTATGTTTTCCCTGTACTTGTATTTCCAAGATTAGTGGGATCCTCTATAAAACCTTATTGAATAAATGACACAATCACATCACCAAGATCAGGACTATTGTACTGAACGGCAACCTAATTTTATATTACAACTTGGAAGCAAACTGACAATATTGATTCAGGAATCATGTCTAAAGGACCTGGTTATTATCTTACCCATTACACAGACCAGTGACCACTTCTATTCTTAATGATGATGGTAGGATTTAAGGTCTTAGCAAACGCCCTCAGAATGTCCCAATGTTCAGGCCATTTATAAATCTTTGTTAGAAAAATAATCAGGCCTGAAAATTATGTCTTTTTTGTTAGTTTGTTTGGCTTTGTGGCAGAAACTGATGTTTATTCACTCAACGTCTAACAGAACTATGCGGGTTTTTGTTTTGTCTCCACGTGGCAATGTGCCCAGTTAAAAACAAACCTTCCTTACCAGCTTCCATTGCTATTAAAGGCTGGTCATGGAACACAGTTCTGGACAATGAGATAGAGGTGGTAGTTCCTATAAAGACTTTTGCCCTTCACTCTGCCTCCTCCTTCTTGGCTGTCTGGAGGTAACGCAGCTCTCTTTCAATCATGAAGATGAAGGCCATTAATAACGACGGAGCAGCAGAAAATTAAATGGTGGGTCCTTGATGTTTTCCTCAAACAACTATACCAGTCTTACATTGCCTCTTTCTGAATTCTTTATTATGGGAGAAAACAAATCCATAACTGGTTAAGTCTCTGTGGTTAAGCTGAACATGATTCCAACAAATAAAGACTTAAAGTGTATAGTTTCATCCAATTTTGGCAGTTTATCTCCATTATGCAAAACAATATTGGAGTTTGTTAAAGGTATATTAAGGAGACCATTCATAATTAAAACAATAGCTTATATTTATGGAGGACTGACCACTGCATTAGTCACTATATGGTGCATTTTACACATATATTTAATATTTAACCTTATAGCAGCACTATGTATTAAGACACTATGATTACCATTCTTATTTTACAACAAAACAAAACAAAACAAGAGAACAAAAACAGTATCAAGCTCAGGGTGGCTAAACTCAAGGTCATCTAGCTGGTAAGTGATAGCCTTTCCCAAACCCAAATCTGTCTGACTACAAAGCCCATACTCTCAACCATTTATTACATTATACTACAAGACCAAAGAGGAAAATCTAATGGTTCTAATTTATTTCACCAGAGACAGATCTTCTGTCTGTTACAATCTCGATTTGTTCCGCTGTAAATTCACCAACCATAAAGAAGAAGCATCCGCGATCACGTAAATCTAAAGAGAGCTTTACTGAGGCAACTTAAATGCTTCCCCCAGGGCCTGCCTGGAGAGAGAATGGTGGAATTTGGAGGCTCTGCCTCATTTCTGTTACCCAAAGCCTCTTTGGCCTCTTCTTTACATCTTTACATCTAGTGAGTTGCTGCATATGAAAAATCTGAGCACCAATTATGTAAATTTTAATCATAAAACTTATTTCAGGTCAGCTTTCACTTGCTCCAGAATGAGACCCTTATAGTCTGTTCTTTCAACTTTTCCCAGTGAAGAAAAATAACAGGCATTCAAGTGCAGAGCTACCTAAAGACTGTATTAGGTGATAGCACATCTTTAAGTCCAAAAGTTATCTTCTGTAATTTAGTATAAAGTATGGGCACATATAAGAACACCTTGAGGAAAAACATTATCATTGAGCAAATAGAAGAATTTCCTCTTTTCTCTTGTTTGTTGTTGAACTAGGTTTTCAATATATATTAATATTTACTGAGTAAGTGAGGAAAGGAATAAACGAAATGAAAAGAGCAGATCACTATAATTAAAAATTTAACAATTCGAAAATACTCTAATATTCTAGAAATACTCTGAGTTTAGAAAGTAAATCCAGACTTTCTAAAATACTAAACTTTTAATGTTAATTTACTCCTGAAATTTTGCAATGTGCTATGCATCATACCTACAGAGTTTTTAGAATACTGAATATATTTCTTTTTAAAATTCAAGTCACAGTCATTTCCAAATATTATTCAAGTAAGCCTCTAGGGATTCTGCAGTTCTCTTCACTAAGACTGGAATCCACTGGTATTCTCAATTATTCTAGTCTTCTTTTCTTATGGACAAGCCTTGATCATATCAACCATTCCTTTAAAGATTTCTAAATTTCTTTAAAGCCCTTATCAGCTCCCAGACACTGCAATATTCTTGTGTGACGACATCCAGTTTCAAATTTTCAGTCTTCCTCTTTCTCGGCTCCTAACCTATTGAATTTTGTATTAACAGAAAATGTAACTATTCTACTTTGCCTTTCTCCTGACCTTGGGTTTTAGCACATTATAACATTTTTGTTAGTTGATGGCAGATTTAACATTTTAAAGCAACAGTGGTCACAAATATTTTTTCTCTTTGATCCAGAAATCCTACCTATTTGATTAGGCAGTGTTACATGTTTTTATATGATGGGAATTCCTGTTTGTTGGTTTATGTAATCATTTTTCCTCAGGCGGGGAATCACAGACACAGGACCGGGAAATACTTTGTGTCTTAGTTCATTTGGGCCGCTATAACAAACACTGGATGGCTTATAAACCACAGAAATGTCTTTCCCACAGTTCTGGAGGCTGAGAAGTCCAAGATCAAGGCACTGGCAGAATCAGTGTCTGGGGAGGGCCTGCTTCCTCACAGACAGCCATCTTCTCACTCTACCCTCAGATGGCAGAAGAGGCAAGGGGTCTTTTATAAGGGCCTCTTTTAGAGGGGCACTAATCCTAGTCATGAGGGCTCCACTCCCAAGACCTAAGCACTTCCCAAAGGCTCCACCTTCTAAATATCATCACTTTAGGGGTGAGGAATTTAACGTATGAATTGAAATGGGGGGACATAAACATTTAGACCACAGCACTTTGTTAGCTAGGAGAGGAGGAAAGGGATTATTAGCATTTTCCTATGAATGTATGTCATAATGACTGGCAGCACTGATAATTAGTTACCAGTAATAATAAGTAGCATAGTTGGCGTATTTTTTTTTATATAAATAAAATAGGCCATCTCTATTATATCATTCTCAATAATTTGAATACACACATACTTTCTTTAATGGCTGAGAAAACTTTGGATTTAGGTGTAGCTGAAAGAGGAATTATACATGTGAATAGCTAAGATTTATTTAGCACTGATTTTACTCTGAGCACTGTGCTAAGGCTACAGGTTTTACTTACATAATTTCATTTAATCCTCTTAACAAAAGATTAAGGTTGGTCTCATTATCCTTATTTTATAGATGAGACAAATCAAGGTGCAGAATTGATTAAGAAATCAGCTTGTTCTTACATAGCTGTTAAGAGGGAGAGCCAGGATTAAACCCAGGATGCCCAACTAGGAAGCGCATGTACTCTACAGCTTTCCTTACACTGCACACAACTCTAGTTGTATCCATGGGGTATGTCATTCCTCTTTGCAAAAACCTCTACTTTCTGTGACAAAGTAGATAAAGGCTGATAGCCTTGAGGCTGAGCTTCTGGCCTCAAGATTTCTATGAGATGGTGACCTCGTTTTGGACCTGGTGCTAAGGAGGCCAATACCATGTGTTAAATGTTTCTCTTTCCTAGGTGGCAAGTGCTGCTGCATTTCATGGCCTCAGATCAAAATACAACCTCATTAGCTGCTGTGAACACAATGTTCCTGTTGAAGAATGGAATGGAGTTAACAGTGTAGAAGGTCTGATATAAATTTACTCCTACTCCAAATGCATATCCTATTGACAAAGAGTTTGAACTACTGCATTTGTATATGAAAGTCAGGGCATTCTATTGTTTTCAGTTGTCACAAGGGAAAAAAAAGAAAAAAAAAGAAATGGCATTACTACTGTCAATATAAATAAATGAAAAATCTAAGCTACTTCTATTTGTCATTTCAGGATTGGGAAATGGACTTTTGGCCCACAAACCAGAAATATGTATATCCAACAGCCCAGGAATAGACATATAATTTTTTTTTTTAAGAGATAGGGTCTCTTTGTCACCCAGGCTGGAGTACAGTGGCACGGTCATAGCTCACTGCCACCTCGAATTCCTGGGCTCAAGCAATCTGTCCATCTTGGCCTCCCAAAGTGCTGGGATTATAGGTCTGAGCCACTGCGCCTGGCTTTGGATATTTTTAAGTAACAGATAATATTCAATGATTCAACTCCAAAGTAGTTGAGCAAAAGAAGTACCTACATTTAAAAAAAACGTCTTCCTTCCATTTCAATTTTCAAATTGAAAAGGAATTCAAATAAATTAAATAAAAAGGTCAATGTAAAATTTTGGCTACAAATAACACTAGAGGAAGATCAAATAATAAACTGGAAAATATGGCAGGACTACCTGAGTGGAAATGCAATACATTCTAGTTATGTGCCCTGTATTACTGTAGGCTGTTTGTGTATTGATTTTTCTCATGCATTATGACTTGGCCACCTTTAAAAAGCATCTCTTCCTACCCTCTCTTTACATAGATCTTAAATATAATAGACAATAAATATTTGTGGATTTGTTTAAAATTCCACTAGCAATAGGCAAGAGAAAACATGCATAGATGCATACATATGTAATTTAATGTCAATAACTTCCACATAGACAAGGCTGAGAAGTCCCAGCCTGTGCATACTGCACCCTTAGGGTTCCCTAGAGTGATAGAACTAATAGTGTGTGTGTGTGTGTGTGTGTGTGCGCGCGTGTGTGTGTGTATATATATATATACATGTATAAAAAGAGGAGTTTACTAAGTATTAAATTACACTATCACAAGTTCCACAATAGGCTGTCTGCAAGCTTGAGGAGCAAGGATAGCCAGTCTGAGTCTCAAAACTGAAGAACCTGGAGTCTGATGTTCAAGGGCAGGAAGTATCCAGCATGGGAGAAAGATGTAGGCTGGGAGGCTAGGCCAGTCTTGCCTTTTCACGTTTTTCTGCCTGCTTTATATTTACTGGCAGCTGATTAGATTGTGCCCACCAGATTAAGGGTGGGTCTGCCTTCCCCAGCCCACTGACTCAAATGTTAATCTCTTTTGGAAACACCCACACAGGCACACCCAGGATCAATACTTTGCATCCTTCAATCCAATCAAGTTGACTCTCAGTATTAAACATCACACTCTCCTACCCTATAACAGAAAGCTGTTACCTCTAACTTTGATGGTAAAAGTTCAACCTCAAAAGGTCTTTGGAGACCTTCCCTCAGCAGAATCTTTGCCTCATCTTTGGTGAATTAGGGAGAACTGGAAGAAGGCATAGTATTGCTTCTAGTTCATAGAGAACTTGAGATATAGATAAGCTAATTGCTTGCCTAAGGTCTTCCAGCAAAATTCTGACTAGGGGGACGTCAGTCTCAGCTCAGCTCCCTCTTCACTTCATCCCCCTGCCTCCCCACATGCTGAGGTTCAGGTTCTTAATCACACTACATACCAAAGGCTTTGCAGAACGAATCGGTCTTTAACCATACACTGTGTTACGGAACATGTACTAGAGCAGACAACAGATGTCACCATGAGAATCTTATTTTCTGCTATTTCCCAATTTTGGCATGTGAACATTTATAACCTTAATGTTGCATGAACAAAGATTTTTGCATTTAATATTAATATAGGAACTCACAAATCCTCCTTCTCCAGTTGGAAGGCTGCCGCATTCTGATTTCAACAGTGTATGGCTGCTTTTTCAGCGTGTAAATTTGCCTCAAATTTGGTGTCTTCTGTTGGTGTCTTCTGAAAATGTGGTCACATTCTAGTCTTACAGGAGACAATGTCAGGTAAAATGTCTAGAGATTTTCACATTTGTCATTTTCAAAGCACACATAGCCTGTAATCCCAGCACTTTGGGAGGCCAAGGTGGGAAGATTGCTTGAGCTAGGAGCTGCAGACCAGCCTGGGCAACACGGTGAAACCCTGTCTCTACAAAATTAGCCAGGTGTGGTGGTGTGTGCTTGTAGGCCCAGTTACTGAGGCTGGGGCGGAGTGAGGATCGGATAGGATGGGATGGGACGGGATGGGAATTGCTTGAGCCCAGGAGGTTAAGGCCACTGCACTTCAGCATGGGTGACAGCAAGAGACCCTACCTCAAAAAAAGAAACAAACAAACAAACAAACAAAAAAACAAAAATAGCACATACCCAACACACTCAACACCTGTAAAGGCCGATGGAAAAGGTTTTTACTTGTCAAGACGTAATTCACAGAGATATTTCTACTGTTAAGGAAACCAGTAACATCCACAGCAGAACAAAACACTGCATAACACCATATTCCAAATATTGGCTTGGCAAGAAACCATGGGTTAAAAAGTGAGTTTTCAAAGACAGGGCTTTCAAGAGGACTGGCACCTTTGTTTCCTCTTCCAAAGTGAAGGTTTAAAAAAAATGGCAAACGCTGCTGTGTAGCCAAGGCTGCTGAACCATGTGTACCTGCCAAACCACCCAAGAATCAGTCAGCGGCTGGTAGACAGTGGGTGAATCTGCTTCTTCCCCTGAGATGCATGTGCTGGGGATGTCCTCATAGGGTCATGCCAAGTCAGAGGCAAGATGTTATGTTTTTTCTTTTTTGAGACTAAGTCTCACTCCATCGCCCAGGGTGGAGTGCAGTGGCGTGATCTTGGCTCACTGCAATTTCTGCCCACCAGGTTCAAGCGATTCTCATGCCTCAGCCTTCCCAGCAGCTGGGATTACAAAGCACCCACCACCCCGCCCAGCTAATTTTTGTATTTTTAGTAGAGATGGGGTTTCACCATGTTGACCAGGCTGGTCTTGAACTCCTGACCTCAAGTGATCCACCCGCCTCAGCCTCCCAAAATGCTGGGATTACAGGTATGAGCCACCATGCCTGGCTGGCGTTATGTTTTGCAAATAATTTTCGTCTCTTAGAGCCCATGGCTCTGAGTTACACAATTCTGGGACTACATCTGCAATAATTATGAATCAATGGCATTCTAACATAATCTACTTTCCCAAAACAAAAATTAGAGGTCAGATCCCCTCAGGCTCAAATCAGAACCTGAGTTCCTCTGTGTTGGATCTCACTGCATGAATTAGGCAACACGATAATGAGAAGTATTTCCATTTGCGCCAATCGTTTTGCCCTAAACGATAGAACGTGTATGAGTTAATCCCTACATTAGATTCACATGTGCGAGGTAACGTTTTAACAGGGAAGTGGAAGCAGTTGTACTATTTCTGAAAATCTTTGCTGTGTCTGCCTAGCCAGAGTAGGGTATGTTATCAGTGACTCCTCAGCTAAGGCTTCCAATTCCTTTTGAATTTAATTTGGAGTCAGTCAGTGGATAAATCATATAAAATATGCAAAAGAGAACTAGCTGTTGATTCTGGGCATGCATATATTTGGCCCACATAGTTAAGCGATCGTGTCTCTATAGTGAGATAAAATGGCCTACCAGAAGCAGTAATAAACCCCAGGTGACTCCACTGAACCATTCTTTCAGGCTTCAGTGTCTACCCTACCGAAACAATGCTAATATCCTTCATATTCTGTTAACTTGGGAAGGATGTAACCACTTGATTCCACAGGGTGAAAAACTTGCCATTTGGAACCATGGAGGGAAGAAACTTTTACTTTATTTCCCCATTTCAATTATCAGCTTGAAGGGAGGTTCTTCACTCTTTCAAGTACAGAGCTGCTTAAGAATAATTGTTCCAAAAACAAACACACGCAGACATGTTTCCACTTGTTTGTATGTAAAATATCTCTGGAAGGATGTATACGAAACTGGGAACACTGGGAAGGGTGAGAGTCGGGGGTGGAGAGGGATGAGGTTGGCGGAGTAAGGAGCAGTGAATTCTTGGTGGGGAAGGGTGGAAGGGAGACCTTATTTGGTTACTTGCAAAGCAACTTTCTAACCAATTTTGAAAATTTGGTGTCATCCCTCTCTTATCTACCTTCTTAACACCTATGCAGGAAACACAGTGACAGCAATGATAATACAATTTACTAAGAGCTAATGATGAATCAAGCACTCTGCTAAGAACCTTATATAAATTATATCATTTGTTCCTCCTTTTTTTTTTTTTTTTGAGATGGGGTCTTGCTCTCGTTGGCCAGGCTGAGTGCAGTGGCATGATCTCAGCTCACTGCAGCCTCTGCCTCCTGGGTTCAAGCAATTCTCCTGCATCAGCCTCCTGAGTAGCTGGGATTACAGGCGCCTGCCACCACGCCTGGCTACATTTTTGTATTTTTAGTAGAGACGCGGTTTTGCCATGTTGGCCAGGCTGGTCTTGAACTCGTCCTGACCTCAGGTGTTCCACCAGCCTCAGCCTCCCAAAGTGCTGGGATTACAGGCATGAGTCACTGTGCCTGGTCTCATTTGCTCCTCCTAACAACCCATGTGGTAGGTACTACCTTCATTTCATAGATACTGAAGAGAACCACATACACTGACCATGTATGTACTGGATGCATGTACTATGTGGGGTGGGGGTGGCTCCTGGGGTCACGCCAAGCCAGAGGCAAGGTGTTACATTTTATAAAGAATTTTGGTCTCTTAGAGCCAGTGGCTCTGACTTACACAATTCTGGTACTACATCTGCCATAATTATGAATCAATGGTGTTCTAGCATAATTTAATATCCCAAAAGAAAAATTAGAGGTCAGATCCTATCGGGCTCGAATCCGAACTTGAATTCCTCTGGGTAGGACAGAAGAGACTAGAGAGCAAAGTAAGTCCAGATCTTGCACTTAAAGGTAAACTCTTTGCCTTTAGGAAAAATTATTTTAGGAAGCTTCACATTGACCTTTACAGATACTCCCTCTACTGCTCTTCTATAATAACAGCCAGAGGATTATCTTCCTATCAAGTTACAACTGTTCACCTGGTCACTCACATGAGTCTTATGCCAAGGACAGGTTTGTGAAATCTCCCCTACTCACAAAAGCTGCCTGACAGGAAAAGGACTTGATCTTCTCTGGAGCTTGTTCACCAATGTAAAGCTATCAGTCCTCATTCCCATCTGCCCCTTCTCTGCCTTTCTAGTTCCTGCATTCATTTATTTTAAAAAGAAAATGATGATATGAGTACAATCCTTGTTTTTCTTGTTGGAGGAACTAACACTCTAAGGCTTGTTCGTCAAGTCTTTGAATAATTTTTAAGCATTATACTATAATATGTTGAGTTTTAAAAGACTAAAGCTTCTGTAGTATAAATGGAAATGATTTATTCTGGAAATTCTCATTGTATTGTTGCTAAACCCTCACTCCCTCTGAGTGCTAACATTTTTAGCCAGCCTAGAAAATATTTTGACCCAAGTCAGTCTAAATAATGTTCATTTCCATATGATTATATGGGATTGTTTTATCATTTTCTGTTGATAAAAATAATATGAATTGCCAAATGAGTCACTATCATTCTCCGTCACCGAATTTAAGATTAAATGGATATAGAATCATCCTACTAAATTTCATGTTGTGAGGACCAAAGGAACTTTGAGAAACTTTTAGAGAAGAAAAGCAAGACAGAGGTTTGCATACTGGAGTGTGGCTTCCTTCACGGACTTCATGTTCGCATGAGAGTAGGTTATAGCCTATAGAAAAGACAGCCTGCTCCTTTCAAACAATATATATGGTTTGCATTTCTGTCAGTTCACATGCAAGTAAGATATTGCCCTGATTTCAAAATTTTCACTAGTAAAAAGTATGAAATGACCTAAGAATGAATATGTGTGATTTAGGGGCCAAGCTACCCTAACATCAATACAGGATTTTCTCTACATGTATATGTATGCTTGCAAATTTAAAGATGTTCTGGCTGGGCACAGTGGCTCACGCCTATAATACCAGTACTTTGGAAAGCTGAGGCAGGCAGATCACCTGAGGTCATGAGTTCAAGACCAGCCTGGCCAATGTGGTGAAACCTCATCTCCACTAAAAATACAAAAATTAGCTAGGTGTGGTGGCATGCACCTGTAGTCCTGGCTACTTGGGAGGCTGAGGCAGGAGAATCATTTGAACCTGGAAGGCAGAGGTTGCAGTGAGCTGAGATAGTGCCACTGCACTCCAGCCTGGGTGACAAGAGCAAGATTTGTCTCAATAATAATAATAATAATAATAACAATTTTAAAAAAGATGTTCCAACTTTATCTTTAGCCATGTTAAATATTAGAACTGATGAGGCAGAATTTCAGGGAAGGTTATCTGCTACATGATGTTGAACTCTGAAATAATGTAAAATATAAGACAGCTACTGCCATTTGTAAATCTGAGTTGCACTTTTTCCACTGTGAGTTTTTAAACGTCTTTACTGAGGAGTAAAGAAAGAATTTTCACAAATTTAATTATCTCTGTGGGTCCAAACCAGAAATCTCTGACGTTGTTGAGAAGCAGATGAATGCGAGGCCATAGATAACACAGAGTGTTATCTACAGTTGACAACTACACTGAATTTCTAGCTTGGCCACCAATGTTCTGAAGTAAGAAGCTGGCAGTCTACTGGTTCATGATCGGCTCAAGCCCACATCAATTCCAATTTAGCATTATCTTCAAAGTAGATCTCCTATTTTCATACTTTATTGGGGCTGTGGGGTTGTGGCTACAACTCCAAATTAGATCAAAGCAACAAATATTGAGATTTACAAACAAAATGAAATTAACAGACATTTACGTGCTGAATAAGTTAAGGCTCAAATCAGCTAGTCGGGCACAGCAATCACCCAAAACAATAATATTTATAGCTCTCAGTGGAGCTCACTATGTGCTAGGGACTGTTCTGAGTGTTTTACATATATGACATCATTAATCCTCACCATAAGCCTATGAGTTAGATATTACTGGCAATTTACAAATGAGGAAGTCTGGCATAGAAGGCTGACTATTCAGGATTAATGTAATAGAGTAAAATAACAGGCCATCGCAGACACTGTCACAGTCTGTGAACTCTATCCTGACCAAAGGCCATTTGGAATTATTAACCAGTCTTTGGGTTAACCTAAAAGAATTAACCTAAAACCAGACATCTGAGCAGAGACTGCTAGCTGCCCTCCAACATCCATACTTTTCTCCTTCCTTTAATAAAGGAATCCCCCGAGTTTTAGCTGGGCACATGGCTGCCCAACAAAACACTGTCAATCTCCTTACCAGCTAAGTATGGCCATGTGACCAAGTTCGAGACAACAGTGTGACCAGAAGTGATGTGTTACATGCCCTTAAAAGGAAGGTCATGCCCTTGACTTCCTTCCTGCTATTTAGGATGTAGATGTGATGGTGGGAGCAGGAGCACCCATAGTAGACCATAAGATGGAAGATGTATGCCAAGAATGGCAGGATAACAAGAGAGAAGGAGTCTTAGTGCCTGGAGCCGCCACATTGGCTCTGGACTGCTTATACTCTGGCTGTTACATAGAAAGGGAAATCAGCTTCTACCTTATTTAAGCCATTGCTATTTTGGCCTTTTTTACAGCCATCAAAATGTTATCACAACTAATACGTACAGTAATTTTTTCATGTAAAGTATGCTTAGTTTATAGAGAGTAGGACCCCTGCCCTATAATGCATATGTTCTGTTTCTTGAGATTCCAATAATTCATAAGCAAGATTCCATCATGTTTGATACTTATTTTCCAGGCCACTGTTACAATGAAATTGCATGTCACAGTTGTCCAGCTGTCTTTTATAAAACAAGCACCAGTATTAACAGAGCTATTAAATAACCAAACTGTAAGTTAGAAACTTGAAAAGTTTCCAGAAATACATGTATAAACACAGTGAAGCAATCAGGATAGCTGGTCCTTTTTTTCTTTTTTCCGAAACAGAATCTCGCTCTGTTGCCAAGCCCAGAATGCAGTGGCATGATCTTGGCTCTCTGCAACCTCGACCCCTAGGCTCAAGCAAGCCTCCCACCTTAGCCTTCCGAATAGCTAAGACTACAGACTCCTGAGCTCAAGTGATCCGCCTGCCTCGGTCTCCCAAAGTGCTGGGATTACAGGCATGAGCCACTGCACCCAGCCTGTACAGCTGGTCACTAAGTCTTAGTTTTAACATGCCCTTTATGTACACATCTGCCAACATGATTTGGTGTTTCTCAACCTCAGCACCAGTGACATTTTTGACTGCTAATTCCCTCCTGTGGGGCCTGAGCTGTGCATTGTAGATTGTAGGATGTTTAACAGCATCGCCAGCTTCGACTTATAAGATGCCAGCAGTACTTCCCCCGTTAAGACAATGAAAAGTAACACCAGACACTGCCAAATGTCCCCTTGGGGGCAAAATACCTCCCAGTTGACAACCATACGTCTAATGTATCTTGGGTTGCAGATTTTGAGAAAGCAGAGACTGACTATTTAAATTCTAGTGGGGATACAGGCAGGTAGGTCCTTAATGTACTTTGGATGATAGTGGTGCCCTGGTGATTACCAAGGGCAAGGAGCATGAGCTAATTCTTATTTTTTAAATTAAAAAGTTCACTGAGCTTTCAATACAAAAATTCACAAGGTAGTAAAAAAGTCATAGGCATAATTCCAAGCACATTTAACTATTAGTCCAACTTCCTCTATCCAAGGTTAAGATGGAAATAATTGCCTATGTGAAGTTAAAAAAAAAATCCTCTATGTATGAATAGGATTCTTTTATAGAATCTCTAATGGTAGTAGGGAATTTGACCCTTTCAGAATCAAGACCATTGCCCTGTTAAACTTCCAGTTCTTTAGCAATTGTATGTTGCTAGCACTGTACTTGCAGATGTTCAGATATTATATACGCATAATAAGAGAAAATCATTTGCAGACATTTTCAAATATGTACGCTTTTAAAGCCCCATTATCAAGTTCTTCTACCTTGATATCCCCATCAGACAGCACTGAATCTGTTTTGTCGGAAACCTTTCTACATTCCATGGGATCAGCTAATTCAAAGCAAATAAAATCCTCAAAATCTCTTTCCTGTTGGAGAGAGTGGGGAAGAAGCGTACTCGAAAAAGATACATCAGGCCCGTCACCTGTCCTGAGATGGGACTCCAGAGTCAGGAAGAAGCTGTCAACTGTGTTTCTTTCAAATCACTACATTCATCTCCAGCACCTTTGGCATAATTAATGATTGTCAGCCAATCAATTTGATGTTTATTTTCATCAACATTAGCCGAAGTAATGCCCCAAGGGTGGGATGGAAATTACATTATGTTTTAATTGAGAGAATTTTCTCTTTGCTGATTTCTGGAGTGGGTGGAATCCAAGACATAACTTCTTTTCCCTTTCAATACGTATGCTTTTAAAAGCTTAGCTGATTGCTGCCAGCAACCAAAAGCTCCATTATTTCGACGTGAGCGTTCTACCACTCATGGCAGGGAGGGTGGGGAGGGCAGGAAGGTGGGTCTGCTATTCGTAGAAAAAGATCATTTTAGAAAATGGAAATCAAAGGCAACACACTGGGGAGAGAGGGTCATTTGTCCCTTATCTAATACACTGAATAAGAATGAAGGCTGGGCACTGTCATAGTTACCTATATCTGTGAAAGTGCATAACCAAAGACTTGTTTCAGATACTAAGAACTCTAAGAGTTCAATTAAATGGCTAAATGCAGAATTTAAAACATTTCCTCTCTTTCCTCCCACTTAAATTCACTTTATCATTACTTTAAGACTCTGAAAAGCATTTCAGAGACACTGTTCTTCAATGAGATTAACTCAAATGTAAAACACCATTACTTTCTCTTTCCACTCAGATACAAAGCAGAGTATCACCAGACTACACTGGGAAAAGGCTTGATTCCTTTTGTTTTGTTTGTTTTCACTCCTGTTGGGCACAGCTTCAAAGGTCTGGTTCGGGAACAATCCAGTCATCTCAAAGAGGATGGGAGTTTGGATCCACAAGGTGTTTGGCACAAACCAGCCTGTTCAGTCAAAACCAAAGCAGCTGGCACAAAGGTGGGAGTGGGGGTGCATGAGGGAGTTCTCAGGTCTTCCTGAGGGAACTCAAAGCTGGGGACTCCAGGCTTTCTTACTGGCTAGCCCAGTGATGTTCAAATTTCTGGTTGTGACCCGCCAGCAGATCATAAAATTGATTTAGTGGATCTCAATCAATACTTTTTGAAAGGGTGAAATAGGTTGGGCACAGTGGCTCACGCCTGTAATCCCAGCACCCTGGGAGGCGGAGGCGGGAGAATAGCTTGAGCCCAGGAGTTCATGGAGAAACCTTGTCTCTACCAAAAAAAAAAAAATTAAAAAGTTAGCTAGAGAAGGTGGTATGCATCTGTAGCCCCAGATACTCAGGAGGCTGAGGCAGGAAGATCACTTGAGCCTTGGAGATTGAGGCTGCAGTGAGTCGAGATCACGCCACTGCCCTCCAGCCCAGGTGACAGGGTGAGACCCTGTCTCACAAAAATAAAAGAGTAAAATACAATAGGATAGATTAAAAAATTGCAGACACGGTATATGTGTGAGGATTGTTTCAGTTACCTGTAACTATCTATCCTCTTTTCTTCCTTCCTTCCTCTCTCCCTCCCTCCTTTCTTGCCTCCTATCTATCATCACCTATCTACTTTACTTAAACACCTATCTGTATATATTTTACATTGTTACTTAACACACGTATATGCATACACACATATAAACAGGTAAAACTGTATCCGGGTTTTCTTCAAAAAATTTTAAAAGCCACCAACCCAATACATCATTTCACCTACTTTGTTATGACAAAGGATCTTAAGAGGCCAAATCTATTAAAACCAAAACAAAACAATGATCAATATCCTTTTCCTAGTGCAGATTTAAAATTCTTTCTTTAGAAATCTCTTTAATCCCATTAAACTCAGCAATTTGAAAAAAAATGAGCTCAAGCTGGTTACCACCATCAAGAGGCTAAGGAAATCACTTCTTTGCTAGCAAACAGTGTATCAGGATCATTCTTAGTTCTTCAGTTGCACAAATAAAGGCAATCATGTTGGAATCTAGCTGTTTGCAAAAGGATTTAGAAACTGTCATGGATATAGTCTGAGAGGCACAGAGCTAATATCATCATCTTGAGAACATCAACCACACAATCTGGCCAGGGAGACATCTTTTCTCTCCCCATTTTAAGCAGAGAGGAGTTTTTCCAATTGATCAAAAGATTCCTTATAAATTGGTGTATATGACTCCCCAAGACTTTAGAACTTAATAGAGCCGGCTATATCATTTAGCTTGAGCCAGTAATGATTTCCCAAAGGCCAAACTCCAACTTTATCCCTGTTCTCCAATCAAATGAAAATGACTTAAACACATTCAGAGTGTGCTAAGCACACCAGGTCCTCCTGGTTGGGTTATTTATGCATACAAAAAGAATTCAGTTTCTCAAAATGGATGTAGTTTACCCTAACTTCATTTTTTTTTTTTTGGTTATAACTTATTCTGGTATATGCTTGTGCAACCCAGAAGAGGGGCCACCATTGCCAGATAACAATCTGTTCATTTCAGTCAACCAAGAATTTTTTAACTCTAAAGTCTCTTCGGTGGCAATTTCTGTTAAAAGCAGCAAAGTCCTTTTAGAAATCTTGACTAGTTTACTCTTACATGCCAAAAGGAAATGAACGCATACACATACGCGTGTGTATACACAGAAGTGAAAACTGATGTAATCCAATCACTTGTAAAAGTTTCTCCTCTCTCCACCCTCTACTCCCCACTCCAATGAATTCTGAAGCTTGCATCATTCCAGAGGAAACTGTAATTTGGACTCACTCTCTGGCTCAGGCGTTAAGTAATCAACCTCATAGCCTGCCAGCAAGGAGTGGACTGCCTATTTTATCACTGAAACACATTATCTCACTCCCTATCTCAGCAAACTGCCTCTGAACAGCTTGGCTGAATAATGGTACAAGAACAAGTCTAGACTAGATAATCACCTACTTTTTTTCTGGTGGCTAAAAAACATTTAAAACAAACATCTAGCTGAACAATGGGTTTATATAATCCAAGTCTTGAAAAGTCTATGAAGAATCTACATTTCCTCAGATATTATGAGTAACAAAATGTTTTTAAAAAGTGATTTTGACATCTGAAGATTATTGAAGGTAGGTGGGAAGTGGTACATTTATCTGAAAACTCATCTTGAACCTGAACCTTTCAGTGGCTGTGGTCATTCTACTTAGTAACTAGGTTTTTGATGGTTTAATATGTAGGAGTGTTTCTAAGTAAGGGAGGCAAATAAATTTCTTACTAGGTACTATTTCCGTGAGTGGGGACAAGGCAAATCCCTTCCTCCAAAAGATGTCTATTATGTACTAGCAAACACAAGCTTTTTTGATTGTCAGTATTACATTTATATAACAAATATTTAAGAATTCCATTCTAAGTGACAGATGTTACTGTCTTACACAATATAATTTGGTACAACATTTAGAAAATGCCATCATAGGTGGCTTTAGGATTGTAAATCACTTCTTCAATGGCAGTACTGGCAAAATACAAATACACAACAGCCTCTAGGCATGTTTTGTATGCATCTGTTGGAGTAATTTGCAGTTTTATTGGAGAATTCATAGTTCCCTGACACAGCTCTTTATAAATAATGCTGGAGCAATTCCTGTGTGAAGTAAAATTCACCTTTCTGATGAAGGCATTCTCTCTTCTAGAAGAAATTCTAAATACTGGATTTATCTCTTTAAAAAAAAATCCTGGTTTCAAGTTCCTTAACTTTTGAGCCCTTCTTTTTTTTTACTAGAACAAGTTTTGTAGACTTTTTCCCATAAGTATTCAAATATCTAGATAGTCATTTTTAACTGATTAGGAAAAAAAAAATCCCCGAATTTCAACCAAATGTAACAAAACATAATCCCTCTTTGATAACTTAATAAGAAAAATTAAATGAGAAAAATATTGGGCAACACTCACCATCAGTAATTAATTATTAAAGCAACATGCACAGATTCCATTCACTATAAAAATTCTGCTCAGCAAATTACCTTTCTTTGCCTCTTTTATCTCTATGCAGGGCCTCTCTGTTCCCATTAAGCCTTTCAGAGGACATTATTTGGGCTTTAAAGATTAAACAGGAAAGAGTTAAATGGAAGTAAGATCATGTCACTTTTCTGCTCAAAGCATTCCAATGGTTCCTGGCATACTTGCAATAAAAGCCCAAGTTCATGCTATTTCAGATGACCTAGGAGCCAGCTCCCTCCCTCCCCTCCAGCTTCACCTCCCTTCCTGCTGTCACTTCCCCAGCCAAGCTCACCCTCAAGTCAGGACCTTCTTGCTCCCTTTACATGAACTCTCTTCCCCAGGAGGCAATACAGGACTCTCTCCCACCCTTGCTTCAGGTAGCTGCTTGAATTTCACCTTCTGGGGAGTCTTTTCCTGACCATCCTACCTTATATGACCCCTTCCCAAACCCTCTCTTTCCCTTGCTTATTTTTTTTCATGACGTTATATATAATAATACTAGTTTATTGTCTGCCTCCCTGTCTAGGGTATATACTTCGTGAGGACAGGGGCTTTGTTTTATTCACTGCTGTTCCCCAGGACCTAAGAAATACTTGGCATACAAAAGCTGCTCAATAAGTATGTTGAATAAATGAACTTTTTTTTTTTTAGATAGGGTCTGGGTCTGTTGCCCAGGCTGGAGTATAATGGTGCTATCTGGGCTCACTGCACAACCTCTGCCTCCTGGACTCAAACCATCCTCCCATCTCAGCCTCCCAAGTAACTGGGAGCACAGGCACACACCACCATGCCCAGCTAATTGTTTTTTTGTTAATTTTTGGTAAAGATGGGGTTTTGCCGTGTTGCTTAGGCTGGTCTCAAACTCCAGAGTTCAAGCAATCCTCCTGACTCAGCCTCCCAAAGTGCTGGGATTACAGGCGTGAGCCACTGTGCTGGGTCATGAATGAATGAACTTTCTTTTCACCCCAGTGATATGCACACCTCACAATCTTCTCATACTGCTCATCAAATATTTAATGATACTCAGATCCTTTTTTTTATTTAATCCTCATTCTGCAACATCTCAGTATTCTTTGACACTGGCAGAGAAGAATGAAAATAATCTAAGGCGAAAGTTAAGGACAGGTTTGTCAAGAGCCACTGATATTCTTTTTCTAACTTACTGCCTTTGTTAGGAAATTAAACAGATGTGACAGAAATTAGAATGCTTATACATTTTGATATAACTACTGAAAATACCCTCCCATGGCAGCTATTATTTTATTAATTATACGAATGGCACTGATACTTATGAGACCAATGATGCAATGAGACAGTACAACAGACCGTCCCATTAAACACTCTATTTTCAACAACCAAGATAGAGAAAATGGCGTGCAGTTCTTCTATCACACCTGGTGCCCTAAGATTAATTTAATTCATGAATCTCCCTTGCAAGGTTAAAAATAAGTAACCACCCTCAAAATTCAATCACTCCTTGAGTAAGTTTCGTGAACCTCCAAATGGAAATGACTGTGCTCATAGTCGTATTTCATACAAGGATTTCACAGCTCTTTATTAATAACTTACAGGATGTGTAACTTTAAAGTTTCTGAAATGACTCTGCCAAAATTTGTTAGAATTTCACCTTCTGGGGAGTCTTTTCCTGACCATTGTTGTTTACACAAGATTGTTACACAAGATGTTTAGCAGTCTCTGACAAAGACCTATCCTGTGTATAACCATAATTATTAAGCTTATGGCCTACTAACTCAGAGCACCATGAATCTTACCTTTGTTCCTTAACATCTTACTCCCTCTAATCATTTAATTTTTCTTTACACAAGTGTTTCATGCTCATTATAGAAAACTAGAAGAATAGAGACAAGGTGTTGGAGGGTAAACAAAACCAAAACCTACAATCAGAGTTCCCATCATCACCCAAAGATAACTGCTATGAACATTTTGGTGAACTTTCATTTTTCTTTTTCATGTCCCAGTGGTTTTTTGTTCTTTGAGATGGAGTCTCGCTCTGTCGCCCAGGCTGGAGTGCAGTGGTGCCCTCTCGGCTCACTGCAACCTCCGCCTCCCTGGTTCAAGCAATTCTCTGCCTCAGCCTCCCAAATAGCTGGGATTACAGGTGCCCACCACCACGCCTGGCTGATTTTTGTATTTTTAGTAGAGATGGGGTTTCACCATCTAGGCTAGGCTGGTCTTGAACTCCTGACCTCGTTATCTGCCCGCCTTGGCCTCCCAAAGTGCTGGGATTCCAGGCGTGAGCCACTGTGCCAGGCTGCTTTTTTTTTTTTTTTTTTAAAAAAACAAACCAAAAACCAAAAACATTAATTACTATGAAAGGCATGGCAAGTCTTAGTATGACACCAGCGATGATATTTTTAAAATACCACATTTTCGAGTGATAAAAGTAACAGTTGGGAGATAGACCAGAGTGCTTTAAAAATTAACATTTTCATAAAAATGAAAAACAATTTGACCAAAAATAGTGTCAGAAATAACTTTCGCATACCGAAAGCATGCCTACATGTTAAACGCATTTGCAAGAGTACACATTTTTTTTTCCCCGAGTGAACTTTCCCCTTGTTTTTCTGTGGGTACAAGTGCCTATACAGTACATAGAGAACTAGTGAGCAAAAAAAATAATTAGGATGAGTCATCTTACCTTTTAAGTCATCTTGCCACAAAATGGTTACCTACAATCCACATAACCAATTAATTCCTGCCTCCATACTCTAACAAAG
The DNA here is from genome assembly GCF_000951035.1 of Colobus angolensis palliatus. Taxonomy (NCBI): domain Eukaryota; kingdom Metazoa; phylum Chordata; class Mammalia; order Primates; family Cercopithecidae; genus Colobus; species Colobus angolensis. Next base: position 7,281,295 of record NW_012112142.1, on the reverse strand, counting down.
ACAGCCAGAATTTGGATCTAATCTTTTTTTGTAAATCATTCTACCTCCAGGCTATTCCACTCCCTCATTATCCTGTTTACTGGCCTCTTTCCCATTCCTATAATACAGCTGATTTCCCTGATAACCTCAGCACAGGCCCCTTTCCCAGGACCCTCCCCCATCATGAATCTTTCAAGCCTAATTCCATTGATGTTAAAAAAGAAGCAACTCATTTGAGTGACTCATTCCTAGATACTTAGGGCAGAGAAACTAGATTCTGCAGCTGGATGAGTCATTTTGACTGGAAAGCCCCGATGGGAAAGAGGTTCTGTAGGGTGCATACAACAGAGGATGGGGAAATCATGAAGGTAGTATGTACCGATAAACGCAGAACATTTAAACAGAGTTCCTTAGTCTGAAGCACTTTGATACCTTAAAGAGGAGTTCTACTTTGCAAATACCCCTTTACGAGATTTTTTCCCAACATTTTCATCTGAAAGTATCTCCATTCACTTTAGTTGCTTCTAGGTCTACCATTTTTCTGGAGTCACATTTATGTATTTGTTTTTTAATTTTATTTTTTAGAGACAATGTCTCTCTGACACCAAGGCTGGAGTGCAGTGGCTTGATCTTATTAATAGCTTACTGCAGCCTTGAACTCCTGGCCTCAAGCAATCCTCCTGCTTCAGCCTCGCAAGTAGCTGGGACTACAGGCATACATGACCACACCTGGTTAATTTTTTAATTTTTTGCAGAGACGGCGTCTTGCTACGTTGCCAAGGCTGGTCTTGAACTTCTGGCCTCAAACAATCCTCCTGTTTTGGCTTCCCAAAGCATTGGGATTACAGGTGTGAGCCACTGTGCCCAGCCTAGCATCATATTTAAATGTGGTTCTGCCAAAGTGGATTTTGTCCAAAGCTCCAGGAATATCCTCATGATAGAAACTTCCAGAGAGAGTTGGTGTCAAGCATTCAGTATGAGAATATACAGGATATTTTCTCCTTTGTTAAAAATGAAACTAACTTATTGATGTTTTCTGACTGAAACCACCTTTGCAAAGATGATGACAGTGAGAGAAGTCTAGCATGGCTGACTCCATCTTGCTTCTGGCCTCACAGACTGTCTGCCTTTGCTTATTCCTGGGCCTAGGGCAAGCTAACCATGGGGAGAATTTAGTTTATAATTTAACTTTGAAACAAGGATGATAACAGTCCCTCCCTAAAACTAATGCCCTCCTGGCTCAGGGACTGAAAAGTAATAGAAGTCCACAAGACTAGGATTATGAGAAGGGTCTGAATTCTAAAATGTAGGTGTAGTTTCTATAATCTCTTACTGCTCAGGAGTCATGTGGCCAGAGGTCACAAGATTTGTGTCTCCCCCAGTTGCTTCTATAGATAGCATCACTATTGTGGAATCTAAGATTGGTCTTTTGAGATGTTTTTCAGACAGCATTCTGGCAACTGACTGGCCCCACCCAGACCCATGACTCAACTCAACCAGTCCTGTGGCCCCCATCCAGAGGTGGACTCAGCACATGAGGACCATTTTCTATACTCCTATGATTTCATCTCCAACCAATCAGCAGCACCCATTCCCTAGCCCCCTGCCCACCAGATTATCCATAAAAACCCTGGGCTCTGAGTTCCTGGGGAAACTGATCTGAGTGGTAACTCCAGTCCTCCTGCTAGGCTGCCCTGTATTAATGAAACTCTTCACTGTAGTAACAGGATCTCAGTGAATTGGTTTTGTCTGTGCAGCAGGCAGGAAGGACCCATCAGGCAATTACATGATTATGAAAATAACACACACTTCTTATAAAAATGGAAATTCATGAAATATAAGTATAAATTACTTGACATGCCAACTAATCTCAGGAAAAGCTAACATTTCTAGATTTATTCTTTCTGCTCTTTTTTTCCTGTATGCCCACAGTTTTACAAATCATGGTATCATACCATTCATATGGATTTGTAACCTGCTTTATAGTTTCACAAACTGTATGAAAAACTCATCTAGCTCTGGCTTCTGGTTAGGGGAGCTTACTGAAGGAAGATGGCTAGGAATTACTGCTTTATATTTTTAGCAGTTTACTTGATCTAGAGATTATTCACTATGGCTCCAAATTATTATATGAGTAAAGGCCAATTCTAAAAAAAAAGTGGCTTTAACACAATGGTTTCTCACTTTACTTTTTTAACTTTTAGAAATTAAAAAAGTAATGTAAATTGATGAAAAAAATAAAACAAAGGATATAAACTCAAAAATAAAAGAATACCTCTCACTACTGTCCCCTTCTCCCAATCCCTGTTCTTTCCACTTGTCAGTGGTAATCACCATTCACAGTTTAAGAAATTATCCATGCATATACAACCTATTATGTACACATAAATGTACTGCCTCTTTTTTAAAACATAAATGGGATCATGTCACACATGTTGTCAGCAGCCAGTGTTTTCTTTTTTTTATCTAACAATATATCTTAGGCATTTTTTCAAAGAGATTCCTATAGATCTCCTTCATTCTTTTTTAATGGCTGTGGAGTTTTCCACTGAATATTCATGGTTTTTTGAAAATGGTTTCCTACTTATGTGCATTTAGTTTGTTTTCAGGTTTTCAGGTCTTTATGCTGCAAAGTGTATTTTTGTTCATATCCCTTAAAGTTACTTGCTCAAGTCTATTTGTAGATTAAATTCCTAGAACGAGACATTGGCATCCAGCTCACAAACTAACATGGAGGGTTATACTTCTCCGCAACCAAGAGAATTCATTTCTTTTTTTTTTTCTTTCTTTTTTTGAGTCAGGGTTTCACTCTGTTGCCAAGGCTGGAGTGCAGTGGCGCAATTCTGGCTCACTGAAACCTCCACCTCCTGGGTTCAAGTGATTCTCGTACGTCAGCCTCCTGAGTAGCTGGGATTACAGGCATGCACCACCATGCCTGGCTAATTTTTGTTTTGTTTGTTTGGTAGAGACGGGGTTTCACCATGTTGGTCAGGCTAGTCTCAAACTCCTGGCCTCAAATGTTTGGCCTGCCTCGCCTCCCAAAGTGCTAGGATTATAGGCGAGCCACTGTGCCTGGCCCCTCATTTCTTGTTTATAATTTTAAGAGAGTATTTCATGTAAGTATTACATTATGTAAGCCTCACCATGGCTCACAGTAGACACAGAGAAGGAGACTGGGAGGAGATGGAATGCAAAAGCACTTGAGAGTGTAGGAAGCTCAGGACAGAAATGACTGTGTACATGTGGTGATTTCCAAATATAAGGTCCATCTCTGTTGTTTCTTGTAGGGGTGAGGAGGTCTAAGACTAGGGAGGTGTGCAGCTTGACAAAAGCTGTAGAACGTTGTTTCTCTCTTTATGTGCATGACCTTGGAAGTGCCAGGAGATTTGTGGGACATGTTTCCCAAGCAAAAGGGAAAAACCACGCACAAGATTTTAATCATTTAAAAGAAATACAGCGGCCGGGCACGGTGGCTCAAGCCTGTAATCCCAGCACTTTGGGAGGCCGAGATGGGTGGATCACGAGGTCAGGAAATCGAGGCTATCCTGGCTAACACGGTGAAACCCCGTCTCTACTAAAAAAATACAAAAAAAGCCAGGCGTGGCTTCAGCTACTTGGGAGGCTGAGGCAGGAGAATGGCGTAAACCCGGGAGGCGGAGCTTGCAGTGAGCTGAGATCCGGCCACTGCACTCCAGCCTGGGCGACAGAGCGAGACCCCATCTCAAAAAAAAAAAAAAAAAAGAAAAAGAAATACAGATATATCCTTTTCATGGGCTGCCCAAATTCCATAGTGATTTGGGCCTGAATTTAAATCTGTCTTATACACAGTTTACCATAAGTATTGATGAGAGACTCCAATGTGAACTTTTGCCTTACTGGGATCAAAATATAAAACTGGCCATCACTAAAATAATTTATATTTACAAAGAAGCTCATTTGATAAAACAAGTTTCTTCAAAACATCTGTTAGCTTAGAGATGGGGAAAAAATTCTACTTGAAGTAACTCCAAGCTTTTAAGCTTTTTTTTTTTTTTTTGAGACAGACTCTCACTGTGTCACCCAGGCTGGAGTGCAGTGGCACAATCATAGCTCACTGCAACCTCCACCTCCCGGGTTCAAGCGATTCTCCTGCCTCAGCCTCCCAGGTAGCTGGGACTACAGGTGTGCACCACTGTACCTGGCTACTTTTTGCATTTTTTTTTTTTTTTTTTTTTTTTTAGTAGAGACAGGATCCCACCATGTTTGTCAGGCTGGTCTTGAAACCCTGACCTCAGGTGATCCGCCTGCCTTGGCCTCCCAAAGTGCTGGGATTACAGGCGTGAGCCACCACATCCAGCCAACTCCAAGCTTTTTAGTATGAGACTAATGACAGAGGGAAGTTTTATGATTGGGAGATTTATTATCACATGTGAAAATCAGTCTTCAGTTTTCATATTAAGTATTGGACTCTCACATGAAACCATCTAAAGTCTTATTGTGCCTCCATCTCCCAACTCTCTACTTCCAGAAATGCCCTAAAGCTTCTTTAGTGATTGGCAATCAGCTCTGCATCTAAGGTGAAAAAAATGAATATAGCCCTGCAATCTTTCTACTATCAAGGTAAACCATTTTATTTATATTTATTTATTTACTTACTTATTTTTTGAGATGGTGTCTCGCTCTGTCGCCCAGGCTGGAGTGCAGTGTGATTTAGGCTCACTGCAACCTCTGCCACCCGAGTTCAAGAGATTTTCCTGTCTCAGCCTCCTGGGTAGTTGAGACTCAGTCACACACCAACACACCTAGCTAATTTTTGTATTTTTAGTAGAGATGGGGTTTCACCATATTGGTCAGGCTGGTCTTGAACTCCTGACCTCAGGTGATCCACCCTCCTTGGCCTCCCAAAGTGCTGGGATTACAGGCATGAGCCACCACGCCCGACCTAAACCATTTTATTCTAAAAGGAGAGTTACTTCATGGGATAGTGGTCCCCTCCTCTGTGGTTTTGCTTTCTAAGACTTCCATTACCCACGGTCAACTGTGTTGTGAAAAGATTAAATGGCAAATTCCACAAATAAACATTTCCTAAGTTAAAAAAAATTGCTTATTGTTCTAAGCTGATGAAATCTCTTGCCATCCTAGTGTGTCCTACCTGGGACGTGAGTCACCCCTTTGTTCGGCATTCCATGCTATATACACTAAACTCCCATTAGTCACTGACATCCTCTGCTCCTAACATCTATCAACATTGTCATGGCTCCATGATCTAGGATCACCAAAAGCAGGTGATCCTCCTTCTGACACAGTGTCAGAAGGTCAGTAGCAGCCTCACACTACATCACAGTGTCTGTCATTCACCTCACTTCATCTCATCATGTAGACATTTCATCATCTCACATCAGCACAGGAAGAGTGAGTATAATGCAAGAAGATCTTTTGAGAGAAGGACCACATTTGTATAACTTTTATTATAGTCTGTTGTTATTAAATTGTTCTATTTTATTATTATTGTTAACCTTTATTATAGTAGTTGTTATTAAATTGTTCTATTTCATTATTGTTAATCTCTTGCTGTGCCTAATTTATAAATTAAACTTTATCATAGGTATGTGTGTATAAGAAAAAACATAGTATTTCTAGGGTTTGGTACCATCTGTGTTTTCAGGCCTCCACTAGGGGTCTGGGAATGTATCCCCTGAGGATGAGTGGGGACTAATGCAGTGTGAGCACCCGCGTTAGGTAGAGACCAATTCTATTTATAAAAGACTTTATTGTACATTTTATTTTTGCAAATGGATCCATTTTAACCTGTGGCAAAAAGAGACCCGTATTATAATCAGTCTTATAAATGCATGTTCATCAAAGTTTAGATTTTATCCTGATGACAACGGGAAGCCGCCCTGGCAGGCAGTGGTCTGATGAGATCTGCAGTCTAGAAAGATAGTTGGACTGCAGGATGGAGAGCAGGGATTTGAGGGGGTGACACTGGAGACAGGAAGACCAGCCACTGTGATCCAGAGAACTAGTGATGAAGACTGGAATAAAGTTATTGCAGTTAGGGTTAGGAGAAATCTAGGAGGAGGGATCGATGCAGAAGGACATGGTAACTGAATGGAAGTGGAGGGTGAAGAAGAGGTAAGAATGAAAGATGGTGCAGCAGATAGTGTTGTTCCTCACGCCCCTCCCCAATTACAGACTGAGCCTTCCAAATCTGGAAACCCCAAATCTGAAATGCTCAGAATTCGAAGCTTTTTGAGCACCAGCATCATGCTCAAAGGAAATGCTCGCAGATTTTTGAATTTGGGGATGCTCATCCAGTAAGTATCATGAAAATATCTATCTATCTATCTATCTATCTATCTATCTATCTATCTATCTATCTATCTATCATCTATAAAAAAATCTAAAATCTGAAATACTTTTCTGATCCCGAACATTTTGGATAAGGAATACTCAACCTGTATCACCTTTCCTTCACGGCTTCAACGCCTTACTTCTCACCACCAGTGCCTGCACGTATTTCCTACGGGCTTTCTCTGGCCACTGAAACCTGGTTGGCCCACCTGTACGGTAGACCAGAGACTGGGGGAACTAATTCTCCTGGGAGCAGCTTTAACTGATGACTGGCTGCATAAACATCCCAGCTGTCTCACCCTTCAGGTAGGAAACTCTGGAAGTGTGTGTCATACATTGTGTCCTAGAGGTCCCCAGGGAAATTAAATCTCCAGTTGGCCACACTGGTAACCTGTTTGGTTGCTTTCCTTTGCTTTGCTCACTTTTCCATCTTGCCACCAGGGTTTCCTAGTCTCATCTCCTAAAAAACAAACAAACAAACAAACAAAAAACTAGGCCAGGTGCAGTGGCTCATGCCTGTAGTCCCAGCACTTTGGGAGGCCGAGGCAGGCGGATCACCTGAAGTCAGGAGTTGAGACTAGCCTGGCCAACATGGTGAAACACCATCTCTACTAAAAATACAAAAAAAAAAAAAAAAAAAAAAATTTGCCGGGCGTGGTGGTGTGCATCTGTAATCCCAGCTACTCAGGAGGCTGAGGCAGGATAACTGCTTGAACCCGGAGGTGGAGGTTGCAGTGAGCTGAGATCATGCCACTGCACTCCAGCCTGGGCGACAGAGCAAGAGTCTGTCTTGGAAAAAACAAAAAAACAAAACAAAACAAAAACCCTAAAATTGCACTCAAATTTGTCTCACAATCTGCTTCTGGGGGAATCTAAAAAAATGGTGTCCAAACTTATGGTGTGTGCAATGGTGGGTGATGATTATGATGCTATCTATTAAGACAGAAAAACAGGAGAAGAGGGTTTTAATTCATTGACTGATATTTTTGGAGGAGTGGTATGAAGAAAGTGGGAGGCAGGGGAAATGACATCTTCAATTTGAAGCCCTTTGGACTGAAAGAGCTCCAGGGACCTTGATGTAGGATGTCTGAATGGAACATCTGGGGATGGTGTGGTCAAACTTATATCATGCGAATGCAAAGACTGGCCACACTTTTGCACTTCTAGTGAACATCTTTTGTTTCTGAATGATAAAGTGAGAACAGAAAAGCTAAGTATCTTGCTAAGAGACATACTGAATGAGGGAGAATAGCAGAAAATGAAAAATGAAGCCCTGGACCATCATTCCTATCACTACATCAGGAGACAGCCATGGTGTGATGTGGGAGTGTCTTCCTTACCACAGAGAGGCCCTCATTTGGCCTATGTAAGAGAATACAGAACAGATTTGTTTGAATGAAAATAGATGGTCTAGTTTATGAGCGGAATTACTTTTCTTTTTTTCTATCCTGGTTACCAGAGGGCAGTTGCTGCCCTGGAAAGAAATAAACACAAAGAAGAAATTGCATGAAATGAGAATATGTATTTTTGATAGCAAAGGAATGGAAGGACATATTGTATATACAGAAAAGGCCTTGTAGATTGAATTAGCCAGTCCCAAACTGAAGCCAGGGTCACTGCATTGCAATTTTCAAACAAATACTCTCCATCATCCATTATACATACTCAAGATTTTGGCCTTTTATAGCACTATTCATTCTTGAGGCATCTAAATAGTCTTTGCAAAAGTAAAAAAGCAACCATAGGCACTGCTGAGACCTTATAAAGGCTATTTGGAATATTATGTGAGCACATATAAATTTGATAAGTTTGCTCTGTTCAGAGGAAGAAACTAGGCCAAGGCCAAAGTGGCCACAGCCCTGGGGATAACCTATGCTTGAGAAACAACGTCCTCATATGGGATTTGGGTTTTGTTGAGAAGGGGTCTTGCTATGCTGTCCAGGCTGGTCTCAAACTCCTGGGCTCAAGTGATCCTCCCACTCCAGCATCCTGAATAGCTGGGATTATAGGTGTGTGCCACCACACTTGACTTGGATCTGGGTTTTATAAGGGCTTTCGGATGTTACCATTTCCCACAAAGTACAAACATGAAAGTGTTGATAATTATTTTTAATATCAAGTGACTCAACCCATCTGGGCAGACTCAAACCATATGGGCAGAGATAAAGTGGTGTGGCCACACAATCACAGTTTTTTTTCTTTACCTTTGTGGCTTTCTACAGAAACTTCAGGTAAGGCATCTAAACAGGGTACACATTTCTCCTTTGGAAAGGTTACCGCCCTTTAAAAAAGTAGGCCTGTACTTTAGTGTGTGAACCTATAAATGCTAGTCTGTAGGCGCTGACAACTTAATTTAATTAGTTAATTACTGAGAAGAGCTAACTCAGACACATAGCTGACAGTGCCTAATGAAAGATCTTTCTCTATAACTAGTTTCTAATAGAGTCAACAGCTCCCCTTTGAAATACACCTATACTCTTAAGACCAAACTAGGCTGGTGGGGGACAGATGGGGCTAACAAGAAGCACACAATCATTAGCCTCTAATAACATTGTCTGGATCAAGAAAATCCATAACTACGAAACTTTCTCCCTCTAGTAAACAGCTGCACAGACTATAGCTTACCTCCTGCAAGTTCATCAAAGAAATGCCATAAGCAGTGTGGAATAGTTTTTCGATTTGAAATGCAACAGGAAAAAGATATATCAACCTACATATCATTAGTTTAGGGCAACCAGTTTGTGTTACAAATAGAAATGTTCCTGCAAACTAGAAGTGACATAATTGAAAAACTATTGTCATCATTATCACTGTCATAGTCTGAAGCAAATGTGCACTCCTATTAACAGCCTGAAGATGTCCACTTGGCATCTAGACCCACCTATTTGTAAATAAGCCAATAGCCTTGACAAATACAGAAATACTACTATAAGTATACAGCTTGATGAATTTTCACAAAATTACCTATGTATATAATGAGTAATCAGACAAAGAAATAGAATGCCCCAGCTTCCTAAAAGCCCTTTTCATCCCCATCCCAGTCACTACTTCTCCCCCGTACTGTGTCTTTCAAGAACTACTTATGGTGACTTTTCCCTTTCCCAACTTTCACTGTAGGTGGGAGAATTTTAGTAGTAAAGCCCCTAGACTAGACTGATTTTCTACTGTGCTAGTGTATAGTTTAGGCCCTAGAAAGAAAAGGAAGGAGTCTGGGCTAAAGTTACAGTGCCATAACAGATGTATATTAGTCTATTTTCACACTGCTATAAAAATACTACCAAAGACTGGGTAATTTACAAAGAAAAGAGGTTTAATTGACTCACATCTCTGCATGGCTGGGGAGGCCTCAAGAAGCACAGTCATGGCGGAAAGGGAAGCAGGCACATCTTACATGGAGGCAGACAAGAGTGAGCCAATGAAGGACGAACTGCCAAACACTTAAAACCATCAGCTCTCGTGAGAACTCACTATCACGAGAACAGCATGGGAGAAACCGTCACACGTGGTGATTACAATTCAAGATGAGATTTGGGTGGGGACACAGATCTAAACCATATCAAGATGATAGAACTTTTAATACAGGGGATGTGCAAGGAGCTTGTAGACCTTCTCATCTCTTTCTACAGGGAATTGGGCTAGGACCAAACCCAAGTGCTCTGGAATCCCAGTCTAGAAATTTCTCTTCTATGCTGCTGACCAGATCATCACTAAACAACTGAGCATTACACATTTTATCTAACTGAAAGTTTTAACACAGCTTCATAAAACCATTTCTATGAACCAGATGATCCATTAAAAACTACTGACATCCTAACTGAAAGAAACGTTCCAAGTGACTATGATATTACTAGATATCAAAGCATTAAAGGAAGAGAGTAAAGATAGAAATAGAAGAGAATAAAAGTAGAATTCTGTTAATCAACAGTAAGTACTTATAAATTATTGCAAGCATCTTACTTAAAGGATTAATTTTTATTTCTAACTAAAAGAAGACGGTGCATCAGTAATACTTATAATGCCAACAGCTGGGGTAAATGTGGGCAACACCGGGAGTTGTGCTCCTTTTGGTCAGTGTCTGGTGACACATTTTCTGACTTAGCAGGCAGCAAGATAGGGCAGAAAGAGAGAAAATGTGCTGTGCAGTTCTGGGTCTGAATTCCTGTGCTGCTCCTCCCCAACTGTATGACTTTGAACAAGTTATTAAATCTCTCTACACCTCCAGGTAGTAATTTGTAAATTGTGGATAATTCCTATATCTCAATGAGTTGTTTCCAGAATTAAAAATGAAATGACGTATGTCCTGTGCCTGACAATTTAATAGATCCTTGAAAACTGCTAGCTTCTTTCTCTGTACAAAATGAATTTGTCTCATCACAAAGGAGCTCAAGTTACAAAACGATACACACCAACATCCAATGTTCTATTGTTTATCTATGACTTTGTCTAAATTGAAAAAGAATCTGCTGTGTTTGAGAATGGATTGAAGAAAATAGTTTGCTGTAATATAATCCAAGACAGCTTTATATGTGTGTCTCTCTCTCTTGAGGCGTGAATCTGAAGTCTTAACACAAAGGAAGGTGACATGCACACATTGAGACATATCTTGTTAAGCCAACTGTCTTAAAGAGGTCATTCACATCTGACCAGGAGTGTGTCAGGCTGAGAGCTAGTTGCAGGTGGCACTCTAATGCAAGGCATCATTTATTCAGATTTCAGGAAAGTATATGACACAGTATATTAGATTGATAGGCAGACCAGAGAGGGGAAAATGGATCAAGAACAAGATTGGGGACAAGGCAGACAATTCCAAACCAGCCTTTTGATTGAACATCAAATTCCGACTGGCATAGCAGGTCCTGAAAGAAACTAAAACTTCCCCCTGCCTATCATAAAAAGCTTGTTTTTGTGAGGGGTGCTGATGTTCATCTTTTCTTGTTTGTAGGTTATAAACAAAACTAACAAAATGAGTTGTTTTTTTTTTTTAATGCAAGTTAGGAAATAACGAGGAAAGAGATTGATGAATGTAATTGCAGATGTGCTTTACATCATCTCACTCCAGGCTGCATCTGAAATAACACACGGAAGCATTGGGGACTCCAAACACTCGGAGAGAATTCCATGGAGACCCACTTTTTCCTTCACACCCACCCTGGTTGTGTTTTTGTTTTTTGGCTTAATACAGAGCAAACATACTGTGACTTCAAAATCATAATAACACAGAATGGAAGCTCCACATTGTTTAAAAGCAGTACTGGGATATAAATTCTTCTCTTAACAGCCTTTGCTTACAGCAAGATGATGGGAAACAGGGACAGCTGCAGGTACAATGGCAATGGGTCTTCTTTTAATACAGAATTACCCACGTGCCCTGAAAATCACCTGACCTCGGAATCTTTCTTCTATTGATGTAAATCTTGCACAAAGTGAGACAACTATAAATTAAATAAAGCACATTAAATTACACGTAGTCTGTAATTTCTATCTCCCCCATGATAGGAAAGCTCTTTTATTTCTTTTGTAAAGTCACCAGCAGCAACATCATCCCCCAGGGTACATTCAGTAATCTATTTATGGCTTTAAGGATATTTTGTCCCCACATCCCTCCCGCAGAAGGTGACAGCAGTTTTTAACTCACCATTTTATTAAAGATTCCTGATGCTACCTCTGCCTAAGATATTCGCAGCAAGTGAAAATGTTAGGTCTTGGCTAACACGAGCATTCTTTAGTTCTCAGGAAAGTCAGTCTAGAAATACTGGCAACAACCGCAGCCAGGACACCGTGAAGCTCTGTGTTTATTCTGTTTCTCTGGGACGGTGGCAGCTGTGAGTTTCAGATGCCATCTGCCGAAGGCAAATGCCTAGTTAACTGTGCTATTCTCGATTTCTTCACAGTCCACAGTTCTACCAACCTCTCCCTACTTTGCAATCCCCCTCACTGCTGGCTTCCTTCTCCAACAGGCCTGAAACACAAGCACAACACACTGAGGCTACCATGGATCCCCTTGGCCCAGCAGCTGTTACGCCCTAAATGATATTCTCTTCTGGCATCTCCTTACCCTGTGGTCTTAATCTGAAGGCATCTGGACTCTTCATCCTATTGGTAGAAGGGACATAACTATATACCAATGCTGTATATATTGTTGAAATAATGCTATGTATTTTCAGCATTTGCAAGGGAAATGGAACTAGGCACATTATATCTCATTAATTATGGTCTCTACTAATTGGGAATCTGAGAGAATTCTCTGGGCTGACATTTATTTTTGCATTATCTGCTGAAAGAAGAGGTTTGCTAAGTAAATAAAGGGTAGAAAGAGTTTTTTAATAGTAATGTTTAAACTACCTAAGAGAAGATTTCTAAAGATTCTGAGGCTTTCATTTGTATACTAACAACAAATCATTTTCTACCTAGTCACTAAAGCCAGCTGTCTCCTTTCTGGCTTCCCCATTTCTGCACAGCCACTATCATTTCCTAATTCAATGTGCTTATTAGCAAAGCTAACCAGTCTTCAACCAGCCAACTCATCCTCTGTCTGCTTCTCCCACCCTACTCCTCTTTTTCTCTCTAACTCAGGCCCTCATTAATAAAGCTGCCCTGGAACTAGAGGATCCTGGCTGGGCTCCTGTCTTTTGCCCCCAATCCTCTCCAATGATTCAGTAATCTGCTGCCGGATTGGTCTTTCAAAAATTTCTTTTTATTTTTTCCTTTCACACTTCAATCTTATTATCCCAGATGAAATGTTCTATAAGAACCCATGACTCTTATACTCCAGAACTCTAAGATCCTCAACGGTGGCTTCAGTGTCCTTGCTCCCAGCACAGAATTTAGCAGATTACTAAAATAAATGTAGATTCACAATATTTATCTGAATCCCCTGGGGGCAGATGTAATTTGGGATTCATACTTGTTTCTCATTTTAGGACCAGAACATGGTGCATAAAACACACTTTATGTAACATCCCAGTGGGCCTGGAACAACAATTCATAGTCAAGTGCACTGATAGTTCTGCAACAAAATATATAAATTTCACCCCTTGTTGCAATAAATAAGAACAGTAAATAGCCTCCCATTAGGTTTTGCTACAAAATATTTATACAAAAAAATTTTGTTTGGTAGGGTTTTTTCGATTTCAGAATTGTGATTAAGGGATTGAGGATGTATAGTAGGTATATTTATCCATGGCCACTTATCACTGTCCAGACTTGAAAGAAATAAGTTTTCTTTAAAAGTCTCCACACCGCTAACTTTGATTAATTCTGACTTCTTCTCCACAATTAGTTCAAATTATTGAGGCCATCCTTACAAAACTGTCTTCAGATTAGGAGAACTTCGTGACCACAAGGTTGACCCTATCATTTTAATTTTTTTTTTCTAATTTTAACCCATTCCCAAAGCATTTTCACCTTGCTTATTAAAACAAAAAAAAGTCTTGTTTTTAGCTGCTTATTTTAACAAAATGTAAATGTAGTCATTTTGCTTTTCTCTACCTAAAGAAAGGCTTTAGTGAAGTAGGGTGGATTGATTATCTTTCAGCAGGACGGATTTACATTTTAAAAATCTCAGTTATGCTGACCTTCTCCCCCAAATAAGAGTTAAGCTTTTAAACTGTAAGTTCATCTAATGTCTAACATAAGTTTATCAACCAAATCACAGAAAACCCCCCTATGCACAGTTAAACATATACTGAAGTCACTCTTTAGGTCAAGTTTTAACTTGACAGATAAACCCTGCTTTAAATACAGTCAAGTCAAACATTAAGCCAGCAGTGCAGGGTTTGTATATATATCATGGGATGCTGGCCGTATGGGTCACAGCATTTTGACAGGCAATTCCTAGGCAGTTATTTTGACATTAGAAAGTCACAATCCATCAACTTAACAGCAGGGCAATAATTTTGGGACCAGGGAGATGGCTATTCAAAATGACACTGTGGGAAGTAAACAGTAGTTCCAAGAGCCCCTGTTTGAGTATGAAGACATAAACTAGGCAAAATTTCTCTCCACCTCTAGAACCAGCCATTATGTAATATGTTTTTGTGTAAGCATGTTATTTCTAGTGTTTGAATAGAAAAGCCCTGCCTGCAAAGCTAAAAAGCATGCAGGTATCTGGATTCTTTGGCTGAATGTGTGGAGATGAGAAGAAATGGAACTACCCTTATGAGCCTCAAGAATGACAGTTTTCTTCCCCACCCCCATCCTCCACCCCTAGTTTGTCACAAACCATTTCCAATGACCTGTGATACCTGAGGCCAATATTTCAGATGTTACTGAATTCTTTCTGCATTGCAAATTAATCAGTTCTCCAGTGCCCTGGAAAACAGGGCTCCTTGAGTATGTGGAGGAGACTTGGACTTTATTCTTGAAGAGGCTGCGGGGCCAACAACCCGGCTGTGAGTCCTGCCCTGCACACAGGCGGCCCTGGTCTCCTGGACAAATGAATGCGGATGGAGGCTACCGCATCCTCCCCGGCTGAGATCCTCTCCACAGCCGGGGGGCAAGGTAGCAACTGGCAGAAGTTTCCTGGCAGCTAGATAGGTGGGTATGGGTAAGGAGTATGAACTAGAGTGCAGCGGTTCTCAGATGTTCTCATTTCACAATAACTCTGAGAACACACACGTAAGCCCTCCAGGATGGCCATGTTGTGGCTAAGGAACAGCAAGCACATCCTTCCTTCTACCCGGGAAAGGAGAAATGAAAAAAGGAAGAATGGATAAAAAATGATGTGCTGATGGCTGAGATGGCAAAATGATGGAGCACTGGATGGATATATGTAGATACTATGGACAAGAAGAGACACAAACATCTGGGTGGCAAGGTTTCCTCAATGAGCTGTCTTGTTTCCATGCAAACTGAGGTGGTCTTTGTGGGGGCCACACGCCCTGGGGTCATGACCTGCCGTACTGGGGACTAGGGCTCTCGCCACTGCCCTCCCTTACATTCCTGGCTGCCGGCCTGAAATACAATGTGTGAAGCAAATTCTTTTCAGGTTACACTTCATTATTTTAAAGAAAAAGAAATTCATTATGTGGGTGAAATATCAGCCGGTAAAGAACAATAAGCTCTTAAAGCAAAGATGAAGAGGCTTATTACTGTAAACATTTTAATAAACTTTTGTAGCTTAAATTGAGTTTCTCCTTCTTTTCTAAAACCTAGCCTTATATGAATAACTACATCCGTAAGCTGAAAGTATCTGAAAATTCACACGTTTCAGAAAAGTAATTCTTAAGCAATCAACAGCAGAAGCAAAGCCAACAATGTTTCCATACCTGGAGCTGATATTCTTCCGTGCAGCACAGATTCACTGGGCAGCAGTTCTTTTGAACTGGAGGAGAATGGTGATTGTCTAAATGTGTCTTCTGAAAAGAAAGGGCTGGGGTGGGGGAGGGGGAGTGAGGTTTAGTAAATTAAAGTTATTTAAGACACCCAGAGCATCTGGCCCCAAATACATACATACGCAATATTGGATAAGGTGTTGTTTGCAATGGTGTTTAGTGAATATAAGAAGATTGTGCTTCAAATGGAGAAAAAGAAAAGTCATTACATCAGACAAGTGCCAGCTGTACCTTCTGCCTATGGGTTTTATATTTGGGGAGAATATATGAAACATCATCTTTGAAACACTGTTAAACCCGTAGAGGAGGACAGCTGAGCAGTACATTTTCCTCTTGCTCTATTCTCTCTGTGTGTGTGTTGTGCCCTGCCTGGGTCAGAATCAGAAAGGGCCTGTCTGTGGTTTTCCCGGCAGAGATGGAGTTGCCCTGGCTCACCCATATTCTGTCACCTGATCCCTCAGGGACCCACTGCACACATCAAGACAGATGGCTGGGGCCAGGGACCCAAACACTGAAGGAAACATGTCACTGGTCCCCACAGAAATGACAACTGCAACTTGAAATTGTGTTGGTTCTGAAGGAGTTAAATTCAGAAAATGGGGCTGCCAGAAGGGACCCCAAGGAGCTCTCTCATTTAACATGAAAGAGAGGCCCTGACCTGAGTGATCCTAAGCTCCCCTAGTGACTCAGCAAGACTAGAACTAGGGTCACCAGACATCCTGCCAGGGTTCCCCCTAAAACCACGACCATAGTGAACACAAAGGATTGGAAGTTTTTAATCAGAGGATTCTAACTCGGTCACAGGGTCCATCTTCCAGGCCTCTAAAATAAAATGTGAACAAGCACCGCGATCACATATGAGAATACTAGAGTATCCATCAGAGTCCAACCTAGAAAATGGAAAGCCCTATTTATTTACAACAGAGGAAATTCAACCATAGGAACTGGGTACCCAGACAGTGGAAGTTCCACGGGGTAGTAACACAGCCCAGACACAGGAAGGGCAGGAAGCCATTGCCACCCTGAGGCTGGAGGAACAAAAGGAGGAGATAAATGGAGCCCAGGTCATAGGACCTGGAGCACTAGAAGAGATGCAGCTACTCCGGGAGACAGAGAGGGAGTGGGAAAATACCCAGGTTCTACTTTAAGTCCCACCCCTACCTCTCACCAGTGCCTCTGATTGGCTGAACCTTCCCAGAAGGCGGAGAAACGCAGCCAGGAGGGATCACTACCCCCAGCCACTCTCCTGGGCAAAACAGCAGATCTGGAGCAGAACAACAGACCAAGCCTAGGACTACCAGGACTAGCGCTGCTTTGCTAAACATGCCACAAGGCTATGGTTGCTATTGTTCCATTTTAAAAAGAGAATGTTAAGATGAAAATGGAAGACACTTTTTTTTAAAGTAAAACATACATTGATAGATAATATAGTTTTACATGACTATGTTAGGCTAGATTTAGCACCACTTTGTATGCCATGGTTTTTCTTTGTATCTTAAACACAAAACAATTTAAACAGGCTTAAGAAGTGAACACTGGCTATAGGCTAGTAGGAGGCAGGACGTGGGGAGAAGCAAAAGGGCAGATATGTCGCTTTCTACCAAACATCTCATAACTTGAAAGGGTGGCTAAGGCAGTGGAGGAGGGGACACAGTGTGACCACAGGGCCTGGCCTGGCCAGGGAGCCCAGGAAGGGCCTTCCTGTAAAAGCCACCATGAGCGGAATGGAAAGTAGGGTCCTTAGGGTTTTAAGGAGCTGGGGAAGGTGGCCCCAGCACTGGGAGAGAGCACAGCCAGCCTGCAAAGCTGGAGGAAGGCCCATGGTGGAGGGAAATGAGGCTGGACCCTGTGTGCTGTGATCATGGCTTTGTCCCAGCAGTAGTGAGGGCACTGCAGTGTCTTAGGTGAGGGGATCAGGGAACCGGACTTCAGTTTCAGAAAGCTCCATGTGGCTGCAGCAGGCAGTGTGGCCTGAGGGACTTGCAGAAGACAAGGCGTGTGGCCAGTGCAGCAGTCCAGATGGGACATGGTGATGCTAGTGGCCAACATCGCCAGCCAGCAGCGACACTTGCAGGTCGAAGAAGAGTTTAAAAGAGAGGGCTGGTCAAGACCACAAGTACATTTAAGAATAACCTTCACTTAGCTTTCTAGGTGAAGCGAGCAGAGGCTGCTGTGCTATGTGCTGGCAGTAGTCTCCTGGGTCTTGCTAAGTAGTAGCAATGGGCTAGCGCTGTGTCTTCACATGCTCTCTTCAAAAGTGCAGATTCCTGCTGATGTGAGGAGTGGAGCCCTATTATCACTGAGCTGCTCAGAAGAAACTGAATTGAAAGGGACACAATCACTGAGGGAAACAACATTCAAAATAATTTTCTACCCTGGATGCCAGCTTTATCCTGCATAGAAAAGAAAAGATTTCTTCTGAGGGAGCAGAGAATTAGAAGGGAGTCCTGCTGGATACTAAAAATGCACAAAAGGGCTGCCAATGTTCCTATGGGGCAAAGAATCAATGGAGAAACTTTCAGAAGGCAAGGCAGCTTAAGGCTGGTGTAAGTCTTAGCTACAGAGAGAAGACATTAGGTTAACAGGGAATTGGTCTCAGACCAAACATGCAGCCGCCATGCTCAGCATTCAGATCTGTTCATGCCAGGAGGTAGGGAGTGTGGTGGTTTTGCAGAAAGTTTGGAATCAGAAAAATTGGAGTCTAAATTTCATATTGGTTACTTCATAGTTAAGTGACCTTTGTCCAATCAATAACTCCTCTAGCCTCAGTTTCATCACTGAAAAAGAGGTTTAACAATGCCATCTTTTAGAGGGGTGCTGTAAGGGTTGAAATGAGATGTTTCATGTTAAAGTCCTCAGTACATAGTACATGCTCAATAAAAAATAGCAACAAACACTAAGTATCTGGCACTGATTGAAGGTGCTTTGTGTGTATTAACTTCACTTGGTCCTCATAAGAACCCTGTGAGAGTAGCTACCATTATTATAGCAGTCCCCCCTTATCCATGGTTTGGCTTTCTGATTTCAGTTATCCACAGTACAATACAATAAGATAGTTTGAGAGTGAGACCACATGCACATAATTCTTAATCCAGAATAACAATACTGTTATGCAGAATATTGTTCTAATTGTCCTATTTTATTATTAGTTACTGTTGTTAATCTCTTACTAAGCCTAAATTATAAATTAAACTTTACCATATGTATGCATAGGAAAAAGCATCGTGTATATAGGGTTCAGCACTATCTGAGGTTTCTGGCAACTACTGTGGGTCTTTTTTTCTTTTTTGAGACAGAGTTTTGCTCTTGTCGCCCAGGCTGGAGTGCAATGGCGCAATCTCGGCTCACTGCAACCTCCGCCTCCTGGGTTCAAGCAATTCTCCAGCCTCAGAAGGGAGCTGGGATTACAGGCGTGTGCCACCATGCCCAGCTAATTTTTGTATTCTTAGTAGAGATGGGATTTTGCCATGTTGACCAGGCTGGTCTTGAACTCCTGACCTCATGCGACCTGCCTGCCTGGGCCTCCCAAAGTGCTGGGATTATAGGCATGAGCCACCGGGCCTAGCCAACCACTGTGGGTCTTGAAACATATTCCCTGTGGATAAGGAAGGACTACTGCATTATCCCTATTTTACAGATGTGGAGACTTAGGCACAAAGAAATTAGGTAGTTGCTCATGCCCATGAGTTGAGCACGCTGGCTTCCAGCTCTGCACTCCTTCCCGCTCAGCTACACTGCCTTTCGTTGGTCCGTTAACACCTAAGGAATTTATGGACAATAGAGACCCATGAATCCTTGGCACAGATGGAGAAAAGGAAGAGAAAGAGAAGGGGGTGATGGAGGGGAGTAGGCACCAGTCGTTTCAGTGTAAAGGTACTGAAGGAAGTGGAAAGACTTTTCTATTGAGAAACAGAGCAAGTAAAAATAATTTTTGTCTTTATTTCCCTATAGAAGTTAAGATACGCCCCAATTTTCTAAAACTTCTGTCACTCGTGGGCCTGGTCAATTTGCAACTCTAAACATTGGCCACTGCTGTACCTACAGCTTCCGAGAGCAAGCCTGTCTCTGCTATTAACTCTAAATGAAGAAGGAAGGGTAACGAGGTCATTAGTTGTTTGTAAGCTTCTATTTCGCCAAAGCTGTAAAGCACATGGTGGCACTATGGCTACATACACATCTGTGTATTCATCCTTCTGGTGCCCAGATTAGCTTCATGCTTCAGGAAGGAGAAAAAACTAAACTTGGAGCATGCCCTATAGAGCAGAGCTTGCTTCATGGGATTAGGTCTCCAATAACACTGGTTATTCTTAACTCTCTGCACAAGGTACTAAGAAAACAGAAGATACTCCATGTGTAACTCTATCCCATTCATTTTTAGAATGCTGGATCGTATATAAGTTCTTTTTCTTCTCCTGTGCCTCACAGTGACTGTAAAGTACAGAAGCACATCCGTTCTCAGGTGACGCCCAGCATTGCAGTGGACAAAGCACTTCAGTAAGGGGTGGTGAGGCTGACACCTCGTTCATGCTGCTCAGTGACTGTCACTGTTGGCAGTGGGCAGTGGAGAGGCAAGTTTCAGGAGGCACCGGACACAGGATGAAGCAGGCTGCATCTTCCCAGGGAGTAAAACAATCCATGAAATACATTGGACTTTACAATGCATGTGCCCTGAAGCATGTTTGTGCTGTCCTCCAACTGGTAGCTTCAGCCAGTCACCCACTATTCCAGAAAAGGAGCCAGTTTGTGAACACCATATAGCTCTTGCTTCTGAATCTTCGCCTGCCTAGACTTTAGTCATTTGATTATGAAAAAGCCCCTCCATTCAGAAAGTGAGCCAAGGAAGTGGAAAAAAGCAAAAAAAGAGATTTATTTCTGGTTAATATTTTTGGTAAAAAGTTGATAGAGGAAGAGGTGGAAATTAACAGCTAATGGGGAGGGAATCATCACTTTTTTTCGCTCAACAAAATCATCATCTATCACAACATGTTCCCTTTGGCCTGGGTCAAAGATAGGCTACCTGGGAGACTTACATAATTCATATAAATATTCAGTAACTATTCAGTAGCAACATCTGGAAGTTGATGGTATGGACATCAAAGAGCCCAAGCCCCCTGTTAATTTCCCTGGGTTTTGAAAATACAATCTTATAAAACTTTTATCTACTTGAGTTTCTTTTCTGGATACAAGTGAAATGGCTGTGGAAAGTACATTTTGATTTTTCTCCTGCAGAAAATCTAAGGGCTAAGACATGAAGGGGCAGGGGTGTCATATTCAGTGGACAATTCCAGGCCAGGCATGGGATGTGGGGTCAGCAGCACAGGGCTGAGAAAGGAAAAGATTTACAATACATAATAAAACAGGCCATAAAGGATGATGGCTCTAAACAGTGATACATTTTGCTAAGTGCCTATTGTGACACCAGTGTTTCCACCTTTAACACCTGAGGGCCAACAGGGAATTTTGCCTCATGCAGAAGCCAAGGCCCATCTACCTAAAACCAACCCTCCCCAAGTGCCACCACTGAAACCAAACATTACAGGGATTCTCATTTTGACAGCAATAACAAAATCAAAAGAAAAAAGAAAAGAAGGTGAGTACAGACTGAGAGAAAGTTCAGACACAACAGTTTTAAAGGAGCAATAGAGAAGAAACTTTTTTTTTTCTAAGAGACAGTAACTTTCAAGACTAAACTTGGGAATGACAAATAGAAAAGAAAAAGATTAAACAAAGAAAAAAAGACTGCACTGTAATGAGTTTTTACTTAGAACTCGGAAGGGACTAGATAGATCAGGGTGGCATGAAATTCTATTAAATGTAAGAGTTTCTAGCAAGTCATCCTAAAGTGGTAGTCTGACTTCTATCTGGGCAGAGACAAATTACCTTAGTAAATTTTTTTAAAATAGTGAATCTTAAAGAAAAAAAAAAATTCTTCAGTGAATTAATCAAGTAAAAGTACTCGATTATCATATATATACTCAGCCATGTATTATGTGACCTAACAGGGTTTACAGATTTCTTTCGAGAGCTGGGTGAAACATGTCTGAAAGAATCTGGGGTAATTTTTAATTTTATTTTGCGTTACTTTAAGGAAATTTTTTAAAACAAGTTATCTCACTTAGATATATGTCTGAGAAATTATATATTGCAAAAAGAGAGCTGAAGTCCCAGTGTGGGGTAGAACAGTTCTGTGGGAGCCAACGTGTTCAACGTGTTCTCTCCCTAACTGCTACCTGCTCCCCAGCTGACCTCAGCCCCTGGGCCCCTCACTAGGTGGTCTTCTATCCTTCCTGGTAACAGTGTCTTCCTCCTCTCTACTCAGACCCAGTTGTTAAGCCACTGCAATACTGGTTTTCCATGTTGATACATCATGTTATTTTTTAAGAACTGAAATGCCATAGATTTGTCCAAAATCACTAAGCCAGTATTTTAAAAACTCTGACCTCTGAATCACTTAGACCTTGAGAAACCCTCCAGGAGTGACACACGGCATTAACATTTTGAAGTGAACAGGAAGCAGTAGTTGAGAAAACAGTTTTCCATGTCTCCAAAAGCCACAAGAAAAGGCAGGCAATAGACCAAAGTTATGTCAAGAATTAATCTGACTTTAGTTCAAAAATATTTTGAATATGTGAAATATGCATGTTACAGAATTAAAATGGATACAGGTAACTTGCATATGGGATCTCCATATCTATGTTTCATATAATGAAACTGAAGGAAATGAGAACAAACCGGAAATGTTTTCTTTGAACAAAAACTAGAGCTTGCTAATAATAACAGATTACAGGCCTTGCCAAAGGACAAAAGAGGTGTTGTTGTTTTTTTTTTTTAATGCTTCTTAAACATATCAAATAAGAAAGGTGGGTTTATTCAAAGATAAGGAATAAAGGAAATCTTTGTATTAGTTATAACTATCTCCTCAACATTTTCTCAAGCACTTTAAGGTGAGAAGACATTCTTCGAGAAGCTGGAATAGCTTACATGAAAGTAAGCTCACAACTCAAAAATAAAAACACTTATTTTTACGTATTTCACTTTCTGAAAATATCAAATATCAAATAAGAGTATTTCATTTTCAACTTAATTTTCATGATTAACGCAGTTTTCTTCACTTTAGTGATTTTGTTTTTCTCAAATATTACTTCCTTTTATTTGCTAATAACTTAAAATAATAGATGCTTAACATT
Organism: Colobus angolensis palliatus; assembly: GCF_000951035.1. Taxonomy (NCBI): domain Eukaryota; kingdom Metazoa; phylum Chordata; class Mammalia; order Primates; family Cercopithecidae; genus Colobus; species Colobus angolensis. The sequence continues at coordinate 7,258,464 of NW_012112142.1, read as the reverse complement.
TCTTTTTATATATTTATATTTGTACATGTTGTGTAACATATTTATAAGTAATTGTATTTGAAATATATTAAGTGCTTAGTTCTACATATTTTTGTAAAAGAATTTCAAACACTTTAAAAAATAAAATGTAAATATTCTATACAGTTGCATCAGTATCATGTGAAATATAGAAGAAAACCCTGATACAGTCCTTTTGTTCTGCGGTAGCAATCACTCCATGTGGCCTAGGACCATGTGTGGTCTTCCTAACTTCCTCATTTTCATTTTGAATAAGCAGTTGTATAGCTGTTGCTTCTGAAATGTGCCCAGATATTAACATGTTACCTATAACAGTCAGGGCCAGTTGTCTTACTAACATTCTTACAGTCAATTAAAAAGGTAATCTATAATGAAAGAAAAGTTTTCATGGTACACACGAACATTACCCTTCCCTTTTCAATACCACAGAAATGGGAACCCCTGTTCCTAAGGGATTTTATTTACTGTAATGAAAAGGACCCCGGGTGGCAGGTTAGGTAATGTGGGGGTGGACAAGAGTGCCCAAGATTAAAAATGACTGTGAGTCTCTGCCCTGAAGACAACCCTGACCATCTGAAAGAGAAAATTTCTTATTTGACCATACAAGGGACATAACAGGGACCTCCTGTGGCCCCAGCGGGTTAGGCCTGAAAACTCAGTCATTGATCATGTTGGACTCACACATTTTCAAAGAAAGAGGGGCTGTTGTGAATAAAACTTGGATTATTCCTATACATTCGTAAGCTTCAGCTGGGACATTTATCTAAAAATTGAGGCTGACATTGCAGATTCAGTGGGTTTCTAAATGGGCCTGTGGGCAGAGGGGACTCAAGTGTACTCCATCACTCTACAAGCATATAGGCAGCAGATTTTCTTCTTTAATTTTTGGAGGTGACAAGGCAGCTAAGCTGGGTTTCCTCTCCTCCAGTTCCGTTGATGCGGCTGCACACTTGGCTGAGGCCAATGAAACAGAAACTTTACAGCAATTAAAAACTAAAGGTGTTGTTAATTTTGTAAGATGTGAAAGAGTATCATGGAAAATCTCCTTACTTTTTAGAGATATATATCAAAGAATCTGGGAATGAATGTTTGGTATCTGGGATGTGATTTAAAATACAGGAGGAAAAAGGACTGGTAAACCAAGTGTGGCAAAATGTTGATACATGTTCAATATGGGTGATGGGAATATAGTGATTCATTATCTTATTCTTTCTATTTTGGTAAAAAAAATTCATAATAATAAAAAATCAATAGCAACAACTAAACAAAAAATCCAACCCAGACAAGCCACCAAACAGAGTAAGAAATGACAGTAAAAGAAAATACAAGACTGTACATGGTGGCTCACTCTTGTAATCCCAGCACTTTGGGAGACCAAGGCAGGAGGATCACTTGAGTCCAGAAATTCGAGAACAGCCTGGGCAACATGGCAGAAACCCCGTCTCTACAAAAAATACAAAAATTAGCCGAGCATGGTGGTGCATGCCTGTAGTCCCAGTTACGTGGAAGGCTGAGGTGGGAGGATCACTTGAGCCCAGGAGGTAGAGGCTGCAGTGAGTGGAGATTGTGCCATTGCACTCCAGCCTGGGCGACAGGGCAAGACCTTGTCTCAAAAAAAAAAAAAAAAAAAAAACCAACACACACACACACGAGCAAATACAAATGTCTCCCCATGAACAAAATGCTTAAGAGCACTAGGAGTCAATAAATGAAAGACCTTAAATGGAAGATATAATTTTTTACTCCTCAATCGTTAAAAAATTTTAATTATAAGCACAGAGTTGGTCAGGCCTTTGAAACATTCTGTCTCCCTCTGTCTCTGTCTCTCATGAAAACTGTTAGAATTGCAGATTCCATCTTTTTAAAAGTCATTTTGACAATTCGTACCAACAGCCTGAAAAATGTGAATACTGTTTTGAGTCATTTTATCCCACCGTTGTTTATATTAACCATTTTTTGGGGGGGAACCCTTGATATCCAACAACAAGGGACTGATTAAATAAACTGTAATGCAGGCAAACACTGAATACTATGCAAACATGAAAAGAATAACGTTGAGAACGTCCATGGAAAAATGGACAATCTTATATCTTGCTAGGTGAAAACAGAAGATTATAAAACTGTATAGGTAGTAGGATTCAGTTATACATATATATACTTATAAATATGAATTTATACATATATAAATGAAAACAAAATCCAGCAAGGATACACACCACCAACTCAGCAGTGACTGTCTGTAGGTAGTAGGACTAAAAATACATTTTCTTCATGTGCTCCTACATTATCTGGAAATAAGATACTTTTAAAAGTTAAAAGCAACTATTACATTTTACTGTTTAGGATCCTTTACTTTGGAAAAGACTCAGTCTTTTAAAGAGAAAGCTCTGAGGGACAGTTGTAAAAGACACAGGCAGAAACAACTGCATCTCAGTTATGACCCTCAGTATCAGTCTGCTTCAGTTTCAGAAGTCTGACAGCTATGGAAGGAAGAGGTTGTACGCAATATTGTAGAAGAAAAGTAGAGCATCTTAGGAAAATATACGTATTGTTCATGTTTAGTATTTTCTTCTTTGAAAAGTATAAATGCCTCCTATTTCAGGTTGTCTTAAAGGTGGGCCAACATGTATAACCTAACACCAAGTTTTCAAGGAACAAGTTCCTGTTGCTGCTGCTCTAGCATTCAGGCACTGTGGAGCCAGGAAACTTCTCGGGACAAGGAGCACAATGCCAGGCCTTGTCGAGGGCCGCTGCAGTGGAGAGGCCAGACCGGGGGAGCCAGAGCCAACCACAGACCAAGGAAGTGAACCCTGCACGTCCGGATACTCGAAATGTCAGCTTGTGGAGGATCTCCCGCAGGAATCTGACTTTATACACAAACAAACACGATGAGCTTTCTGCTGAGGTGAGCTGAGAACGGATGAACTTTGTCTTCCCTGCAGTGACGCAAGCCTCTGTCATGTGGAAGTTACAGATGATGCTAGTGAAATGTGGATCATCTCCTGGCCCACCACATCATGCAAGAGGGCTGCTTCGCAGAGGTCAACCCTTGAAAGACTTGATACATTTCTAGTAACAACCCTGAAGATACTCTTGAGAGAAAATTCCAGATAAGAACAGCACCTAAGCCACACATACTTTTTGGTTATATCTTTCTTGCATAACCTACCAAAGGTAGCTAGAGGAGAACACAGTCTCTGGATGTCCACTGACAGAGACTTACCAATTTATACTTCATTCCTGACAATTAGGAGTCATAAAAACAAGAGAGAATACTATTGCAAGCCAGTAGAAATAAAGACAGGAGTGTCCATGAGAAATGAAAAGAAAGGCACAGCCCTCTTCAGATCCTGAAAAGGAGATTTAAATTTGCCTCTTAAGGGTAACACAACACTGAACCATTCTAGAAGCATGTTGTTCAATATAACATTTCAGTATAGATGTCACGAACGGAGGAAAAATGGTAGAGGGCAAATATCTATAGGACAATGGAGTAGAGGAATAGAACAAAGAACTGAGAAATGGCTTGGTGAGATGGCAAGGAAAAACAAATGCAAATGGCAACAATGCACGAAGTAATTTCAGGCCGTGTGCGTGTGTGTGTGTGTGTGTGTGTGTGTGTGTGTGTGTATCTCCATTGTTTTCAAGGGTCAGTTTTAATTTCTTTGAAAAACAGAAACTCAAAGATAAACAGCAAAGAATGCCACTGAAAAGACTCTCAAGTCAGCACGTGTGTCAGGGCAGCTGCAGATAGTGGTGTAGGCTGTGCACTGCACAAAAGCACCACATCCAGAGGGGCATGATTAACGTCACAGACATCAGATTTATTGTGACAATATTCCAGTAGATGGCAGCGTACTAAGGGAGGCAGTCTTTAAAATGTACGATGGTGCCATGAGGCCCCAAAACAGCCTTGGCTTCACCATAAAGAAATAAATGTCCTAACTGAAGGGATTCCATGAAATTAGTAGCAATTTCCATTCTTTAGAAATAGAATGCTCATTGCATTTAATTTTAAAGTCACAACATGTAAAGGGTAAAGAGAATATATGGAGAGCTCTTTAGATATCAATTTCATTTGCTCTGTTTCTGGTTTCTTTTCTTAATTGCTTCTGTCTAATTCAGTGTTCTCTAAAAGCAATATTTTTACTTTTTTAAGGTAATATAGTATTATTCTCTTATTCCTACCAAAGAACTGAAAAGGGAAAATTGTGCAAATTGAGGCAGCACATCATGTTTTACAAATTTGTGCAATTTCTATTACTGAATCATAAATATTTAAGGACACGCATCCGAACCATCACAAAGGAAAATTCTACACTGGATGATTCCAAGTGAATATGTCTTTTAGTAAACACTATGTGCCATTATCTAAATCACAGAAAAATAGCCTGCATTTCAAATTCTGAAAATTGGGCAAATTAAATATTGGTCTGCACAGCATGATATGAGTCTATCTTTCTCTGATTTTCCCACTTCTGCTTTTTGTCTAGTAACGGAGAAAAGAACAATTCAGGCAAACTCTTCCTTGTTTTTGGAATGAAGCAAGCCAGGTGTGAGAAAGTATTTCTTATAGGCCTGCAATCTTATACCCCCATGGACACTGAATTATTAATGGGGAAAAGAAAGAACAAATAACCAAGAGAGGGTTCTTGGCAGCCATTGTTTGAAGTTCATGGTGTTACACAACATCGAGCATGTCCAATTCACCTGCCAGGAGCTATCTGATTCTTACTCTAGGGTTCCATTTTCCTATTTCGATCTTATCCAGCATCTGGCTGGGTGATGGTCCATGTCAAAGGATGTAGATCTTCTTTTTATTCCATTAAACTTTGAGATCTGATTATGATATCATGCCTCATGTATTTTCATCTACCAAATGATCATAATAGCTAGTTATCTGCTCCCTGCAGAACCTAGGCTTGTGCTGGGAAAGGAAATAGAAAAATCAGGATTTTATTAGTCTGAAATGTTCGGTCCCTCTGTTCTCATGGGTCTGGCCGAGACTCTCTCCTCATCTCATTTGTCGGATAGAGTGGCATTAAGAACACTCAGTCCATACACTATCTCAAAGGAAACCCACAGCCTTCTTTTACACTTGGATTGAATTTTCTAGACTCTGAGGTTAAACAGGGAAAGAGACTGCTGTTTTAGCATTTACAGTGAAGTTCCATCTAAAGGACAGATTCAGTGGGAAGTGCTCCGATGAGGACACAAACAAGGGTGGAGCGACAGGGTCAAGGCATTGGTGAGCAGGACCACATGATTCAACCATTTCAGTTGCTAAGTAGATTGATTTTTCTGCCTGGCTACATGGTGTGCCTTGGTGGACTGTTTTTCTCCTTTACTTTTGGGAAGATTTTCATAATTTAAGAAGCTGAGTCTCAGTTCTTAGGATTAAAAAAAAGGGGATTCTTAAACCAGTTCTTAAAATGATGTCTGGGATTTGCTTCAAAATAATCTACAGGGAGGGGGAATTAGAGGAGGGAGATAGATAAAAATATCATAAAGCATTAATTGATGATTGTTGGATTAGATTACAGATACTTCTGTATATGTTTGAAATTTTCCATTATAAGAGTTTTCAAAAATGAGGTAGAGACCCAGTGATCCAGAAACTTGGTAGTTATTAGTTTCAACCTTTAGCTTCACCTAAACCCCTTTAAAAAATCGTTAACAAAGAATGCTGTCTCCCATTATTTTCACTCTCCTTATCTACCCATCCTATAACAGAGGTATTAACAATGGGCAGAGTTGCCACTGGACAGGTGTGAGAAGGGAGGATTTGATGATGAGGAAAGTGCAGTCACCAACCCTTACGGGATGGAGAGTTAACAGCACATATCCATGGACTTCGTGTTCTCTTGGTGCAAGACACGGGCATCAGGACTCCCATGACTCACTGGCAAGCACGTATTGGAACGCCAAGCTACAGAGTGTTTCCTCTTGGGTTGCTACACTTTTCCTTAGTCTTGTGGTTGAAATGAGCATCAAGATAAATAATGATAAAGAATTGAGAGGGAAGCTGTGGGTTTATAAAAGGCAGGGATAGAATCAGCTCCTTTCTTCAGTTTTGTGTCTCTTCTCCCCACCTCACGTTCTTGGATATCCAGATGCTAGGATCAGGAGATTCTAGGCATTCACCAGCATGAGAAAGGCAAGGGAAGGCTTGATCTCCGTGCTGTGCTGAGGCTGGCATCCCATGCCTGCCCTTTACAAATGAAACTACCTTAAATATACCTAGCTACTCTCAAAGTGCGAAAAATTCTGAACTTGATTCCAATTATGAACTGTCCTTCTGAATAGTCAGTTTCTTCTAGGAAATCAAACAGAAGATATGATTACTAAATAAACACTCCATTAGTACTTAAAAATCTGAAGATACAAAAATTCAGAGATACAAAAACCTGAAGATTCATTTCAAAAAGATGTAAATCTTTTTGAAATGTATCACAAATCACACCTTAAAGCATAATCCACACACTGATCTTGTATGTGCAAAGTAAGAGTTCCTTCTAAAACAGGAGTCAGGAAAGAAGAAAGAAAGTTGGCATTTTTTTTCTGTCTCTGATTATCAGTTAACTGAGGTTAAAGAGGATTTCTTGGCATAAAAATTTGATTCTATTCCACCTGAAATAATAAGGCGAGATGTAAAAAAGAGATCTATTTATGGATAGGCTAATCAAGCAAGTTGTCTCTACTCAATGGAAAAAATAAAAATAAAAAACACAACGAGGACTTTGTAGAACTATAAGCCAATAATTCCTTAACACTGATTTCTAAACACCATATAATGCTGGGGGCTCACAGGAAGAACCTCTTCCTTCGCTTTGGGCAAAAGCTCTAATTCGGATTTCCTCTTACTCATAATCTCCCAGCAAGAGGAGAATTTAAGGATTGCATCATTTTTGCCAAATGGTTAAATTTCTTTTTTTTCTCCTCTATCCTATAATCATGCTTCAGCTGCAGCCAAGGCAGTTTAGGCTTGAGGCACATTAAAGTCCTTGTATGGGGCCAATTTGGGGCCTCCTCTTACCTCTTCCCAGAGAACACCTGAAAAGCATAAAATAATATGGTCTTGCAGCACATCTTTTTGTTGTATAAATCTTATGTAATCTTAAAGAGCCAGCAGAAACCTCCATAGATCATGCTAGTGGGGTCCTGCCCACATCCTCCCTCCGGCAGTAGTGCACCCACCCCGGAGTTGCTGTAAGTGTTGCCTGACAACTGTAAGTGAGAACTGCTGTCCCCATTGGAACCCCCTAACGTGGGCGGTTATACATCCCCTGCAGGGATTAATTGAAGCTAGTGAACCTTCCTGGGGGATGGAGCTGAAGTTACAAACCAGCTAAAACCACATCCTTGCTCTCAGCTCCTTCTCCTTCTTCCCTCTTCTGCCCCCATCACCTCCTTGCAGGTTCCTCTGAGAGCATTCCCTCAATAAAGCACTTCCACGAGAATCTCCATCTCTAGGGGACTTAACCTATAACACTTCAAGAATCCTATGGCAGCAAATTAAAATGAATATTTATTATTTTTAGTCTGCTGTCTTTCAAGGTCTACTAATCTAGCCAATTTCATCAATATTTAGACCCACAGACACAAGCAATATACTAAATAGCTTTAAGGTTAGATGTAGGAGGGGGCAGGATGGACTCCATGGGAGCTCACATCTCCTATTTGGGCGTCAAACTTAATATACAAAATAGCCTTTCCATCCCCCGAAAGCCATTTCTCAATACAATCTGCAGTCCAACTTCCTAGTCTCATTTTCTATCTGTATACTTATATACAGACACAACACTAATATATACCATTCTTCTCTTCTATCAGAACGAGGTTCCTTTCCCTAATACTATATAAACCCAGTGTGAGCTGATCACGGTGGCTCACCCCTGTAATCCCAGCACTTTGGAAGGCCAAGACAGGCACATAGCTTGAGCTCAGGAGTTTGAAACCAGCCTAGGCAACATGGCAAAACTCCATCTTTACAAAAATTACAAAAATCAGCAGAGGATGGTGGCACACGCCTGTAGTTCCACCTACTTGGGAGGCTGAGGTGGGAGGATGGCTTGAGCCTGCAAAGTGGAGGCTGCAGTGAGCCACAACTGGGCCACTACACTCCAGACTGGGAAACAGAGTGACACAGTCTCAAAAAAGTAAAATAAAATAAAAATAAATAAATAAATAAAATAAACCCAGTGTGAGGCAAGCTGGCTCTGTATTAATTGCTCTTTGAAATTTGACATTCCTAAAGTCCAATTAATGGAATTTTTTTTTTAAACCTCCGGTTAAAGTTTAAATGAGTACTGTCCACAGGCCTGATGATGCTGTGAGGTCAATTAATAACACATCAAAAAGAAAAATATCATTTACCTTTTGTTGCAAGAAAATTAGAAACAAAACCTAGCAATTGTTCCCATCAGAAAGAATCTTTCTCAGTTTGCTCAGGAAAGCAAAGTTCCTTGATTTTAAGACTCCTTGGTAGCTCCCAGCTAGTTTCCACTGTTCCTAGTTATTCATCCTAAAAGTGTATATTGCTCTTGATCATCCTGTAAAGCTCGTATCTTGGGCTAACTCAGAAATTGGAGGGAGGTTTGAAAGTGGAGAATGGTCCTTCAAAGGTGGAGAATGCATTTCCCCTGAGCTCCTTTCCTGCAGTGGTGGGGTTTTCACCTGCTGGCTCTCGCCTACAATGTTTTAGGTTTGGGTGGACTTCAAGGCTCCATGGGAGCAACAGCACTGGCTGGTCCTCCTCTTCTCACAGTGGCAGATGGACAGTGGGCAGCCTACATTGGCTGACCTCCTTAGACTGCCTTTGGCAAGTGGAAAACTCTGTGTCCACAGTGGTGAATGATATAAATTTTCTTGCAATTTTTTAAAAGCATTATCTTTTTTCTGCTTTTAAAATCTTTGGCTTCCAAATAATGCTGGGAGGTTAAATAAAAAAGTTGGGATATCCTTGGTGACAAATTATCAGCCTACAGTCACAGAGGCAGTCAGGAGCAGGGTTGCAATAAGACAGAAAGAGGCCTTCGTGAGATACAGACCCAGTCCCGAGTCCCAGCTGAGCCACCCAGCTCAACTCTCAGGCCAAGACATTTCTGCAGAGAGGATGATAATAACATCTACTTCACAAAATTATTGTCAGGAATACAAAACAATAACATATAGAAAATTTCCCAGCAAAGTGACACCTATTAGATGTTTAGTAAATATTAGTGGTCTTCCTCCTTTACTTCTGTATTGTTTCTACCAACTGAGAAATTTTGGTAGAAAATGGTGGTAAAGGGTGTGACTCCTTTGAACCCAGTGGGAGAAAGAGGTTTGGGGAACAACGTTCAACATGTAGTACGGGCTGGTGGTCCACAAGGGGTGCTCTGGAGGAACGCCACACTAAGTCGCCTACCTGGTGGTGGTCCGGATGGTGTTTTCTTTTGTATGATTGTGCTCTTTGCTCACTTTTTCTGTAAGGAGAAAGAATGAAACATATACCTCTTAGGTTGTTCTCACTCAACTTGCATCTTTCAGCTTTAAGCAGAAAAACCTTCAACATTTCTCTTTTTCCTCTGTGGTTTCCTTTTGATTTCTTTTTTAAACATCCAGACCCTCCCCATCTTACTGGAAAAGACTATCATTAAAAGCATGTCGATAGTATCCATAAAAATATTTTATAAAAAACCCATCAGGCAGGGCGCAGTGGCTCATGCCTGTAATCCCAGCACTTTGGGAGACCGAGGTGGGTGGATCACGAGGTCAGGAGATTGAGAGCATCCTGGCTAACACAGTGAAACTCCGTCTCTACTAAAAATACAAAAAATTAGACGGGCATGGGGTGGGCGCCTGTAGTCCCAGCTACTCGGGAGGCTGAGGCAGGAGAATGGAGTGAACTCGGGAGGCGGAGCTTGCAGTGAGCCGAGATGGCAGCACTGCACTCCAGCTTGGGTAAAAGAGCAAGACTCCATCTCAAAAAACAAAACAAAACAAAAACACCAATCAGGCCGGATGCTGTGGCACATGCCTGTAATCCCAGCACTTTGGGAGGCTGAAGCAGGTGGATCACTTGAGGTCAGGAGTTCAAGACAAGCCTGGCCCACATGGTGAAACCCTGTCTCTCCTAAAAATACAAAAATTAGCCTGGCATGATGGCATGTGCCTGTACTCCCAGCTACTTGGGAGGCTGAGGCAGGAGAATTGCTTGAACCTAGGAGGTGGAGGTCACAGTGAGCCAAGACTGCACCACTGCACTCCAGCCTGGGTGACAGAGTGAGACTCTGTCTCGAAAAAACAAAAAAAAAGAAAAGAAAAGAAAAACCAATCAAAGGGAAACAGTAACAAATATCAAGTATGTGGTGTGATTTGAATGAGGCCTTAGTAAGTACATACATACGCATACACACGCACACACACATAGAGTTACGGGCAGAGACAGTTATTTCCACTGTATCTTTCCCAGCTGAAAATTTCTGCTTTCCTCTGATTCAGCATGAAAACTGCAGTTGTTGCAACTGTTCCACCTCTGACTTTGATGACAACCTTTAAGCATTCTGTACTGTGAGGCCCCTTTGTGAGAGGGCATATAAAAACAGCCTAAGACCTCTTGGTACTGCAGTCATTCAGTGTTATTCTGATAAATGTCACAAGGGACAAAAAAATACCATTTAGACAAGAAGAGGTAGACACTCCCTTACTGTGGCTTGAGGTCTACATCTATCAGCTGCCAGAAATTATTTAATGAGCTTTCAAGAACACAAAAGTTGAACTGTGGCCTTCCCAATGCAGTTCAAATGTGAGGACCCTACACTGATGGTCACAGCTGCCAATGGCTTCTTTTAATATCTAGAAAAAACCTGGCCAACGCTATAAGAGTTTCAGATCTAAACAGCAGGGCAAGTAAAAAACTCTTAATCTTGTGGATTTTTGGAAAAATTTAAACAAAGATTTGCAACACCTGTCTCACACTTTGTACTGCTAGTCTGAAGCCGCTGCATACATGTGTGCACAGACAATTCCTTTCTGTCCACTCAACAATGACAACGAGTGTGAATTTGGATTCACAGCCAGTATTCTTTCAGAGAGCAGGAAATCGGGTCTAAATGACTTGTCTGAGGTCACCCAGGCAGTGACAGCGCCAAGGTTGAGAACTCTCAGACATCAAGTTTTTAGCTGATAGGAGACTGCGACAGCATACGGTTTAGAGACAGACTTTCTGAAAAGAACCACACAGGTCATGCTTTTGCAAATTTTAACTCCTCAATCATTATTAAAGTTATATTGTTTTTTAGATAAGCTTCATCCTTCAAAATAAATAAATAAAACTAGACTGTTCTGGAGCTTGCAAAGATCTGTGCATCCTATAAAGTTTACAGAATTAGTGATTTCAGCTACTGCAGAGATCTGCACAAACACCCCCCCATTTGAGGACCTGGAGGCCACTGTTTTCAGCACCATCTGATAATTACACAACTATGGGCTGTGTTGCCAGGTCAATGAGAAGGTGAACTGTTGTGGTGACAGACAGATTTTAGCTTTTTTTCTCTTTCCTGGTATCTTCCTTAAGAGAGAATTTAATGGATGCTCTAAATGTGTTATCCATAACAGAACAGAGTTTGTTGGACATTAGTAACAGGCTTTATTGATGCATAAACTTTAATACTGTAGGCCAGTGCTTGACTTTGGACAAGGTATTTGCATGTATTTCTAGCCGAATCTTATATATGTATACACCATCAACCTCAATCTTGCGCAAAAAAATAGAAGCATATTAAATTTGTTAGGGACAAGTTGTGTGTTGCTTGAAAGAGATGACAAAAGGAACAACTTAGGTACTGGGATCCTTAACTATTTCATCCAGATACTTCACTGAGCTGGTAATTACCATACTTTTCAATTCTAAGTACGTGAGTACAAAAAGTTGGTTTACAGAAACTGTTCTGCTAAGGCTACAGCTGGAAATAGTCCTCATATTTTCATCTTTTGCTTTTCCCTTCTTTGTTTTGTTTTTTGTTTTGGCAAGATACAATAAAACCTCATTAATTCAGACCACACTAATTTGGAAGTCATAGTAATTCAGTCACTGTTGGAATAAATTGAAATTTATCTTTTGCACATTAAAAAAAAAAAGGCTGTTAATCAGATCAACTGCCTAAGCAAAATTAGAGGTGAGGTGTTTAGCCCAGTCAACAGGAATCATTTGCACATAATTGAATAGAGTTTTAATTTCAAGTGATTCTTAACTATTTATTAAGGAAAGGCTGGCAGGAATTCTACTTGGCAACACTTTATTAAGTGTTAGTTTGGGTGGCAGTATGCGTGTTAAAGCAACAAAATTGATTTCTGTCTAAAATATCCTACAATTCAGGTTGTTTTTTTAAAAAACTGTTTTAGAAGGGTTTTCCTTCAATGATTTCCAATTATTGACATTTTCCGGTGCATAAACATACCTGACAGTTGAAAGAGGAGCTCGGAAGCCATCTTCACAGAGATATCCTGACTGAAGAGGTTTCTCTCTGGGGGTACTCTGCCCTCTGGCATCTTCTGTAAGGGTTCGGTTTTCTCTCGCCCAATTAAAGTGCTGTAGCCAACATTTCGGCTGGGTGATATTGAGACATGGGAGTCCTGGATGTCAACCTCCATTGGTTCCTCTTTAATCTTCACCATCTGTGTTTCTTTGTAGCTTTCCGCTGCAAGTAGGTGAATGAAGAGAAACAAAAACACCACCATTTCTTAATTCCAAGCTAAACCCAGTTTCTAATCACAGAGTAAACCATGAAGATTGTGTCAGGGAAGAGAAAAGTGAGTGTGCGCAGCACACTGGACCATAGTTTGAAAACTATTGGCTCAATCATCTGACACCTGAAAAGATAAGAGACTTTAGTTTTTTTTAGCCCAGAGACTCAGGGGCTTGTTCGAGGTCACACAGATGGCAGCAGGGCCAGGCCTTGGCCTGCAAGCTGGAGCCTAGGTTTCTTGACCAAGGTCCCTCACCACCCACATGTGCCCCTTCCTCTCTGCCACCCTGTTTCCAGAACTGAGAGAGGACATGGTAAATGTCTGTTCTTGCTTTATAACTTATTCAATTCAGTGAATCAAATAAGAGCAAGCATCTTAACATTATGGTTTTCTCCCTCTATTATTATTATTATTTTTTTCTGAGAAGTAGTTTCACTCTTGTTGCCCAGGCTGGAGTGCAGTGGTGCGACGTGGGCTCACTGCAATCTCCACCTCCCAGGTTTAAGACATTCTCCTGCCTCAGCCTCCCAAGTAGCTGGGACTACAGGCACCTGTCATAATATCCAGCTAATTTTTGTATTTTTAGTAGAGATGGGGTTTCGCCATGTTGACCAGGCTGGTCTTGAACTCCTGACCTAAGGTGATGTGCCCGCCTCGGCCTCCAAATGTGCTGGGATTACAGGCATGAGCCACTGTGCCCAGCCTCTCCCTCTATTTTTAAAGCTCTGACCAATTGCTTTTCTTTCTTCTGGGGCACATACATTAATCAAGGATAAATAGGGTCAAGTCAACGGAGACATTTGCACCTTGCTGGAGGTGTATGGAAGACCATGTAGGAAGTTAACTGCAGCCCAAGGAGCAACACCCAGAAAAACAGCAATCTCACAAGTTATAGTAACGGTACAATTTACTGTTTGTCATTTAGGTGTGGCTATTAGATGTTGGGTCTTTAGCCTGAAACACATACTTGTTTTTTAAGGGTGGAATGTCTATGTCCGTGTATTGCTTAGAGTTAATGATAAAACATCTTTGAAACAAAGTGGGACAACTAGCCCAGAAAATAACTTGGGTCGCTTTAAAATAAGGCCACACTGGCCGGGCGCGGTGGCTCAAGTCTGTAATCCCAGCACTTTGGGAGGCCGAGACGGGCGGATCACGAGGTCAGGAGATCGAGACCATCCTGGCTAACACCGTGAAACCCCGTCTCTACTAAAAACTGCAAAAAACTAGCCGGGCGAGGTGGCGGCGCCTGTAGTCCCAGCTACTCGGGAGGCTGAGGCAGGAGAATGGCGTGAACCCGGGAGGTGGAGCTTGCAGTGAGCTGAGATCCGGCCACAGCACTCCAGCCTGGGTGACAGAGCGAGACTCCGTCTCAAAATAAAATAAAATAAAATTGCAGTGAGCTGAGATCCGGCCACAGCACTCCAGCCTGGGTGACAGAGCGAGACTCCGTCTCAAAATAAAATAAAATAAAATAAGGCCACACTTTCAAATTAATAATACTAATTAGTAACTAGTGTGTACTCAGCACTCTGGAAAACAAAAATCAAAGAGGATTTTGATAGTTGAACAGATAGATGATAGACAGAAAGATAGAGTAGTGGGTTGAATTGTGGTCCCCCAAAAGAAACATCTACATCCTAACCATGGGAACTTGTGAATGCGAATGTGACCTTATTTGGAAAAAAAAAGGTCCTTGCAGATGTGATTAAGTCAACAATCTCAAGAAGAAAACATCCTGGATTATCTAGGTGGGTCCCAAATCCAATGACAAGTGTCCTAATAAGACACAGAAGAGGGCAAGACATAGAAACAGTGGAAAAGGCCATGTGAAGACAGGCAGAGACTGGAGTGATGCAGCCACAAACCAAGGAGTCCCTGCAGCCACTGGAAGCTACAAGAGGCAAGCCAGGACCTTCCCCTAGAGCCTCTGGAAGGAGCGTGGCCAGACCAACATTTTGATTTCAGACTTCTAGCCTCCAGAACCATGAGAGAATAAATATCTGCTGCTTCATGCTTCCGCAACTTTGTGGTAACTTGTTACAGCAGACCTTGGAAACTTTAGATAGATAGATAGATAGATAGATAGATAGATAGATAGATAGATAGATAGATAGATAGATAGGCAGATAGATACATAGGTACACAGAACAAACAGTAAGAAACAGTGTAAAGGCTGTGCTGATCTGTGGGACAGCCAGGAGATGTCATCAGGGAAATCTCATTGTTAGACGCTGGGAGGTCCAAAAAACTATGCTTTCCTTGGAAAGCATGACATGGGTGAACATCAAATACATGTATATAGTCTATTGTCTGGTAGTAAAAAAAAAAAGAAGAGCATTTTAACCTAAATGATTAAAATTAATACAGTGCTATCAAGATCTTATGTAAGAAGGGTGTTAATTGCTCTTTTTTCTTCCTGACATATTACACATGCTTCTCAGGGAAAACTGTTTGTTTTTTGTCAACAACTAAACTGCAGGCAAGTGTGGTATTTACTTTAGATCCCTCCCTGCTTCCCCTACTCCTGCCAAGCTGTTTTTTCTCTGCATGTCTGTGAAGCAGCTCATAAAAATCAAGTTCACTGATTCAGTCAGTCATGATAAAAAAAATTTTCAAAATAAAAAAACAGAAGAAGAAGAAAGCTGTGCAAGACACACGCTTAGCTTCTCTGCCTTTACTTCCAGTCCATCTGACTCTTCCTGGAGAACTGATCTTCCTCCCTCAAGCCCCTTAGGGATCTGGTGATCTCACAGCCATCCTGACCTCCAGCCAGATCAGCCACCCTCACAGGCAGTCACAACACAGCTTCCCTCGTCATGCTTCCCCAAAGTACCTAATATTTGGAAAATAAACAGTGGGGTCAGTGTCATAGGTACGTAATGATGCTTCTGAATCTTGCACTGGGAAGTCATTCTAAGGCCTGGGGACAAACACAAAAGAATACTAGGACAAATACAAAGGGATTCACTTCGTTTAAAAAAATCTTGACACTATAAAAAGCAAAGCCAGAAAGAAGCTCTCTTATTTATCTTCTCCTCACACCTCACACCACCCTGCCTCATTTCCCTAGCTTTGACCATGGAATCAAAAATCACCTGGCTATTTGCACCACTAAATTTAATGAAATTAGTTTTTAAAAGCTTCCTGGGATCACATCAAGTATGATTTACATGAAGTGCTTTCTGCTCTTTCTTATGACAACTCTTGCCCTTTCAAGAATGCACAAAACACTGATCACTGATAAAAAGCCTTTGACCTTCTTAATTCACTTGACAGATTCCAGACTCAGGGAGAGGAGTTTTCAAACTAACATCTCAATGGGCAAGTGAAACAATGGACTTAAAATACAGTAAATATCAGAGTCCCTTCTCTTCCATGCAATAGCATTATTGCCAAGTGTTTTCTTGGCATTTCTTTTCAAGCAGGATTTCTCAACTTTGGTACTACTAACATTTGGGGCTGGATAATCTTTGTTGTGGGGGACTATACTGCACACTGTAGGATGTTTATCAACATCCTTGGTCTCTCTGCCCACTAGATACCAGTAGCATTATCCTCTAGTTTTTTTTTTTTTAAAGAAATGGAGGTCTCACTCTGTTGCCCAGACTGGAGTGCAGTGGCTATTCACAGGTGTGGTCACAGCACACTGCAGTCTCGAATTCCTGGCCTCAAGCAACCCTCCTTCCTCAGCCTCCTGAGAAGCTGCGGCTACCTGCACAGGCCACCATACTGGGCTCCATCCTCTAGTTTTAACAACCAAACATGACTGCAGATGCTGCCAAATTTTCTTGGGGGAGGGAAGGGCAAAACAACCCTGGTTGAAAACAACAGCTCTAAAGTTTTTGCCGCATTCTAGTTTTTGCTCCAAAAACAGTTCAATCACCACACAAGACAAAGAAGAAAGAAAAAGCTCCTTTCATTTCTAGCCTAGGCCTAGTATCAGTCGCCATCTCAGCCAGGTTCCTGGACAGGCTGACCTGGCAACACTGGTTTCTGTTACATACCTCACTTGGTCCCCAGGCCCGCTCTCTTCTTTTTGCCTGGGGTGTTCTAACATAACAATGGTTGAATTAATCATTTCTACTCACTCTTAGCTTTGTCTCCCATACTCAGGGACATGTCTACATATCCAGGATTTTACTCTTTCCTGTACACACACAATGTGAATCCTTTTAGAATCTCTTCCCAAAATAATAGGACAAATAGTCATTTTATCCCAAGTGGTCTATATATTGTTGCTGCTGGTGTGGTAGTGTGCCTAGAGTCTCAGCCACTCAGGAGGCTGAGGTGGGAGGATCTATTGAACCAGGGAGTCCAAGGCTGCAAGGAGCTATGATTGCAATAGAGGGAGACTCTGTCTCAAAACAAACCAACAAACAAACCCCACAAAAAACAAAAAACTACAAGATATTTCAGAGGTTGAATGGGAAGGACTTGGTGGCTGACTGTAGTCTGAATTAAGAATGAAAAGACAGGCTGGGTCTGTAATCCCAGTACTTTGGGAGGCTGAGGTGTATGGATTGCATGAACCCAGGAGTTTGAAGACCAGCCTGGGCAACATGGCAAAACCCTGTCTCATAAAAAAGTACAAAATTAGCTGGGTGTGGTGGCACATGCCTGTAGTCCCAGGTATTTGGGAGGATGAGGTGGGAGGATCATCTGAGCCTGGGAGGTTGAGGCTGCAGTGAGCCCTGATTGTACCATTACACTCCAGCCTGGGCAACAGAGCAATTTAAAAGAATGCCTCAATTAAAAATAAAATGAAGAAACAAATGTGAGAGAAATTATAGATGAAACGTATACAGGAGCTGGATGAGAGGCAGGTGAGATAAAAACAAAATTCTATGAACTGTAAGCCTCTAAGGTTTGGAAGATAATAGGAGCAAGGAAACTAGAAGAGTTGGGCTGAGGAGAAATTTAGGAGAAGTTCTATGTTGCCTAAGTATTCAAGTTTCCCACAGGAAGTGGAGGTTGTGATAGCTTATAGGCAGGAAGGGAAGGACATTTGTGACATGGAGATGGGAAGTCATCTGAATTCATGGGACAGAGTGAGGTCTGCAAAAGACAGCAAGCAGAGCGCAGTGGATGGGGCAGAACTGTTATTACCTACCCTTAGAGAGGGGGAGGATGAAAAGAGCAAGGAAAAGAGATAGAGAGGGAATAGTCCCACCTGGTGTGGTGGCATGGAAGCTGGGAGAGAAGGAGGCTCTGCAGGTGCCACGTGAGCTTCCTGCTCTCTGCCTTCTTGCCCTTGGGTTCCTGCACCTGCACAACGATTCCTTCTCTGTCCCACAGAAAGCCTTAGCCCCACCCTCCCTACCTCATCTCTGAGCACTCCTCCATGTGACTTTGTGCTCCTGCAATACTGAAATATTCCAGTTGCTTGAACAGAGCATGCTGCCCCTTGCCTTATCTTTTGTTACGTGCTCTTTCCTTCCCAAATATGCTGATAAAGCCTATTCAAACTTCAAAACCCTATTTAGATGTCCCTTCTGTGTGCAGCCTTCCTGTATCTTCCTCGAGTGGCACTCTCTCCCTCATCTTTTCTATATCTAGAGTGCTTGTACCTTGCAGATATTGTGATGTCTTACACAGCAATTATTTTGTACGGATTCATTTCCCCTCTGGACTGAGTTCTCAGAGGAGTGCTTAGTTCTCATTCATCTTTCATCCCCAAGACAGCACAGGGCATGGTGCATTGAGCAAGTTTAATGCTATGATTGCCCCAAGCATCACCTGAAGTATGGCACACGGTGGTGTGTAATGTTATCCTCCCTTCCTGGGCCCTCAGTCTGCCACAAACACTCATACATGCTACAGATTACAACGAAGTATGAAAGGATGGAACACTGGAAATGGCACTGATAGAAACAGTATCAATTGGTTACTCCCTCTCATTCTCAGCTATCATGATTTGGATCTGTATTGTAGAATAAAAAGCTTAAAAGAGCCTCTAAAAGCACTGTCAACTATGCCATGCTGGCACCATTCACTTTCTAGAGTGATAGGCTTTTCAATGGGATAAATAAAAAATCTTTCATCTCCAACTTATAAGCCTCAAAGATACAAAGGTCTTGGTTGGGCAAACACCTTCCACATATGAAATTTGATTCCTGCAGGTCTTGGGATTGATCATTACTTAAAACCTTGTGAACAAGAATGCAGACCAAAAGGACCCATGAAGTGAAACAAATGATCAGGACCCAGAAATGAGACCCCATGTTAACATCTTTACCTTGGGCCTGGCACCTGCTGGCATCTCATAAAGGCAAGATGCCTGCTCCCTTTGCCTTCTATTTTTGCCCTTCCAAAATCACAATGGAATGAAGAGTTGGGCTGGGTTTTCTTGGTTGCTCAGAGAATGGTTACACCCCAGATCCACTGGAGTGGAGGCCAAGGATGGAGGCAGAAAAGGAAACGTTTATTCCACACAAGTCTGAAATTACGTGTTTAGCTTCTTCTTCTTAGAGAGAAGCAATGTGGAAGTGAAGCAGCCTCAGGTCCTGAAGTCATCCCCTCACCCTATGACTGGAACTAGGTACCCAGTGCAATGGAGACACCTTGTATCTCCATCTTTGTTATGAAAATTAAGAACCCAATGCTTAGATGCTTAATGTTATTCTCTCTTTTGGTTTTTATCCTACACTGTATCTTCCTCTGTATCACAGAACAGAATCACAAGTCAATTGAGATAAGTTTTTTTTTTTTTTTTGAGACAGAATTTCTCTCTTGTTGCCCAGGCTTGAGTGCAATAGCAAGACCTCAGCTCACTGCAACCTCCACCTCCCGGGTTCAAGCAATTCTCCTGCCTCAGGCTCCCGAGTAGCTGGGATTACAGGTATGTGCCACCATGCACGGCTAATTTTTTTTATTTTTAGTAGAGACAAGGTTTCTCCATGTTGGTCAGGCTGGTCTCAAACTCCCAACCTCAGGTGATCTGCCCTCCTCGGTCACCCAAAGTGCTGGGAGTACAGGCGTGAGCCACCGTGCCCCCGGCTGAGACAAGTTTTATGTTCTATAAAGGATGGGCTTATTATATGCTGCTTCTCCATGGGAAGTTATATATTAAAATTCATTTTTCTCTACAGTGTGGCCCTTGATGGGGAAAAGCTCCCCATTCTTGCTCTGAGGAGTGAACTCCAATACTGGGGCTTGCCCATGGGTGCTGCCACACCCCAGAGAGAGGCGATGCAAGCCCTGCTCCCATGCCTGCTCTCCCTCCTCGACACACTGGCCATCTGTTCCTGGGGAAAAAGAGGGGACTCTTTCTCCATAAAAGAAAACAGTAGTGGGCACATTTTCCTTTAGTTCTTCTCAATATATAAGAAACTTCAAGAATGGTAGCTTTCAACAGAAAACCCATACAATGACCTCAAGTATATACACACACACACACACACACACACACACACACACACCCCACATTTCACTCAGAATAGTGCAGGGAAAACTGAGCAAAACATGAGACCAAGCCAATGTGTATGATGAAGATGATACAAAATCTGTGTCATATTAAATCTTTAATTAATTCATTCATTAATTGAATGAAATACTCTTTTCTGGTGGTGACACCAATCTTTACAGTAGCCTAAAGATCAGAAGAATTTTGTTTCAAATGATAGAACTAGGATTTTCTGTATGCCTCCTCCTCCTTTCTCTCTCACACGCGCGCGCGCGCACACACACACACACACACACACACACACACTGTTTATTCCTAAAACAATTTCAAAGGTATTTTATTAGAATTGATTTCTTGAATTTGATCATCAAAATCAAAAAGTAATCAACGTTTTCCCTCTACAGCAGTATAATACCTGCAAATTTAGGAAGGAAAATTAACAAATGTCTTTAGAATTAGCTATGCAAATTAGAATTCATAATTAAGTAGACAGAGGTGAGCAGGGGATCAACTTAAGAGTCAGTTTTAGAAAAACACCCAAGAAGCACCAGGTATTCTATTTTGCTAACTGTTTTGAATTAGCAAAGAACAAACATGTCTTAAAAATGCTGAGCTCAAACTTTATAGGTTAAAAAGAGTTAGTGAGACTTGGAATTTCTTTCTGGGGTACATGAAACATATCATTTTCTACAAGATCAAAGCACTTGTTGCTTTACTCTGATGTAGATTTTTAAATTAGTCTTGTGTCCTCTACACCAGTTATTAATGCAACAGGTCCTTGACTGAGCTAACTCAGTTGGATATCTGCAAATGTTTTCAGACTGGCCACAACAGTACGCCCACACCTGCAGTATGAGTTTTCAACTTGATTCTGGTGACCAGATATCAGAACATGTCCCTCAAACATAACAAATTCTGCACTCAATTTCACTTTTGTCCAAATCAAAATCAAAATTAAAATCCTCCAGTCGCTGGGAGCTCAGAGAGATTAGCTTTGGCAGCCCAGCAGATGATGTGGGGTGGCTCTGTCATTATCTGTTGAACTTTGAGTGTCCTGGTGTTAAATGCAAAATCTCTCCCAATCATTTTGTTTTCTTTTCATTTAATGATTTCACTAGAAATTAGCTAAAGAGGTGCATTTGAACTGTATATATGCCATTTGGTAACATTCCAAATGATCTCATTTTAAAAAAATTAACCTATTTTTCATCTAATGTCCAGAATATACTTTTCTTGTCTCATATTAAAAAGTCAGAAAAAAGAAAAAAACGGAAAGGGTCAATTAAAGTATCTGATCTAACCTTAAAGCTATTTAACATTATTATCCTTTGCCATTTAATAAATCTAAGCCCTGTCCATCCTTATCTGTTGTGATTAATAGGCCTTTATATATCCTTCCATGAACCAGAGTGTTGGTGTGTGTGCATGTGTGAGAGTGTGTGTGTGTGCGTTTGTGTGGGTTCTAAACAGGATTCCTGGCAATGGTATGTGCCTATAATCCCAAAGGTTTGGGAGGCTGAGGCAGGAGAATCATTTTTTTTTTTTTTGAGACAGAGTCTCGCTCTGTCGCCCAGGCTGGAGTGCAGTGGCTGGATCTCCGCTCACTGCAAGCTCTGCCTCCCGGGTTTATGCCATTCTCCTGCCTCAGCCTCCCGAGTAGCTGGGACTACAGGCACCCGCCACCTCGCCCGGCTAGTTTTTTTGTATTTTTTAGTAGAGACGGGGTTTCACCGTGTTAGCCAGAATGGTCTCGATCTCCTGACCTTGTGATCCGCCCGTCTCAGCCTCCCAAAGTGCTGGGATTACAGGCTTGAGCCACCACGCTTGGCTGTGAATCACTTTTAATTAAGATGTTTTTCAAAACGAGACGGTACATTAAGATCAGTCTAGAAATCCCCTCTAAAACATAAACATCTAAAATACAGAAATTCTGGCCAGGCACAGTGGCTCACACCTGTAATCCCAGTGCTTTGGGAGGGCAAAGTGGGAGGACTGCTTGAGGCTAGGAGTTCAAGAACAGCCTGGGTAACATAACGAGATCCAGTTTCTACAAAAGATAAAAATCAAAAAACTAGCTGGGCATGGTGGCACATGCCTGTAGTCTCAGCTACTTAGGAGGCTGAGGTGGGAGGATAGCTTGAGGCCAGGATTTGTGGCTATAGCGAGTTGTAATCGTGCCACTACACTCCAGCCTGGGTGACAGAGAGAGACCCTGTCTCTAAAAAAAAAGAAAAATGATGAAAAAATAAACAATTCCTGAAAGATTCAGTAGAATCCCTGCTACCATAAAAAATTACCAAAAAGCAAAGGGCATCTCTGTCAACTAATGGGTTGGCCATTGCTTTATGTGCAAAGGGTTGGAGGACAGAGGGATTCCTTAATGTCCAAGGAGGGAAAGGAGCAAAAGTTTTATTTTAGTAACTGAGAGTTTGTCAGTTTTCATGTATTTTCCACTTCCAGAGGGTCAAAGGGCTTCAGTATACGCTGACAAGTTTAACATGCTTTTCTTATGTGGTGCTACATATTACTAATATGCACTAGTATATAACACTAATAGATACTAGTAATATTAATCTACAAATATTGCTAATGTAAATAATAATGAATCTGTCACAAGGGTATCTCTGCTGAGAAGCCGTGACTACTTCACTCCTGTTGGTCAGTGTTCCCAGCAGGCAGGGAAGGGCTGATCAACATGCAGAGAGTGGAGCATCAGATAATAACAGAGAACAGAACCCAGGCAATACCAGGAGTAAGATATGGTAGCAATAGATGGGGTGGGAAGGGAATGTAGGCTCCATGCAGGTGAGGGCCTTATTCACTTTTGTATCCTTAGTGCCCAAACAGGGCTTGGAAAATGGTAGTAGCTCAGTAAAGATCTGCTTAATGAATGAATAAGTGAAATAAAACAAAAAGGAAGGAGGTCACAAAGAAGAAATGGAACAATAGGATGAGAAATATGGGTTCATTTAAACTCCCAAGAAATCTTCGCAACAGCCAATAATAAGTGAGTTCCTGTTTTTGATAAGGTACCGTCCCTAGTCCCATGCCTGTGGGAGTCACTGGACTGTGGGGTGGGACCTCCTGCTGGTGGATAATGTTCCCTCCGGACTCTCACTTCCCCATAGTTTCTGGAGATACAGAGTGCATGGATAGTCCCTTGATGTATTTTGGCTGTGTTTCAACCTTCTTTTCCAAATGCTTTTTAAATCAAAGCTACTTACAAGTAGTGT
>NW_012112142.1:7175644-7234831 GCF_000951035.1 Colobus angolensis palliatus | reverse complement strand
TTTCCAAATGCTTTTTAAATCAAAGCTACTTACAAGTAGTGTAAGCGACTCATTTTAATTTCCCTTCCTCTCTCTCATTCCCATGTCTTCTCTAGTCCCATGCCTGTGGGAGTCACTGGACTGTGGGGTGGGACCTCCTGCTGGTGGATAATGTTCCCTCACTCTCACTTCCCCATAGTTTCTGGAGATACAGAGTGCATGGATAGTCCCTTGATGTATTTTGGCTGTGTTTCAACCTTTTTTTCCAAATGCTTTTTAAATCAAAGCTACTTACAAGTAGTGTAAGCGACTCATTTTAATTTCCCTTCCTCTCTCTCATTCCCATGTCTTCTCTAGCACAGGTGCTGAAGAGCCAGAAACAACCAACCAGACGGAGGGAGAAGAGGCAGTAGCCCTTACGCTGAATAGGAAGGCCCTAGTCACTGAACAGCGAGGCCCTAGTCACTGAACACTCACAGTTACACACAGGATTGATACCCCACCCTAGGTGTCTCCGGGAGAGCTGAATGTCAAGCAGGAAGAGCTTTCTAGTATGAACAACGTTTTAGAAGAACATATTTTAAACAGTATAAGACAAACAGGGTGCAAAATGTAGTGGGGTCTAGTAGAAGTAATTGAAAGAATTTGTCCTGATTAAATGTGTAATTCTGTCCTGATGAAACTATCTTCCTAGTCCCCAGCTTTCTTCTTTCTTCTTCACAGCTCTTTGGAAAAAAAGTTCTAAAGAAAGTATTACTTATTTTACCCAATATGTTGGCTAAATAAACATGGCTGATTTCCAAGTGAAGGTTCTTACCAATATTTGAATGTGCAGAGGCAAGAGATCCCGCTCACATAATCAGGTCCACAAATCAGTGCAATTTTACCTCTTGTTCTCATTAATCCTTGGTTCTGTCGAGGGCCTTTTTCCCTCTTGAGTGGAGGGGCTATTAATGTACCTTTGGAAACACGCGTGTGGACCACAGGAAGCTCTGTAAGGTTGTCCCCATAAATGCCCTCTACCTCAAAAATAGCAGGAAGAATTTCTGGTAGCAAAAACAGGGGAAGTGTGTACATATGTTTAGGGCAAGGGTAGGTTTATGGGGAAAAGGATGGTAATACTAGGAAGTAAAGAAACCAGTTCATAATTTATTCTTTAAACAGTGACCCTCGTCATCTGCTTTTGTACCTAAGATAAAATGAGATGGGTCGTGCATAAATTCTATAACCTCCCCTCCTCTCTCCAGCTGTGGAGATAAGTGATACAAGCATATGGCAAGCCACAGGAAACCAAGAAATGTGCTTGAATCCAGCTGCTATCCCGCAGTTAGAAAAAAGGAAGTAAATCAACTCACAGCATAAACTCAGGATGGCTTAAAATGGGAAAAATACATACATGGGTGGAGTAAAGAGAAGAATTATTAGAAGGGAAGACAAAGATCCTTTCAGAAAGAATACCACAGGTCCTTACAGCTTGATGGGGGGGAAACACTTTTAAATCATTTGTCTTTCTGTAATAATCCTAAAAGCCATAAGAGAAAAATAATTCTCTTTGTGAAAGTTTCCATTCCTGGGCTAACAATGACACTCCCCTGCCCAATGGAAAGGGTCCCATCACTCCCAGACTATATGCATCTTCCAGTACAGTGCACAGACATGCTTGGTAGCCCCTGCCCCACCACACAGTAGAGCCCCTGCCCAGTGGGTGACCTGGCCACTTGGCAGCAGAGAAGCTACTTAGCAATGAAGATTCCCTTCTCTAGGGGTAGGTCTATGAGACCAACATGTACCCAGATGGGCACCATATCCATGGGGTTTAATTATGCATGCAAATATTCCCCTTCTTTGACATGAATAAGTTAAAGGTGAAAAGTTAATATGGTGATGAGAAGAAAAACCACTGTGGAATGAGAATGCTTTTGATATCTTGTTAAGGAAAATAACGATTAAGCTCTCCCTCACAAGACTATAACTGTATTAACATATAGCCAAAAGGGCTGCTGCGAGGAGCCTCAAAAACCTAGAATGGTGCAAGGTACATACCTTCTATCCATCAGGGAAACTTGTCCTATGAGTGAAAAATTGAACAGGTTGACTGGTTACTCAAATATTTCCAACCACACTGCAACTGGATCCCTCGGAAAATAAAGCTTCTTCTCAGAGTCGTCATCATCAAAACGTATTTACTAGCAGCCTCTGGTTTGTGCCCCAGTATGTGTTACTGATTAGGTAACATCTGTAGTCATTTATACCAGAAACAGAAAGTGATGCAGGAATCCAAGAGGAAGGCCTAGGCGTCATTCTTAATTCTTTTGCTCCATATTTGTAAAGGAAGATCTGGAGCCCCTCCGGCACGCCCCCACCCCAGTTCCACCACTCTGCAGCCCTCCCCACTCCCTGCTGCGTCCAGACCCCTCCCTGCCCTAGTCCTGAAGCAGCCCAACAGAAAAGGAATCTACGATGAAGGTGGAGCACATGAAATTCCTGTCAGAGTTCTTGCCTGGTTTCTGGGAACACGAGCCAATACAAATTTTCGTGGTTATATTAACATATGCAGCTATGCAACAGGGAGATGATAATAAAACAAGAGCCCTTTTGAGCCTGGCCTTGTGAATCCCAGGCCTTGGAGAAAGCTGGGTCAAAAAAAGCAAAAAGGGTAGCCTGAAGCTTGAGGGCTAAAAAGGGAGGTGCAGAGGCCCTGGCCTTCAGGGTGTGAGCTGGAACAGCTCCCATATGGGGCAGGGGGAAAGCAACAGGAGCCATTCAGGTTTATGGGTTCGAAGATTTGTAAAGGGCACGTGGAATTACAAAATAAACAGAAGGGTGCTTACTGGCCAGAGTAAGTGTAACATCAAGTACGGCCAGAGAGCCTGCTAGAATAAGTTCCTCTTTGTAGCTGAGAAAGAACCAAGTTCCAGGGCTAGTTGCATCCAACTACTTCTGAGTCTCTCCTGCTTAAATGGTCAGGTTAACAATACTGCTGTCTAGCCTCTGAGCTTAACAAGATCTAGACCTTCAAGAGAAGGTTTCTCTGGGTATAGAAACATGTCAAATTTTTATCTTATTAAAGCGATCTATTCCCTGTTTGTATAAAATACAGACTTGGTACTCCCAATATCTACAATTCTCAGTGAGTTTTCAAGGGCTAAAAAAAGTCTAATTCTTATTTATATTTCATTGTCCCCCAGCCACGATATCTATCTATCTATCTATCTATCTATCTATCTATCTATCTATCTATCTATCTATCTCACGGTATATATGGCAATGAGGAAAGTGATCCAGCCATTAGTTGTGGGCCCATTGCTGGTCACATTCACTATAAGTCATTTAAAAAGTTGACATATAAATATTCTTTGCCATTAGACATATAAAGAATGCTACAGCAAATATAGGAGTCAGAAGGGTCCACTCCACTGAGGTATTATTCAATAAATTTGGTTTCACAGGCTTTATATCTCTGAAAATTAAATAGCACTATGTGAACACAAGACAGACTTTCCTTTTAATATTAAACAAGTCTGCAATTTTTACTTAATTTTTGGATTTATGGAAAATGTGATAGTGCTCACAAGCAACAAAAGAAAAACAGATAAACTAGACGAGATCAAAATTTAAAAAGTTCATGCTTGCAAATAATATCATTAAGAAAATGAAGGACCACTGGCAGAACTGGGAGAAAATACTTGCAAATCATATATCTGAGAAGAGACTTACGTCCCGAATACATCAGGAACTTTCAACACTCAAGAATAAAACAAATAACCCAATTTAAAAAGTAAGAAAATAACTTGAATAAACATTTCTCCAAAGAAGATATACAGATGGCCAATAAGCACATGAAAATATGCTCAACATCATTAGTCATCAGGGAAATGCAAATCCAAACTAAAATGAAACACTAGTTTACACTCTTAAGACAGTTATAATAAAAAAAGACAGACAAAACCAAGTTTTGCAAGGATGTGGAGAAACTGAGACCCTCATCCACTGCTGGTGGGGATATGAAATGGTGCAACTACTTCGGAAAACCACTTGTCAGTTCCTTAAAATGTTAAACACAGAGTTACATTTGACTCAGCAATTCCATTCCTAGGTATATACCCAAGAGAATTAAAAACCTAAGCCCACACAAAAACTTGCATATGAATGCTCATAGTAGCAGAAGATGGCAAACAATCCAAATGTCTTCATAAACGGATGAATAGATCAAGAAAATGTGGTATATCCATACAATGGAATATCATAAAAATTGAAAATGAATAAAGCCATAAAAATGAAGTACTGATTTATGTTACAACATAGATAAACCTTGAAAACATTATGCTAAGTGAGAGAAGCCAGATGCAAAAGACTGCATACTGTATGATTTCATTCATATGAAATGTCCAGAATAGGCAAACCTATTGGAACACTAGATTCGTGGTTGCCTGGGTGGGGGGTGGGGAGAGAGAGTGACTGCTCATGGACTCGACATTTTTGGGAGCAACGAAAATTTTCTGGAATTCGATGTAGTGATGGTTGCACAACTCTGCAGATATACTAAAAATCACTGAATTGTATACTTAGAATGGGCAAATTTTATGGTATATGAATTATATTTTAATAAAGATGGGCCAGGCTCGGTGGCTCATGCCTGTAATCCTAGCACTTTGGGAGGCTGAGGCAGGCAGATTGCCTGAGCTCAGAAGTTCGAGACCAGCCTAGCCAACATGGTGAAACACCATCTCTACTAAAACACAAAAAATCAGCCAGGCGCAGTGACAGCCACCTGTAATCCCAGCTGCTCAGGAGGCCGAGGCATGAGAATTGCTTGAACCCAGGAATCCACTGCTTTCCAGCCTGGGCAACAGGGTGAAACTCTGTCTCACACACACACACACACACACACAAAAGACAGTTTTTAAAATGAGATGGTACATTAAAATAAGTGTAGAAATCCCCTCTAAAACATAAAATATATAAATTCTGGCCAGGCATAGTAGTTCACACCTGTAATCCCAGTACTTTGGGAGGCCAAGTTGGGAGGACTGCTTGAGGCTAGGAGTTCAAGATCAGTCTGGGCAACATAGCAAGACCTTGTCTCTACAAAAAAATAATAATAATAATTAAAAAAAATTAAAAAATTAGCTGAGTGTGATGATGCACATCTGCAGTTCTAGCTACTCTGGAGCCTGAGGTGGGAGGATCACTTGAGCCTAGGAGTTCAAGGTTACAGTGAGCTATGATCACACCATTGCACTCCAGCCTGGGTGACTGAGCAAGACCCTGTCTCTAAAAAAATAATAAAATAAAATACATAAATTCTTGAAAAGCAGAATATTGGATTCAATAAATTTCTTCAGGGGCTCAAAAAAAGTTGAAACGAACACATGAATTTTTTTATTTTTGGACTGATTAGACTGATTAGATCTACCTGTTCACTTTATAAGTGAGCTCTACATTTAGCCTTTTATGCAAGCAGGTAGAATCATAAGGAACTAAGTACAAACAGGTCTCACATCATCTCTACCACCTAACTAGATAAATTCCAAGTCTGAAGGAGGCAAATTTGAGAAGGCAGTAACATAAAAATACAACATGTATTTTCCATCCTTATAGATTACTGAAGTCACACTGCTTAGAAAGCTTGCTAGACCATAATTTTCCAAGGGAAAATACCAAATAAGCCAATAAATTTTTGCTCTGAGAAATTATTAAGCTAAAATCTCAAATTAATCTCACATAATTCTTTAGAAGAGTCTCCAACATGGTCTTAGATTATGTAGAGGGAAGGCAGAGAAAGGTTTTTCTCCTAAAAGAATGCCAGCATTGCTCAGGAATAATCATGAAATTTAACAGCAAAGAACATTGAAAAAAGTAGTATTATCTGAGGCTCACAGCCAACACTATCTTGATTTATTAGGTACATGTGCCCTTCTAAAAAAAGGTTCCCAGATACCATTATTTCATAATAAATTAAAAAGAATCTTCACTGAAGAGAGATGGTTCTTTTTAAAAAGTAAAATGTACATTTAATAGAGCTTTGTTCTCTGTCAGCTTCAACCTAAAGCATTCTTCTCAGATGGATGAAACTTATTTTTCCAATTAACCATTTCCTCAGCACAGTGCTTCTCAAACCTTAGCTGTCAGAATCGCTAGGAAGGCTTGTGAAAACACAGACAGCGGGACTCCCACCCCACAGTTTCAACTAGGTCCAGGATAGGGCTCAAGAATTTGCATGTCTAACACTTCCTTATCCCCACAAATTTAATGATGATTCTGCTGGTCTAGGGACCACACTTTGAGAAGCACTGCCTTAGCAAATTAGAGAGGTTTTTCTCTCAGACCCTTTTAGGAAGGAAAGATAAACAGCACCCAACATATTTCCACTCAATATTGAAATGACAGCAACCACCATAATTATTCCTGGACCTTTTGTGGTTTGTATGCATTGTTCTATTTTCCTATTCCCACCTCACCCTCCTGCCCTCCCTCCCAGCAATCCTACATGGCTAACGGCAGCAGCCACATCTGCTCAACATGCCCTCATCTCTAAATAGAGAAGTTTCCACTGTCGGGTCCCAGTTGAAGCCAAGGCACTTGGTTGGGATTTAGGATTGGGATAAAGACATTTCTGTCTGGCTATTCTTTTGAGCAAAGCATAAACTCAGAAGCTGCTGGCAATTCTCCCTTTCCATCATGTGGCCTGGGTAACAGAAGAAGTCCATCTGTCGGTCCAGAGAGAAGCAGAAATGAGGTGGGGAAAGGGGTGGTTCCTTGGTTCCATATGGGCCTCCAGACTCCGGCTGCAGTGGAAAACCGATGCTCCACTGCATCCCTGCCCTCGGGATCCATAAGCCAATCCAAAACCCGCATCTTCTACTAAATTCTTCTATCCTGCCAAAACTATCTGAAGAGGGTTTCTGTTATTTATAACCAAAGGGGCCCTAATTACAACTGTTAATAAAGTGAGTTCTTTTCTTCTCCACTTCAGTTCACCTTAGAGATTAAATTCACCTTAAAATGTCATCCTACTCAAGTTTACCTGTTTCTAAATATCTCCTAGCTGAAGCTCCATCTCATTTACGTGACACCCTAAACCACACATCACTATGTTATTTCAAATCTAGGGTCTGCTTGGATTCCTATACAAGAGGCAATTATAATTTATATGACTCTCCAGGACTAGGCAGGAATAAATGAATATAAACCAGAAATCAATATAAATCCTCTGGGTGAGCACAGAAAATTTTAAAACCAATAAACTTGTTTCAAATTAAGGTCTAATATGAAGTTTTATTTACCACACTAGAGAAACGCAAATGTTTAATTTTTCATTAATGTTTCTCTGCATAACTCCAGCTTTCCAACTATGTACTTTTTGTGTGTGGAATTCATATTTTTAAATGGCATTCTTATCTACTACTTCTAGGCTCACCCAACCATGCATGATACATTTTATATATGCATTCCCATGGAAACATGTAACTTCCCAAAGAAAGAAGAGGGCATTTATCTTCATCACTTTGCATCTAGCTACTTCTCTTAAAGCAAAGCAGAGATAAAGCAGACAAAATTTTGTGTCACTTTCAGCATTACATCATATCCGTGATAACATAGCTATCCCATAAGTTTGCAAGGTGACCAGACATTGCAAAACCAGAGTTTAAAGGTACTTTAAATATTTTACACTATCTAATGTTATATATCCTCTATGTTGAACACTGAGATTTCAGCCTCCTTGAATGAAGACTTCTGGAAATTATCTTTGGCAACCATATGCTTAGCAAAAAGTCTGATTATTTTGGCTGCCTTGTGTCACATAACAACAAGTAGTCGCAGACTTCCAGTGCTTTCCTCAGAGTGTGTTGCTTTCTTTATGGCAATCAATTTACTTGGCCCAGCTGTCAGGCATTCAACTTCCCAATTAACAACTGGAAATAGAACTTGAACCACAGGAAGGAAGAAAGCTCAGATTTTCCCAAACGCACACTTAATGAAAAATTGAGCCTACTCTAGCTCATCTGCGTTTTTCCCGTAAAACACAAATGTCAATTTGGAAAACAATATATCTACAGAGGTTTTTCCACATAGAAAAGCTCCACATGATATGTGACTGGGGCAGGTGCCAAGTCTCCATCCTTAAGGAGTTAACATAAATTAATTTAAAACTGAAAATGAAGCAGCCAAAATTGTGGACTAGTTTCTTCTTAGCAATTCAATGAGAAGACTGAAAGGGTCTAAACTATAGGTCACCACTTCTAACCTCAAGGGAATAAATAACAGGGAAGAAAACTCCTTTTATTCCACATCTTAACTACTCCTTGGGTCAAAACTGAAACAAGGAAAAGTGTGCCCCATGCATCATTCTTGCATAACTAATTATCCTCACCCAACTCTTCCTGATCAAAAAGATTTTCCCCAGCATATCAGAAGACTACAAATGAAAACAAGCAAGGCAGGAAGTAATAGGAACTCCTGTTCACAAGAACAGCTACAACAAAGCTTTGGGGGTATCAGCCGAGACAAACTGGTGGTGCAGCCCTGACCAATTACACAGATGTTTTGGGAAATGAATTACTCTTGTCTATAGAGCAACAGAAATGATCATGGAAAAGGGTATCTGAAGACACAAGTCCTTTACTTAGATGTCTTTCAGGAAATGAACGGTGAAATTGTTAAAATTACAATTTGAGGAAAGAACATACAAAGTTTTTTCCTAACAACTTCATTCTTGCAAGAGCACTGCTCTATCAGTGATTAGAAACTCTAATATCCACTTTAAACCTAATTAAGGGTGAGTCCTCTTTAACTTGTGGCTTAGGAATGAAAAGATATTTGCTTTTAAGTCACATGCCTATTGTTATGACTAAAAAACTTCTTTCCAGTTTACCTGACCATGGCCATTAGAGTATGGCAGTACTAAGTTCCAAGTGCAAATCACATGGATGGATTCCACTGCCCTGGATTACTTCTGACTAGACCACAGCATCTAAAGATCAGGACTGTGATGCATATCTCTTTGACCTAAGTCGTTTGTACACAGAATGCTGAGGATTTTTTTTTTCACAGCAAAAAAAAAATCGTTGTTGGTCTTCAAACAAGTTTTCATTTCCACATCACGAAGCAGGGGCAGATGCCCTTTGGAAACAGGACCATGTCATCCATTCAACTATTGCTGAACCACATAGCACATGTGCTCAACCAAAGGCAACATACACATTTAGAAGGACCACTGCTGTCCACAAATATCTTTCAATGTTCATGGCTGATAGACTTATTCTGTTTGGGGGATATCATTATTATCTATAAAATGATTCCGCACTTGTGTCTCAAATCTCATCATGCAAAAGGATTAAGATAAAATATTTTTCCTTAAAGAACATCACTCCTGAAATCTCATTTTTTGCATATTATCTTTTGGTGCTACCAAAGTCTCTTTTGCTTACAACACTTGCTGCACAGCAAACTCTGAACTAGAAATATTATATACTGGAATCTGACCATAAGGAGGGAGACAGGGGTCACTGTTGGATAAGACTTCAAGTCACTGGAATGTGAAAGTGTATGCTATGGAGGAAGAATCAGAGCTATGTGACCTCTTTGAATTTACCAGAAAACAACAAATGTGTTACTCTACATCATTTAACATAGGAAGGAGAGTTCAAATATACAAAAAATGTGTTCACTTGAACACCCTTTATAAAAACGTTCAGCTTTTATAATAGTAAATAATACAATCTTACTAGACCTCTCATCTGCATAGGAGGTACTGTACTATCTCTGCAAAATTTAGGAAGATGGAGCTATGATAAGGATGTAATGATTGCATTATGCTTTATTGATAACAAATCATGTTACCTTGAACTTCCAATGTGCTTTGAATTAACATCAAAGGAAAGAATTCTTAACCCCACCAACTGGTAAGTACAGGAATTTCAACTGTTCTGATATAATGACTAAGTAAATCACTGTTAATTTCTTACTTTCCAACCCACCAGTCAACCAGAAACACAGTCAGAACTGCTGATGAAATTACAGGTCTTAAAGGAGTCTCTCTAATGCATTTCTTGCTTTCATCCTCCAAGCACAGCAAGTTCCAAACTAAAAACAGCTTTTGATTCATATTAGCATTTTAAATATAGCTTCTAAAAATTACGCTTAAGAGGTAATGAACTAAGGATGGGATATGACTTGACAAGTATAATTATTGATATAACCCCTTTTTTCCATGTTCTGAAAGTCCTATCTTTGAATTGAAAAGACTCCATGTTTTCACCTGTTTCAGAGAGGACAGGGCAGATAGGAGATGATGTGGAAAAAAATCCAAACTATATGAATTTCAAATTTTAAGCCATTTTTCCTACATTTAATATGCTGATATTACATTCAGATACTAGTAAAGAATGATTCATTAATCTTAAGAATAGATTATTGTAATATTCCATTATAAAATTCTCTATCCATAAAATCTCTTATTGCCACTCTGTTGGTAATTACTTCAAGTGCCATCTCAAATGCTTATGAAGTTAAGAAAAATATTTGTAATGGTGCTTAAAGAGTATAGTATAAATACACACAAAATGCCAGGTCCTCTATTAGGGAAGAATAGATATTTTGATCAATTAGCAGAAGAGCTTTGAACGTCATTAGAACCCATTTAAAATTATGGCCTCTATCACCTTAGAAAGCAGCAGTAGTTTCCAACAATTTGCAGTGATAGTCAGGAAAAGGTTGTATTTAATAAGATAGGTACACAGCTAATATACACAAACAAACTCACACACAACACAGGAATTTAAGCCAAGTAATCTGATCATTCCTTGAATTCACAGCAATAATGCGATATTGCTGCCATTAGGTTAATTATAACCCATGCAGGAAGCAGTCCAGTTGGCCTGCAAGTGAAACTATCAGAATGTGAATATTTTCGAATAAATCAAGTACCTGAGAGTTTCATGAGAAGTTCAGAGGCTGCTTTGACTGACACATCCCGCCTTAGCACATTTCCCTTCCCTTCCTGGGGCTTTAGTGCGTCCTCAGAGACGCCTGGGGCTGACACTTCAGATTCCGGGCTGAACACATAGCTGGACCGAGGCAAAGTCGTGCTTAGGGACTCCCCTTCCTTAGGCTCCTCTTTCACTTTAAAATTAAGATTCATGGGCTCCTTCTGATTTGCAGCTGTCAAAAGAAAAAAAGGGATTATATATACATAAAAGGCCACTCCCCTCCTTAGCTGCTCTGGTACTTCACGAAGTATGGAATGCACAATCACACTGCGCTAACAACCAGAGGGACTACAATCTCATCAGAACAGGCTGGGCCCTGGGCAAAACCGCACAATACACTCCATGGGCCTACGACTCTAAGGAGTGTGGGCTTCTGAATCTTTTGAACCTATAATATTTTAAGAATTGCTACCTCTACAAAGTCTCTGGGCATTTTCTCTTTGGTTTCCCTAGATGTCTTCTTTCCTGGGTATGCCACTGCCTCCCTGACTTATTAGCACTCTCCCCACCTAATCCTATTATGAAATAATGCTTTCAGGCAATTATTCTGCCATAAGATATTGAATACAAACATGAGTCAGAGGCAATACCCAAAGCAGAAACCTGGGGTGCGATGGTAAGGTGAGGATGGAGAATTTGCCAAACAGAAAAGCTCAGACTAGAGATAGACCACTTTTGCCTTATTATAAGACGACACTACTGATCCATAAACAGTGGGGTATGTACTTAGCATTGTTCTTCTGATTATGGTGAATAAATCCATGTCTGTAGCCCAAGTCATCACTGAGTCCAAAATTATCTTTTTTTTCTTTAAAGAACAGTTTTTATTTTGGAATAATTTTAGACTTACAGAAGTTGCAAAGATGGTTCCAAGAGTTCCCATATATCCTTCACCCAGAATTCCCTAATGTTAGCATCTTACATAACCATGGTACATTTGTCAGAACTAAGAAATTCACATTACTATGAGCTAAACTCTACATTTTATTCAGATTTCACCAGTTTTTCCACTAATGTCCTTTTTCCATTTTTAGCATAGTTGGTTGCTGTGGAGTGTGTGGTCAGGACAGAGCTAACTGGCATATTATGGGATGGATTCTGTGGCTCAGCCACACTGTACCAGGCCTTCCCCACTGGGCTACATACTACCCAGGAAAGATCAAAAAGGAAGAGACAAGCACCCTTTTCCTACCACTTTTCACTTTCACAGGCATCTCCCTCCCTTTAAGAGTCCATGAGGTAGGAACTTAGGATTCATTACACTGAGTGTGTCCATCTTTTGAGAAAGAGGATCTCGTCCTAATTAGAAACACTTATTAGAATGAGCCTTAAGCCCATCCCATCTTAACAAACAAAAAGATAAAAATAAATCCCCAAAGCAAACATCTATCACCCCTTGCCTACCACCTACTCCAAGCCAATACTCAAGCACAAAGTCTGTTTTCCAGCTCACACCCCTCTAAGAATATGCATTCTAGAATCACAAGTTCACACAGACCAGCATATTTGGAAACCGAACCCCAAAAGCCCAAAGTACTATCTGGAAGTTTCACTACCAGAAAGATGCAGAGCTGGGACCAGAACCTAGGTCCATGGGCTTCCCCTGCTGTGTCTCTTACCTGCCTCCACTGCACCACCTCCACTTCTGGTCTCTGGGTTGTAACAAAACTTGAAAATACTTGACCTTCCAATCGGCTCAAATACCACCTGCTCAGTGAGGTCTACTCTGATCATCCTGTTCAAAACTGCAATCCCCACCTTCACAGTCCTTCCAACCTCTCTTACCCTGACCTAACTTTCACTTTTCCCTCCAAATACTTATCACCTAATAACCTACTGTCATGGATTCAACTGTGTCCCTTCATATGTCGAATCTGCCAGTGTGGAACGTATTTGGAGTTAGGACCTTGAAGGAGGTAATTAAGGTTAAATGAGGTCATAAAAGTGGAGCCCTAATGCAATGTGACTGGTTCTGTCAAAGAACCAGAAGAATAAGAAGACAGAGAGAGAGAGAGAGAGAGACACCAGGAATGCACGCACACAGAGGAAAGTCTGCATGAGGACACAGTGAGAAGGTGACCGTCTGCAAGCCAAGGAGAGAGACCTCAGGAGAAACCAAACCTGCTGACACCTTGATCTTAGGCTTCCAGCCTCCAGAACATAGAAATACATCTGTTATTTAAGTCATCCAGTCTGTGGTATTTTGTTATGCGGTATTTAGCTTAACAGACTAATCACATGCTATACGGTTTTTAAAATTTATTATGTTAACAAGTTATGGCTAGGCGCAGTGGCTACTTGTAATCCCAGCACTTTGGGAGGCCGAAGCAGGCAGATCACTTGAGGTCAGGAGTTTGAGATTAGCCTGGCCAACATGGTGAAACCCCATCTCTACTAAAAATACAAAAATAAGCCAGACATGGTGGCATGCACCTGTAATCCCAGCTACTTGGGAGACTGAGGCAGGAGAATCACTAGAACCCAGGAGACAGAGGTTGTGGTGAGCCAAGATTGTGCCACTGCACACCAGCCTGAGCGACAGAGCGAGATTCTGTCTCAAAAAGCAAAAAACAAAAAATCAAGATAGGCTTCATGAAGGCAACAATTTTTTTTTTTTTTTTTTGAGATGCTTTGTCACCCAGGCTGGAGTGCAGTGGTACAATCTTGGCTCTGCTCACCACAACCTCCGCCTCCCAGGTTCAAGCAATTCTCCTGCCTCAGTCTCCAGAGTAGCTAGGACTACAGGTGCCCGCCACCACACCCAGCTAATTTTTTGTATTTTTAGTAGAGATGGGGTTTCACCATATTAGCCAGGATGGTCTCGACCTCCTGACCTCATGATCCACCAGCTTTGGCCTCCCAAAGGGCTGGGATTACAGACTTGAGCCAACACTCCTGGTCCAACAATTTTTGTTTTTTTAACACTGATGTGTCTCAAGTGCCTTGAATAGTGCCTGGGTACGTAGTTAGTGATGAATATACATTTGTTGAATGAGTAAAATGTGTTGCTCCAAATTAGTGGCATCCAATGGCCTTCCAACATTACCTGAAGTTAACAAAAACTAAGACCTCCAAAATATCCCACCAAAAGCAATCAGAAGTGCTTTCCCTGGATTTAATAATTAGATGGGAGATAAGACCTTTGAAGTAAAGTTAAAGGCCTTTCTACCTAGACCACAGCATTACTGAAATATCTAATCATCACTTGAACTCTAGCATTACTAAAGGAGGAGTCCAGAAAAGTCTCAAGGAAAGTGCTTAAAATCTAGCTCTTTGGGGACAATGCCATAGGAATCTGAATCAAAGGGAGCAATGATGGTCTATGGAGCAATCCTCAAATACGTACTTCTAACATCTACCAGGAAGGCTGCTCCTAAGATGACTTGGTTTATTTAGCGTATTTCTCCCCTTTGCACCTTTCCCCCACCTCTTGGGGGATTTTGCTGGTCACCCTTCTAAAGCTTGCTCTCTCCCAACACCATTCTCCCAGAACCCTTTATAAAGTCCTTTGCAAGGGCACCCTAGTTCATCATGACAGAGTAATTAAATAGGGTGTTAATTATTAAGTCTGTGTCTTTGATTCTTTGAGGAGAAACAACTTAAAGTGAATGGTTAAGTATTTTTTAAATGCTTCATTGCTGCATCTTTTATTTAAAAACATTTTCAAATTCTAAGATGAAGCTAAGAAAGAGATGAAAAAAAACTATTGAGGCCCTAGAAGCAAATCCCAACTTCTAGAGCTCATTAAGCAGATGCTTCCTGCACATGTAAGTGGTTTCTAGAAGCATTAGTCAGAGTATGTGCTACAAGAGACTTAGGGGGAAAAAGTAAAGATATTTAGCATTGCTAGCACAACCTGGATTTAACAGAACTTCAAAAAGACACTTTAAAAGGTAGGAAGCGCCAGGCACGGTGGCTCAAGTCTGTAATCCCAGCACTTTGGGAGGCCGAGATGGGTGGATCACGAGGTCAGGAGATCGAGGCCATCCTGGTAACATGGTGAAACCCCGTCTCTACTAAAAAATACAAAAAACTAGCCGGGCGAGGTGGCGGGTGCCTGTAGTCCCAGCTACTCGGGAGGCCCGGGCAGAAGAATGGCGTAAACCCGGGAGGCGGAGCTTGCAGTGAGCTGAGATCCAGCCATTGCACTCCAGCCTGGGCGACAGAGCCAGATTCCGTCTCAAAAATAAAATAAAATAAAATAAAAGGCAATAAGCAAGGTGTACATTGCTGGATTATACATTTGCAAGGCACTACATACCTGATTTGCATTCTGACCATACAGAGAATGACAGAAAATTGTAATGTGCTGAGGAAATGTAAATATAGCTAATGACATATCAGAAGGGCATGTGGAAATCACTCATGCCCAAGTTTTAATTTCCCAAACATTTGGGTCTCCATAGAAGATGTAAAAATTGAAATATGAAGGCTAACCTGCTTTTTTCAATGACCAAAAATATTTACATTGAGAACAGTACATAAAGCCTATATTTTAAAATTAATATGACTTAATAATTACTATCTTTTAAATTATCCCACTTTACAGAAAAACCCACATGTGCAGTGAGAGGTGGAACTCAAGACGTTTTCTTTTTCTTTGGGGAAATTGCTAAGAGAAAAGCAACCAATATGACTCATGACATAGTCTTCACTTCATTCCTACTACTAACACAGGAAGATTTGTGCAGGTGTGGAACTCAACTTGTCAAGGACTTTCACAACACCTGCCTTGACTTCTGTTCATGTATTTGAAAGTTTCTGGATAACTGCACTTTTGATGTGATGAGGAAGCCCCCGCTAATCCAGAGGCTCCTTGTCTCGCTGTTTGTTCCCAGCATCCTAGCACCTGGGCCACGCTGATGATCAATTACACATACCTCTTAGTTTATGTACTTGATGGAGGTGGACCACCATTTAAAGGAAATAAATCAGCTTTTTTTGAGGATTTACGAAGGATTCAAGATAAAGGCAAATGTGGGAAAGGAATGGGAAAACTGCTGGGATAAGATGATTCCAATCTTCCAATTCTAGGAAATTACTATATAACTAGAAAATACTATATATTTTACAATATTTTCTAGTTATATAGTAATTGGGAAAATACTATATATCTTCCCTATTACTAGGGAAAAAATATATAACTTCCTTCTAAAGACCATCATTTGTTTTAACAATGTATACAACTAGCACTTGAGTAATTACACAGGGATCAAGCTTTCCATCAATCACAGGAGATAGATGTTATTACTATCTTCATTTTACAGGTGAGGAAACTAAGGTCCCAAAAGGTTAAGAAACTGATGCCCCAAATCACAGACCTAATTCACAGAGACACTTGCTCAGAGTTTCTCACTGGAAATGCATCCAAACCCTTTCCTTTCTCTCCAAGACACCCAGCTACCTTTAAAAGGGACACTACCCTCAGCAGGTGAACCATGGCTTTGGAAAATAAGTGATGTGGGTGAATTAAGAGTTGTTCATGAGAAAGGGAAGGGTGGGTTTCACCTGAAGAAAAGGGACATTTTCTGGTAGGAAGAAATCTTGTGAAGATTTGACTAAGAGGATGAAGGGAAGGAATCGACTGCAAAATGAATACTTCTGTTGGTTCCCTCTGGTGAAGGAAAATGACACCTTTTCTTGAGCTTCATAAGACAGAACTCTCTTTCAGTTCAGCATATGGCAATTTTGTAAATGCTAAACTGCTCTGTGAAAAAGCAAGGCCACTGAGAATTTTATTTACGACCTGACCCTAAACCAGAGCCAAAGACTCTCGAGCCTGGAAGGGACTACAGAGCAATGGTTTTCAAACAGTGTTCCAAGGAACCCTAGGATATGTTTCAGGGGTTCCAACAAATGTTTGTTTTGAATTTAAGTTTTAAAAAAATTATTGTAAAAATTAATTAATTTAAAATTTAAGTTCAAAGCGTGCACCATCCACTGCATTATATATAAAACATCAACATACTGGAGACCACTAATATGTTGACAAGTTAATTCAGATTCATGTAGTAGCCGTTGTAATGCAGTTTCTCCCCCTCTCATAGGAGTGCTGCAGTTCTAGTCATATGTCATTAGTAATGAAGTGGCTGCCTTTGCACTGATTTTTCAAAAAATTCAGGCCTATGCATGTGTGTCCATATATAATTATAGCACTACTAGAGCCTACATACATACTTTAAATTACTGTTTCTCAATCTCAACTCCACTGATACTCTGCACTGGATAATCTGCTGGGAGGAGTTGGGGGTTGGGGACTGTCTTGCACATTGTAGAATGTTTAACAGCATCCTTGGCATCTCTATGCACTAGTAGCCAGGAGTACTTCCCAGTTGTGAAAAAAAAAATTATCTAGACATTGCCAGCTGTCCCCTGGGCATACCTGCCTTAAATTAAATGCAAGGGTAGGTTCAAGTGTATCAAGTGTATCTGCTTGGTGCAGCTTCTGACCACAGCTAATAGACAGACAAATAAACATGTGTAGATATATATGGATATAGCTAGATCTATCATTTATTGAGCACATAACATGAGCTAGGTAATACACAAAGTATTTACCTGTATTAATTTATCTAATTCTCAACACCACCCTTTGAGGTAAGCACTAGTATTATCCCCATTTTGCAGATGAGAAATCTCAGACCTAGAGAGATTAAATACATTTCCCAAATAACAGTTAACTGAGTAATAACCAAGTAGTTGACACAGAATTACAGATGGCTTTAGGGCATATTGTGAGTTTTGGATACTGCTTATCTTCCATTTATTATAAGGAATGAGGGCAGTTGCCAAATGTTGTCAACTTTGAAGCAAAAATTTATACTCTTCTTTAATTGAGGAGATCCTGAAATTACAAGACAAGTTGTTAAAAATCTGTTCCCATTTGCCACTATGTGAAACCGTACTTGTATTTTTTCAAACTGAGATCAGCAAAATAAATTTAGAAATATACAAGATGATCACACTGCTATAGACTCTACTCCCTCATAGCATTGGAGTGTCACATTTTGTGCTCACCGAATAGCAACTTTTTGCCCCCCAATTGCTTGGCTTTTTAAATATGTAAATGTAATAAATGTGAACTTTTGAAACAAAATGAAAGCCATTACTGTTTTCCACTCCCTTATTTTACAAAAAGAAAACACAGGCTCAGAGGATTATACGATCTTTTGAAAATCACACAACTCATTAATGATAGAACCAGAATCAGAGGTTAAGTCTCCAGATGACAAGCCGGTGCGGTTCTATCTAACCAAGTTCCCTTGTTAGCAGTGTGTATATATGTATGTAGGAACAGGTTGGGGATCTGGGATCTTTCAGCACTATGATGTGCTTTGGATGAGAAACTGCCTTCTGAAATCGTAAGCAAAGCCAAGATTTAATTAAATAATAATGAAAAACACTTAAAGATGACTTTTAAATGTTAAGCGTATTATATTCAAATGGAATGTTTATAACATTCGCTAAATATTTTTAAATCTCGCTCTTTAATTTCCCTTAAATCATTTTATAATTAGTGTTTAGTGAAATTTTAGCTATCTCATATTTCTCATTAATCCCCACCTGAGCTAATCCTTGGCCACCCTTCAGCATCTATGTACCCAAACCCAGACTGTAAAGATCCCTATGAGAGCTATGGGCAAAGGGGAAAAACAGCCTCTGGAGAAGGGTCAAAGGTAACAAAAAGTGAGCAGTGCCTCAAGAACTTTAAAATATATAAAGTTTCCCTGCAAAAACTAAACTACTAAAACCAACCCACAAAGGGCAAAAGTAGCCATCTGCAGTAATCCACTTAACAGACAGGATATCTCCCTTGTCAAAAGCAGGAAGGACAGGTCCTGGAAAACCAATCAAGCCCTAAGTAAATGTGAAAGAAGGCTGTATTTTAAATTCCTATTATTAACATGGCCAAAGAACGAAATTTATGAACAGCAATGCAGTGGTTTGCCTGGAAGCTAGAAGAAAGAAAACCTGAAGATTGAATAATATATTTCCAACCTTTTTCAGGAAAGTCAATAGCCACCTGCCCCAAATGACATCTCCTCTTGACTGCTATACTTGTCATTTTAAATTAATATGCTGA
This sequence comes from Colobus angolensis palliatus, assembly GCF_000951035.1. Classification (NCBI taxonomy): domain Eukaryota; kingdom Metazoa; phylum Chordata; class Mammalia; order Primates; family Cercopithecidae; genus Colobus; species Colobus angolensis. The sequence goes on along the minus strand of NW_012112142.1, from coordinate 7,215,778 downwards.
TATTCTTATTTACAGATCAGTTTGTAAATGATTTTTGTCATTGTGGATCACCCAGAGAGTCTGAAGAAGTCTGGACTGTGGCAGACCATGAAATGGCTACGATTCCCCCCTCCAAAGGCCCACCTCTTTACAGTGTGACTTTGTAGCTCCTCCCAAGAAGAGGAAGAATATACATGCAACTCCAAAGTTCCAATTATCAGACCCCAGGAACAACATGAGTAAAGGTAGAAAAATGGAAATGAGAGGGGTATGTTCATGAGCTGGTGAAGACTGTTAACAGTTTTCTTAAGAGGAGTGGGGAGATGGTTACTCAGGAGAAAGGAGCTGGGGCTGAGCATAGTGGCCTGCGCCTGTAACCCCAGATAATTGGGAGGCTGAGGTGGGAGGATCGCCTGAGGTCAGGAGTTGGAGACCAGCCTGGGTGACAGAGTAAGACCTCATCTCGAAAGAAAAGAAGACAAGACAGGACAGGACAGGACAGGACAGGACAGGACAGGAAAGGAAAGGAAAGGAAGAGAGAGAAAGGAAGGAAGAGAGAGAGAGGAAGGGAGGAAGGGAGGAAGGGAGAAAGGGTGGAAGGGAGGAAGGAAGGAAAGGAGGAAGAGAGGAAAAGAGCTAGACAGACAGGAGCATGATCTGATGCAAGAGGTACTGGAAGAAGAGTCCATCGGAAATGCTGGGTGGATGGGTGGGGGCAGTGCTGGGGAAGAAAAGGCATCAGGGAGGGAGCTGGAGGGGCAACTTGTAGGCATGAGGAGGTTGCACATGAAGGGATGGAGTATAGATAAAAATTTCAGTATAATTTTGAAGACATAAAAAATTTAACCAGATTAGTGACTGAAAGTGCATGCATTAGAAATGATGCCATGGTTTGAAGCCAAGGAAAATAAACAGTGAAGCAGACGGAGGTCAAAAGACAGTTTGCTCAACTGAGAAAAAAAAAAAATAGGTAATAGCTAATTAAGTATTCAAGAGCCAAGCTTTTGCAGTTACCCAGAGCTGAATCCTTGTTCTGTCCCTTGCAGTGGAAACCTTTAAGTCTCAGCCTCCTCATCTATAACATAGGTTTACTATTGCTGACCCTATAGGGCTGTGTAAAGGTTAAATGAGAAATTACATGATGTGGCTGGCACAGTGTCCAGCTCACTGTAAGCCATTTGATTAATTATAGTTCTTATAATAATAGTAGAAGTAACAACAATAATAACAACAGTAGTAAAAAGAATGGCCTTCAAAGAGAATGACACTTCTCTTTGTTTTGACAGATACAATAGGCTTTGGTAAAATTTCAAGATAAAAAAATCACTCTGATGGCAATTCTGGAACTAGGTACACTCTGTCTAGCACAGTCAGGAAAGAAAGGTCTGGATTCCAGTCATGACTCTTTTACAGTTATTTATCCCAAGTCTTGGTTTTCTCATCTACATGCTTGTTATGAAATGATGTATTTAGAAATATACTGTACGCTGTGAAGCTTTACAGAAATATCAGTTGGCCCAACTCTTACTGCTCTATTTGTACTAAATAATTCCTAAGATGCCTAAAACTATTAACACAAATTCTAAAGTTGTCTGACATAACAACATCCAGAACATGCTGAAATTCTGGCTAACTCCACAACACACAAGAAGGGCAGAGAACAGAGCCAAGTTCCTGCTACTTTCTGTAATTTGGGGGTAGGGAGCCTGGGGGAAAGAATCCTGGAACCACAATGCCTGGATCAGAATCCCAGTTCCTCATGCCTATAATCCTAGTTCCTCACACCTGTAATCCCAGCACTTTGGGAGGCTGAGGCAGCCAAATCACAAGGTCAGGAGTTCGAGACCAGCCTGGCCAATATGGTGAAACCCCATCGCTACTAAAAATACAAAAATTAGCTGGGCATGGTGGCAGGCGCCTTTAGTCCCAGCTACTCGGGTGGCTGAGGCAGGAGAATAGCTTGAACCCTGGAGGTGGATGTTTCAGTTAGCTGAGATCGTACCACTGACCCCAGCCTGGGCGACAGAGCCAGACTCCGTCTAAAAAAACAAAGAATCCCAGTTCTACCACCTATTCATTGTGCTAACCTGGGCAAGACTTCTAATCTCTTCATTTCTCAGTTTCCTCATCTGTAAAATAGGAATACTTATACCACTCACTATGGCATCGCCATGAGGCTCAAAGGAGTGAGCAAGTATTAAATAAAGTAAAAATAATAAGCAATGAGTAACTAGCATAAGAACTCTGTCCATGCAAGTTTCAACATCTTTGTGTGTAAGCAATCCAGGCCCCACTTACTTATAATCCTCCAGGCCCTACTTATAATCCTCCAGGCCCCACTTACTTATAATCCCACCTGCCCCTTTTTTTTAACTCAGGTCAGTGTTAGCCTCATGACTGGCAAGTCACTGAAAAATAAGAAAGAGTCACACTCTTCCTCTCATATGAATCACCAAGTTCAATAAAGTCGAGAATTTCAAAAGGGCATTCAAGCTGCTTACACATATAAGGCCCCTAAATGCACGGCTCACATGAGGAATTTTAGTCACAGGATCAGTGAGGGGCCATCACCAGAAAAGCAAGGCAGGGTTAAAAGGAAGGGCCCAACTAAAAATGCAAAGGGAAGCTCTCAAAAATCACCTGACTGGAGAAGGCATGCCCAGGCGTGGGGAGTGGGAGAGCCCCCTGGCTGTTGGCACGGCCATCGTAGGGTGTGAATAACACAAGGATGGCATTTACTTGGAAGAAGGCTCATTTGTTGAGATGACTGCCTTTACAGAGAGGCAATCAGAGCCACTGGGCAATGAGGATGACTGGGTTCAATGGGCATCTCCTATCCCTCCTTCTCCAGCAGCACAAACAAAGGTAAAGCAAGATTGGGAGCTACCATTTATACAAAAACTGTATTGTAACTACAGAGGCTTAAAATCGGGTGAAATCGATGGAAGCTGTAGAACAAAGGCCGATGGAAGACTACAGTATATGACACAAACACATTAACCTACACCCTACATTTATATGTGAACACCTTTGCTGTTTAATGGATGGGCTACTAATAAGTCAGAAACAGTTTAGCTGATACCCATTTGTTCATAAACTGTCTCTGTGAGGCTAAAAGTAAGTTGCTGCTTTAAAGAAGTCCATCTCTCCTAGTTAAAATTATTTTGGTCTCAATTTTACGAAATTAATATAATGTGGGAGACAGCACAACAATTTTTGCTGGCTTCCAAATTAAAAATAGTTGAAATGACATATCTTTTATTTTGGAAAACCAGGGACAAAAAGATATTCCCAGCCAACAAGTGAAGTGCCAAGTTTCTGTCAACTGCTTGGTTATAATTTGGAGAGTTAGAATTAAATTTTATATCTTGAAAAGTGTAGTTTTCGGAAAAAGAAATGATGTAAGGCCGTTGTTGCAGGCAGCTTTTAATCAGGCTTCTAATAACGATGACCCTCCCATTGTTCAGTGCTCTGCACTGAATCTTGAGACTTTTTAACTGGAGAAATTCCCCTGTCAGGAGGCCCCACAAGGAAACACCTGGGGCTCCATGAACACGACTCACCCAGTCCTCTCCTTCATGTCAACCTTGACCAACAGTGAGGGCCACAGGCCTATCTCGTACCACCATGCCCCGTTTCATGGTTTAGGGTGGAGACCAAGAGAACAAAACTGCACTGATGAAAACCATAGCTGTACCAAAAAAATACTGTACCAGGTACCAAGTTTATATTCCACATCAGTGGTACTCAGCCCTGGCTGCACACTAAAATCATTCTGCACGTTAAAATCATTTGAAGATATTAAAGAAAATACCAATGTCTAGGGCCTATCCCAGTGAATCATAATTTCTGGGCCCTGGCATTTTGTGAAAAACTCCCCAGCCAAGGCTAATGTGCAGCCGAGGTTAAGAACTGCTGCTGGCTATAGGCGACAAGGCACAGAATCAGCAGGAACTCAGCTCTCCACAGTCGGGTGAGCACCTATTCCCTGAACACCCTAGCCACGTGACCACTGGCTCACCTGCCCTGACATGCAATGATTTGCATATGCCTTCTGGCTTCCAGGAAAGAGCTGCTCGAACATACAGGCCTGGAGCCCTCTCAGGCCTGCCTCAGTCTAAGCTGTGGGTAAAATCTACAAAATTCATTTTTCTGTCAGCCCAGAAAGCTGCCCATAGTCTTCCCTGAATCAACTGCGATGCTGGGCCTGGAAGCTTCAGTTTTGGAAGCATTATTCTTGAAGGACCAAGCAGTGTTAAGTGGGGGCTCAGTCGGAAGAATAGCTGATAGTCTGGAGAAGGGATTTGATTTCACAATCATACACGTTAAGAAACCTCTAACAGGCGTGGGGGTGGGGGGCATTGAGAGCCCATTTAAAACAGTATTCTATCCACTGACTTTGAATCCCACTGGGTTCCATTCAATCATCTTTATGCTTAGTTTTAGTTGAAGGAGCAAGAAAGACTCCCCTTAATAACCAGGCAAGAAAGCATCAAGTGTTTTCTCTCTTTTGGAAACAAGTAGGTGTCTACACGCTTGAATTTGTCACTGTGCTCCAGTTTTGCAGACAGTGATCTGGCTGGCACAAAGATTCACAGACTCAGTGCCCACAAACAGCTGCACCCTACAGTACCAGCAGGTGCACGGACAGAGCCCAGTGAAAAAATTCAGTCCAAGAACAATGGCGCCGTTATAACGCCAAGGGACAAGGCCCGAAACTAGCCACTACTTCACTACATTTGATGACGGGAAGAGCTAGAAACTCAGCCGCAGCTCCCTGGGATTTGGCCTTTTTGTCCCTAAATCATATCCACAGACGCAGCCAGGTAGGGCACCACAGTGAGAGCGCTATCAAATGCATGGCCGGACCAACCAGAGGGTAAGTAAAATTAAAAAAAAAAAAAATCGCTCCAGAAAATGTATTCTTTTCCTTGTAACATACCTTCTCCTCTCCTGAGCTGCATTGTCACCAAGTTTACATTTACATCCAAATATGCAATATGCACACACAAAAAAATTAAGGATGCATCTCACTCCCCGGTGACTTTATAACAGGTTGCTAGGTAACAGTGCATACAAGTCAGGTTTCAGGACCTCCAGTAAGCCACCATAAAATAGCCGCATGGGTCTTTTGCATAAATAGTGTGTGCATTTGTTATCTGTTTTCTTATGCCAATTGATCAGTCAGTAAACATTCTGACTGCCAAACCATAAGCAACTCCCCATCAATAGCTAACTGAAAACACAGATCACAATATAAGGCTTTGATGAGCAATTCTTCCCCCCAACCTATCAATTGGCTTCTCCCCTTGTGTCTCTGCTGCTTGCAGTGCTGGCTCCAAGCAGCCTTATCTTATGCTCCCTGAGATTGGGTCTGGAGCTAATTACAGCATAATGTGGGCACTCAGAGCTGAGCCCAGCAGGAGCCATGCATCATACACAAGTGTTGTACCCAAAGACCAAACCTTCCCTGTTCCCGCTCACCTTCCTCTAGATTTTAAAACATCCCTGGAGTCATGGAGTAAAGGGAGTAACACCTTACTCGGAGTAATTCACCCCCACTCAGATTGCCCCTGTCTGTTAGGTAAGGAAATGTCCCCCTTTCTAAGCTATGTGATGTGAACGTGTCATTTGCATTCCTTCCCTGGGGATTGCACTATAAGGGCCCATAAAAGGAGCCCCCTTTGCTATCACGGTGGCAGGGAGGACAATCAAGGAAAAACTAGAGTTCCCCTGGAGGTGAAATCCTAAAGGATCAGAACAGCAAACACGAATGTATGAAAACATGCATTTTCCCACGTGCTCAAAAATTTTTAAATATAAAACTCAAAGTCTCTAAAAATCACGTTTTCCCCTCGATTGGAATAGAAGAGGGAGAAGTCGGGGGAGAGGGATGATGAGGAGCAGAGAAGCCAGTGTTCTTTAGAGCCACACTCAGAAACTTGGCCAATTCCAGCACAGGGCCCCCTCACGCTCATTGCCAGCTGGTGTGCTTCACTGTTATATTTTCTGCTCTTTGCCTACTTGGTTCATTTCCGGGACATCTCGTTTTCCATCCCCTACCTTTCCTCATTTCTTCCAACTAGTGTCTCCCACTCCTGAGAAGCAAAGATTTGGGGTGAGGGGGACATTCCAAAAGACCCAACTGAAGTGTGCGCCTGAGCAAAGGGACTTCAGAGTGGAGCTGAACCTCTAATTCACCTGGCAATGACATTTAGTGAAATGCAACTTACACTCCATTTAAAGGAAGGCGGTGACCAATTATTCTCCATTTAAAAGGGTATTGTCAATCTCCAAAGAGCTGACATGGCACTTGGAAATCATGGTGGGGACTGCCATCTTCACTGAAATACAGAACCAATTCTCCACCGACCTTTCCCCACCCCCTACATCTCCTTTAAAACTTAAAAATCATACTTTTAAAAGCGTAATGAGTAGCCACACAATCCTGCAACATACCTTCTCATTCCAAAAGAGAATGACAGGAAAAACAGAGTGACCTAAGACCTTGATGTCCCTGTTCAACACCACAACTTAAATCAAATATGTTGGGGAAAAAATGATAAAGAAACATCATGTACAATTTGATGGTGATAGAAAGTAATGACAACTAATAAGAATACATCTTCATAATTTATACTCCATCTTTTTTTCCCAAATGGATCAGGACAGTTTTTTAAAAAAAAGAAATTTTTTAAAATATGTGTTTTTAAATTCCACTTTACATGAGGTCCCTAGAGTAGTCAAATTCAAAAACATAAAGTTGTGGTCTCCAGGGCCTGTGGGGGAAGAGGTGAACTGAGAGTTGTTTAATGAGCTTCAGTGGGAGAGAATGAAAAAGTTCTGGAGATGGATGGTGGTAATGGTTTGCACAACAATGTGAACATACTTAATGTCACTGAACTGCGCACCTAAAATGGTTAAAATGGTAAATTTTATGTTAAATACACTTTGCCATAATAAAAAAATTTCTTGTTTAAAAAAACCTGAAAAACTTCTTAAAGACAGTTATCATTTGCTCAAATTTTAGAAGTCTATAATTCCTAAAAGTAGTCTTTGTATATATGTCCTTTAAAAATCTTATAAATTAAGACAGTAAAGAACTTGAATAATGCCAAAATGAGGTATTCCATACAAGTCCAGTGCAGAAGAGACATGTTAAACAGGGCCCAAGGTCACACAAGCAACTGACACAAGCCTGGCTTACCATGTGACCTTTCCCACCTACAGTAAGAACTCATCAAGGGGAAAAAAAAACAGAAGGAAATCAACAATCCCTACTGTTTTAAGACCCAAGCCAAAGCAATACTACTTCCAAAGGATTACACACACACAAAGTCAAGAAGAAAATGTATGGAACTGCAGACTATCCAAATTTCAAGGGACCTTGAAATCATCTAGTTCTACCAGCTTATTTTACAAATGAAAATACTGGTAGACAGAGAGAGTGAGAGAGAGAGGAGAGAGAGTGAGAGAGAGAGAGAAAGAGAGAGAGAGAGAGAGAGAATACAACCCTATTCAAGTACCTGACAGCTTCATGAGAAAATCAGACGCCATCTTAACAGAGATGTCCTGGCTGAACAATGCTGACGCACTGTTGGCCACATACTCGGAGGGGTCTTTCAGCTTTGTGTGGTTGGCGGGCCTGTCGGCAGCATTCAAAGTAAAGGAGGTGGGCAGGCCGTTATCTTCCTTGGGTTCCTCCTTCACCAGCAAAGGCGAGACGCCAGCCCCTCCCTGGCTAGTCCTCTCTGGAGTGTTAGACGTCATCATGGTCCCCACTAGCTCTGTCCCTCCTCCTTCCCTTTGCTGCCCCAGGCAGGCACTGTCACTGAGGTGGGGAGATCCCTTGACATCTGGGTCTGGGATCTCCTCCTTCACCTTGGCTTCTGTCCTCAGGAAGTGCTGATGGCAACGCATATGGAGTTTCAGGCTGAAGTGGCGTGAGGAAGTAAAAGGGCACAGCTGGCACTGAAAGGTCTCTCCCCGATCCTGATGCTGATGAACCTGACGGAGAAGCAAGAAGAATGAGCTAGCCACCGTACATTTATGGAAAATGCCTTGCTGTAGATCCAAACTATTCATCAATCATTTCCTCACCGGGCAAAGGGCTGGCGTTTGTACCGCAGAGCGTGTCATTATGGGGCTCCAGGTAATGAGGCCAATCCCTAAACATAAAGTGGGTCCCCATAGGTTAAGAGTCCATTATTAGGGCCACACTCACAACTGAGGATGCAGCCGGCCAATGGATGCTATTTTGGGTAGCATCCCAATATTCTAGTCATCTGATCTCAGTTGATGTCTTTGGAGAAAGTATTATGAACCCAGCACAATTCAAACTTACATAATTACTAGTTATGGGTGAAAAGAGGTAACCTGTCAAGTAATTCCTCTCACAATAATGACACTTTGTATGTATTCAATTTTTTGTTACCCAGAGAATTAGCTATGTTTTGCAAACATAATTTCAATTCTCAAAATGCTGCTCTTAGATAATTAAGAATGTAGAAAATAATGTCTCCAGGGTATTCCCGTTTCAAAGACAGAGAAATTGAGGCCCCAGAATAAATGGATTGAGCGAAATTACATACAAAAAAAAAAAAAGCAAAGTAGGAGAAAAACCAAGGTCTGACCCTCACCAAGTATTCTGAGCAAGAGGAAACCGATTTTTCTAAACGTGGCTATAATATCATGCTCCAGATTCTGACGTCTGCAATGAAAGAATGCAGACTTTTAAATCCAGTTCCAGTCTTGCATGCACACGATACCTGTAAAAATTGGGAGAAACTTTTTTCTTTCTGTCACTACCAAATTTAGTGCTTAAAAAAGTGAGGAAATCATTGCATTGGCCTGAGCCAGGCTTTGAGCTGGCAGGTGCTCATAAGCTTGTAACTTCCCCATTCATCTCTGCCAATGCACTTTAGTGCTGACCTGCTACACTCTGCTATTTCAGGACTGGCCCTCCCTTAAGTAGAAACTGCCAATTGTGTAGATGTGGGCCAAATGATTTGGGGAGCTGTGTGATCTGAACAAACAAGTAAGTGATTGGAATCCAAAAGCAAAACAAAACTGACACCTCCTCTTTTAGGGGTGACCTAAGCAGGACTCGAACCCAGGTCTCACCAAGGTTAAAGGCTCATGGGTTAATCCGTTGAGCCACCTGGCCCCTCTGGGTAGGTTTCCTTTCCAAGAGAGCAAGTTTTACAACAGCTGTTTATGCATTCTGAATGCAATCCAAAAGCATTATTCACCAGCCAAAACATACTTTTAAATAATGTTAAGTGACCAACAAAAGCAAAGAAATTAAAAGTTAATGGTGAGATCCTGTCGCTACAGCACCCCACTGTGGCTTTTTGAAAAAAACAACAGAAGAGATTCTGGGTCCCCCAAAGCATGAGTTTCTCAACAGAAATAGCCATATACACTTAAACCCAGTTAGGCAAAGTCCTGATCATGAAAAGGCTTTTCCTCTGCTGGGGTGGAGTGCTAGGGGTGGCGAAACACACCGATTGTCACCAGCTATTAACATCACCCCTTTCTGTTCTTTCACAACAAAGGGATTTCACTGGGAGCTGATCATTTCATTTGCTTTCTCACAGAATCCCCACCATCTCCTCCAACCAACAGTCCCACAGGACCCTGACCGGTGCTGCCAAAAGCATGCCCCAGAACCAGGTGGTAAAGGTCACGGGGCAGAGAGCTTCCATCGTCCCTGAGAGCAGTGCAGTGGGGCAGATCCATTTCAGAAGTGTCTTTACATCTACTGACCCAGGAGAGGAGAGGAGCTAATCCAAGACCAGAAGCTCCGGAAGCAGCTTCTGGAAGGAGGAAAAGGACAGACAGAGCGCGAGCCCAAGTTCTAAAATCAAAAGGGAGCCCTGGATTAAAAACAGTCTGTGTGCATGTATTTTATGTGACTTCTTTTCCACGAGATCCTGGCCTCGTTATATTTAGTTACGGACAAATTAGTGAAGCTTTAAAGGAAAAACAGTGGGTATTTTGTTGACTTTTGCACTTAACAGATTTTTTTTGAGCTACACCTTCCCAAAGGGACTATATATCACATTTGGCCTTTGAGAGAAGTATTAGCTCTATCCTCTGACTGTAGTTTTTCCTCCTTCTCTCCTGACATTCGAGCACTTTTCTGTCATAATTTTTATTCTCTTTAGCTTGACATTTGCTTTAAAGACCCTTTTAGTCTACTAAAATGAAGAGATGCTTCTCTAAAGCACGTCATTCTTTCTAGGCCATGTTTAGGGGCTCACCTACCCCCTGGTCATTTCACATAAACAACCCATATCAGGTGCTGTTACATCATTAGGGCCATCTCTTCACCATTGGGGCCATTTCTTGGTAGCAGTTGGATGCTTGGGTTGTGGTATTTCAGAGCTTGGGGAAATTTGGGGAAACCTCTACTTCATCCCTTAGTAGGGGAACAGGTGAGGGCCTTCACGAGAAGTTACAGCTCCTTAAATGGCAGACCTGAGACTACTAGAACTGAGTACCCTGACTCTTGGTCAGTTTCGTGTCAATACTTCACCAGTGTTCTCTGTCTTAGCAGTCCTCCTCACCTTTTCTGTTCAATTTTAGTTTATGAATTCATGCTGAATTCCTGTAGGTTCACTTATCCAGGAAAATTTTAAAGGACTTAATGGAAATCTGAGATAACCCTGAGGAAGCTGGAGGCCTTTATAAGCTCCTTCCACAGCAGGTCATAAAAACATATGCACAATATATTATGAAGGAAAGGTGGGCTAAAAGAACCTACAGTGCCTAGGACATAATAGGATAGAGTAAGTACTATAATACAAATACAGTAAGTACTATATTTGTTGAACAAAGAAAGTAGAATCCCATTTTTCTTTAAAAAATCGATACACCAATATAGAAGAATATATATCAAAGTGATAATGGTTATTTATCATTCTGGGTGATGGGATTAAGGATCAATTTTATATTCCTTTGTTTATCAGTTTTTCTAAGTTCTCAGCACTAAAGACAGATCACAAAAAAGGGAAAGGGAAAAAAATTTATTTTAGAGTAATTTTTTATACCATTTCATTGATTATTTTTAAATGCGAATAAACATTAATGTATATTCAGATGGTTTTCTGATGATTACTGTATTAGCTACATTTACTGAATGTTGTTTCTCCAGGCTAGGCACTGTATTAAGTGCTTTATGTACATTATCTCATTTAACTCTTATAACAACCTCATGAGACAGACTATAGGATTATTTTCTCCATTAGTGGAAACAGAGGTTTGGAGAGGTTAAATGATTCCTTCAAAGTCTCACAGCCCCTAAGGTGGAACTGAGATTCTAACTAGGGTTTCTCTGACCATACAGTTTGAGATCTTAATCTCTGGCTACACTGACCCCACTTCTTAGGCAGAATTCATTTAGAAAATCTGTCCACAGCCGGACACAGTGACTCACGCCTATAATTCCAGTACTGCGGGAGGCCGAGATGGGTGAATTGCCTGAGGTCAGGAGTTCAAGACCAGGGTGGCTAACACGGTGAAACCTCGTCTCCACTAAAAATACAAAAATTAGCCAGGCGTGGTGGCACACGCCTGTAGTCCCAGCTACTCAGGAGGCTGAGGCAGGAGAATCACTTCGAGCCGGGAGATGGAGGTTGTAGTGAGCCGGGATGGCGCGATTGCACTCCAGCCTGGGTGACAGCGCTAGACTCCGTCTCAAAAAAAAAAAAAAAAAAAGTCTGTCCATTCACATTTGTAGTCTCTGGTGGATGTAGCAGAGGATATCTACCCATAAGACTACAACCATTATATTTCCAGGTAGACTAGATTTGCAAAATGTAGCAAAATTAAAGTATGTTTCAACAAATAAAATCATGAATGCTTTGATTAAAAAAAGAACAGCCAATAAGTGAGGTGGAAAGCAGGGACAAGAAAGAATATGCCATTTGATAAAATTAAACTTGCATGAGCTTTTCTCACACTTCCCGTATCAAAAGCTCAAGTCATAGCTCAACAGGTTAGGACACCATGAGTTTGAATAAAGTAGTAATTTCACACAACGGCTTTATCGTCCTGGTTATTGATTTGTTCTGAAAGCATTCTAAGACCCCACGACCCGCAAAGCCCTTGCAGCTCTCATCTGTGACACTGCCATGGCCGGCCGTCTGTGTCATCAAGGCACCCAACTTATCTCCCTGTAGTTTCAGGGTCAGTAGTTCCTGCTATTGAAAACCCTGCTTTTTTTCCGGGTTTATAAATAGGTTGTTTTAAGTGACCCCGAGCTGAAACCAAGCTTACAAGGTATCAGGCTAGACGCAAGTTTTCTGCCCGCTGAAGCTTTAAATTTGCCAGACCTAATTTCTAAACACAGCTTAGGAAATAGTAACTAAAACAAATTTTCATTTTAAAGGCATTTCTTTTGAAGTCTCATCCTACTAATGAAACTCAACTTACAGGTTTAAAATATAAGTTTTTACTTTGGGAAGACGTGACAGAGGATGAGGAGGGTTAAAGTAAAAACTAAGTCGGCTGAGTAAAATTCAGCCAACCAGAACTCCTGGTTAAATGGATTCTGAAGATGAAGGGCATGCTACTCCCAGGAGACAAAGGCAAATGATAGAAAACAAATTACATCATGGATTTAAATTTTTTTAATCTTCCAAGCTATTTCCTAAAGTCAGTAGAGGTTCTATCTGGTCACACGTTTTTAGAGCTATAATTCTGAAGAGTGATTACGGATCTATTTAGAAGGATTAGATCGCAAGATTTCCAAATAAACAAATACCTAAATTATGTCCATACATTATGCTTCTTATGGTAGGAAAGCAAACACTTTATAAATAATGTCAACAGTCAAATCATATCAAAAATATCAGTGAAGATATGATTGCTATTAAGACGCTCAATGATAGTTATTAGAATTAAATAACTTCCATTGAAAATTCCTGTGTCAGACATGTGGCTAATATTCTCTCTTTAAATACTAATGATAAGTCTTCCAGACAAACATTATCATTCCCATTTAACAGATGAGAAAATTCAGAGTCTAAAGGTTAACTTGCTCAAGACCACTTAGCTAGTAAGTTGCATAATAAGATTTCAATTCAGGTCCATCAAATTCAAAAGCCCATGCTCTTTTGATCCCATGAGTTTCCTCCTTGATTTTGAGACAAAACCCTTCGCATTAATGGGGTCAGCTAAAAAGATTTCCATCTAACTAAGTTTTCCCCATCTCACATAAGAGGGACTCATGGATTCTAGTCAACTCTTCTGTACATGTTTAGTGTAGGTTTGAGCTCCCCAGTTGTTTTTAATAGGACATTGAAAATTATGTCCTTGGATGTTTGGTAAATGTAATCCTGGGAATTATGATAGCTCAAACAATGACAGCCTCAAGGAGAACTACAGTCTTGTTAGAAAGGGCCCCAAGCCTCCCACAGGGCTAAATAAAGTTAAAGGCCAGGTGCCTTCAATGTCTTCATGCCTCCTACATGGTGTCTCTGCGTGTTCCTCTGAGTTTGCAAGTTGGAGGGTAAGGCAGTAACAGACAAGGGCTCTCTCTCCAGGAAGGGGAGCAGGTTCAAGAGCCCTCTCTTTGGTGCTCAGTCCAGCAGCTCTTCCTGAACTTGGCTTTCCCTGCTTCTTGCTGTTCCCCAACCCTGCCTCTGAGTGCCCCAAGAAATGCGTCAGCACACAGGCCAGGCAGGCTGCTGCTCCCCTATAGGAGAGGACCACCCTTCAGTAAATACATTATTTGGATATTGAAGGTTCTCTCTGCCTTTAAGTTCTTGGCTGCAAAGTGGACATTAACACCTTTCTGTTGAATTCTACCTTGCTACACGGAGTACTGTCATCCACATGCTCCATCAGTGAGGTGCCCTCCCTCGGCCAAGAGGGAGGTCCCCCTGCACCAGACCATGTACAGGAGCCCTGGCTGTGCCTGCCTCTCCAGGAGGTGCCGTCGGTAGGTGGCTTACCTTCATGTGGGATTTGAGATTGTCCTTGCGAGCACACCGGAATGGACAGAGCGGACACTGATGACTTTTTAAACCTGTGTGAATCACCATGTGCCGCTTCCAGTAACTCTTCCTTTTAATAACCAAACCACATATTGGACACTGGAAAGGCTTTCCACTTTCCTCTTCTGAGGCTTGGAAGAAGGAGAAAGGAAGGAACATTAAGGAATACAAAAAGGTACATTGCATCTGGCATTAATTCACATACACTGCCATATAAAAAGCACTAAAAATGATTTGGGGTTTTTTCTTGACAATTCCGAGATTTCATCCATAAGAAAGTTTTAGTACTGCTTTTCTTCAGGTAGAAACCCATATTCATCTAGTTACTTTCATCTGGGCTCCATTTTCCGAAATCTGATCATCCTACCTTGTGAAAGTCTGACTTCCAAAGGCCATCCAGCACAAAGGAAGACATCTGCCAAGGGGCTTCGCCCGGCCTGTCCTAACTCAGGGCCCAGGGGCACCATGCACAGTCAGAGAAGCCTGAATGCAGGGGCTTTGTTTCCTGAAGGAAACTGTCAGACTCAAGTGCATGTCTGAATTCCTGAACTTGTAAAACAGTGAGAAATAAAAACAAATCACATGGGACAGAGAATAATGCACTGCTCCACACTGAAAACCAAACAGGTATCATAAACCTCACTCTCTGAACTCCAGTGGAGACAAATTTTTGGATCCCTACTGCTGACTTGTTTAGTTGTGGCTTGAGCAGATGCTGCTGCCAGTGTAGCCATCAGGGGGCCTTAAGGTCAGGGTTTTTGACCCTTTTATTTCTGTCCCTTTGGTAGGTACTAACAATACGTGCTGCCTTCCTCTGCACGGTGACTGGGCTTTGCTGACCACTTTCGGAAGAGCTGCAATGGGGCCACCACAAATGCTCTAATCTTTCAAGAAATTAAACAAACCAGTTGCCTCCTCCAAAGAAAGCTAAAGTCGCTCTCAAAGTGAAGGGTCTCTGTTGTGACACTATTGCTAAACTTCCAGTCTACCAACTTACATTGCTCAGTGCCACACTAGCCTCTGCAATTTGAGGATAGAGGGAGTAAAAATAAGCAGAATCAAGGGCTTAGACATTTCTTTCTTAATCATAAGGAATCAGAAATATTTCAAAACCAGTTAAATGACTTGGCATATGTGCCCACAATAAAATATAGAAAGCACTTTTTAAAATGAGCTAGATCTACAGACGATGATATAAAAACATGTCCAGGATATTAGCATTGGTGGATAAAGCAAGATACAAAACCATATATCCAGGGTGATTCTATTTTTGTTTTCTAAAAAAATGGGAATCAGTCACAGCGAAAACCATTAGGTGAGATATTAGCAGGGAACTTCATAAAGGATGGATCAAGTTGACAACACCTAAAACCACTAATTAATCTTAACATTACTAAAAATGGGGCAGATACCGTGTGCCTTCTGATGTCATCTGTGAAATGTCCTTATAAAAAATTAAACAATCCTCTATATAACTAGCCCTTTATTGGAAATACAATTGATTTTTTTAAAAAGTTTTAAACACACCAACGGGATGAAATCAGCCAAATCTATAACGTGTGAATCCCTCAGGACAAATGACCCAGTTTCTTCAACATGTAAATGGCATTTTCAAAAGAGAAGAGGTTATGGAAAAATAAAGACATAAGAGATATATACAAAAAAATGCAAGGTGTGAAGCTTATTTGGATTCTGTTTAAATAAAACAACTGTAAAAGGACATTTCTCAGATAATTGAGGAAATACTGATTATAGCTTAGGTGTTCCAAAATATCATTTAGCAATTGTTATTCCTGTTGGATGTGATAGTGGAATTCTGGCTATTTTTTTAAGTCCTTATCTGTTGAAGATATATACATGGAAGTATTTACAAGAAAGCTGACCATGATGTCTGGGATTTGCTTTAAAATACTTGAGAAAAAATAAAGGGAAGGAATGGGAAGAATGGCATGAATAAATGGAACAAACAAAAAATGGTATCTTTTTATTTGCATAAAAACTTTCTGGAAGCATACCCAGGAAAACACTAAGCAGTTAACACTGAAGGACTGTGGATTAAAAGGAAGGAATCAGGAGGGAAACTTGTGTTTTCATTTCACATCCTTCTGTACTATTTGAATTTTTTAATGTACACGTTACCCTTCTAATTTTAAAAGAAAATATTCCCAAGAGTATACTTTAAAATAATCTCATCATGTATTTATTGGGTCAACTGAGTCTCTACATACAAAGGAACACTTCAAATGGATATGGATGGAACCAGAAGGTTCTGGAATAAAGTTAGAGCATTCCAAAAATGAAGTTTTACTAATAAAGGTCTATTGGTTAGCTCAACCATGCAACTTGAAAAAGAATCAAGTCTGGAAAATCTACTTGTGATGTGTTCCACCACATGTATTTCCTTTTGTAATTGGGCGAGTAAGAGGAAATGAGGGTTTCCTTTTACTCTAGGAAGAGCACACCTTGTAGACACATATAAACAAGCATTTTTATTAACCCCCTGTAGCTTTTCTGCTGTCTGTTTTTGTGAATTGCCTCTGCCGATCTGGAGTCCTATTCGTAATTATGTCTCTCGTCTTCTATCCTTCCTTGTCATTTCCTCCACCCTGATATTTTGATCATGAAGACTACATGATGAACAACAGACTGGAGAGAAAGGACTGAATCAGGCCTCTACGTGAAATTACTGTCATACACTACAGGGAAAAAAATCGTAACAATGTCTATTTGGGGTTGTAAGAACATCAAAATAATAGGAAAGAGATAAACGAACAGGCTGTCATTGATCCCCATCTTCAAGAAGTATGTCCCACTATCAAATTCCTAAACTACCTAATTTTACAGAAGTGTCTTGAAGAGGAGAGAAAAAGTGAGATGTCTTCCACTGACCTGAGATTTCATGGCACACCATAGCAAGGCAATAAAAGGGCATTAGCTGAAAAAATGAACTCCGTCGGCTTGCCCTCACATCTTGCCTTGCCTAATGTGACCAATGCGTTTCCTATTCTTTCTGAGACCCACAGTCTTCTACTTAATCAACAATTCTTTATTTCAAATGTATTACAGAGTACATTACATTTAACCCTGCATATTACTATTTCATATAAATCCATTTAGCTATGCTTCCTTAGTTTTAATTAGTACCAAAATACACGAGTTGGGAACAAACTAGGGTGCACTTGAACTGACTAGGAAAAAATTTAACACACAATGAAGAGAAACTAAAAACACACACAATGAAGCGAAACTAACTGCAAGAAATGCAGTCAAATAGCTACACTATTATAATTTTTGAAATTTTTAACTGATCACAGCAGGAAAGGAAGACGACAGAAACCAAATGATAAAAGAAACCCAAGTACCATGATTGATTTTCACCTTTGGCCAGTAATCTCCCCGATAACATCTGCATTTTTATTTATTCAAGAAATAAATTTCATATTTTAGTAGGATGCTCTCCATGTGTTTATGATGTTGTTAAGTACTTTAAAGAAGAGAGGAAGTAAGGTTGTATTCTATTTCGTATGCCAAACTATTTTCAGGGAACTGACAGCTGTAAATTTCACTTAAAGTTAGAACCTAATGAAATATGACCACTTCCTCAGAATGAACCATACACTTTTGAGGCAATAGGATTGAAATGTTCATAATTTTGCCTAGTTTACAACTGCCTAATAAATAACTTTTCCCAAGTATATCACTAGCTACTTATTATCACTGCGAACAACACTAAATTCCACCAAATGCTAAGAGAACCAGTGGGATGAATAGCTGCTAATCTGCTCCTCTGGAGATAACTATTCTCTTCATAGGCAGTAATATTATTGGAATAAAAGAAATAATGAATGTGCATAAGATACCTGTCACGTAGTAAATAGAAGCTACTTGTAGTAGCAGTTGTTGTATTAAGAGTAGTGACAATAAACAAACTCTAAACATGCCTTGCAAAGCTGAAAACTCACCATCAGAGCAGATGTAAATCTAAACAACTAACATCACATAATAAATACACTGTTCAGAGCTTGGCCCAACATGGTAGTTTGTCACTGGAGCCAATATGAAATACATAAGCAGAAGTCCATAGTGTGGTTCAGGTAGGGTCTGGCTCAGCCTAGACAAAATACTGATGGACAATCCAGTCCAGCAGGGAAAAAAAAAAAAGACATGGAAAAGATAGTAAAGAGTGGAGGGAGGAACTGGCTGCAGTAGGGCCTGGAGGTCCTTACCTTTGTGTCTCTAGCACCCAAACAATGCCAGGTACAACATATAATTCAATAAGTGTGTGTTAGACCATAAGGAGATTAAATGAAAAAGGTTGGGTTAAGGGAATAGAGAGAAGTGAAATGAGGGCTAGAAATGAAAGGAAAAGATGCAGGAGGCTCCCAGTAAGTCCCAATGGAACTTGTGTTAGGCCAAGAGTGTGTGTATGCCTTTCACATAGTGCCCCAATACACATTCTAAATGAGTAGATGGATAAACAGATAAATGTTCATGTACTTAGACCTCAGCTATTTCCAAAAATGAACCTGGAGCAGCTTATATTAAAAATGCATATGGTATGACTACATCATTAATAAAGTACAGTGATATATGCTGAACTATTTATAATGAACAAGATCTACCCAAAGCAGAGATGGTCTTGTGGGAGGCTTGATAGTGAATTTTAAGAAGCAACATTAAACTCAAAAATTGGGGGAAAAAAAGTTTGTTTTGAGTTAATAAACAGAGTTTTAAAACACTGAGCAGTAAACACAAGCAAGGAATTCTAAAACAGGAAAGGATCTTGCCGATCATCCAGCTCTGTTTACAGATGAGGATACTAAACTGAGGTGGTATGCCGTGAGTCTCTCTACTAGTTAGTGGCAGAACTGAGATTACAGCTGATCTCTTCACTTCTGGTTTGCTGCTCTACCCTATTGCCTATGCATAAATCCCCAAAACAACAACAAAACTTCATTGGGCCAAAAAGAAAATTTTTTTTTTAAACCACGGAGGGTTGTAGTAGCTTAACTGTTTTAACACAAAGGTATTTTAAAAACAAATGTAACTGTTTTGTAGGCTTTGAAATCAAACTTCCTGTTGTTCAATCCTATGTGGTGATTTGCAGCAGGTCAACATAACTTGCAATTGGATAGTGTCTGCATATAGACCTTACCATAAACTTAAGAGTTCAAGATGCCTGGTGACCTTGGGTCTGCATAACCTGTGCATTATCATGGTCTTCATTCTGGACCTACTAACACTGCTAGTGCACATCTGTGTCGGATGACGACCCATCTTCCTTCCTAACAATACATATGGATTTTAAATCTTTTCACAGAATTGCTTTGTCATGTGTCTCAAATGCTATTTCATGGTAACAAAAACAACCTAGATTAGCAATGGATATCCCTGGGTTTATCTGTTATTATGGACGCAGACTTTATTAATGCCTATTTTAACTAGTAAATATTCAGAGAAGTCTGATATCTAGAGCCATACTAAGTTTAAATCACTACAAAAATATAATTGAGATGAATGACGGACAGTTCTAAAAATCTTTGTTAAAAAGTGAACTTTCTAAACAGGTTCATGTATGGGATCATTCTCAGATTAAGGCTGATTGAGACTTATGGCCGGGCCCTGTGGTTCACGCCCATAATCCCAGCACCTTGGGGGCCTGAGGAGGGTGGATCACTTGAGGCCAGAAGTTCAAGACCAGTCTGACCAACATGGCAAAACCGCATCTCTACTAAAATTACAAAAATTAGTCGGGTGTGGGGGTGCATGCCTGTAGTCCCAGCTTCTCAGGAGGCTGAGGCACAAGAATTGCTTGAACCTGGGAGGCGGAGGCTGCAGTGAGCCGAGATTGCACCACCGCACTCTAGCCTGGGCTATAGAGCGAGACTCTCACAAACAAAAGATTTACTATAATAACCATGGGCCTAATGGGAGTATCAGGAGAGGTGATCTCCCTCTCTGGACTTTGTACGCTTTTGCAATAATTTTAATAACATCACATAAATATTAAAGAAAACAGCAGCCAGAAACCCCCTATGTATTGACCCACAGGAAATATTCTTAGTTCTCAGCTGTATGAGACTAGGTTTGCTTCTAAGAATATTTACATTTTATTCAGTACAATAAGATGTTTTGGAGACCCTCTCTCTGAAACCCTCCCTGTTATTTCTTTTAACCAGGAGTATGGCATCCTGGGAATCTTGTTGGCCTTCTACAAGAAACTTTTGTCTTTAAAATAAAAACCATTTATTTTATTCTTAGCTGCAACAGAACAGTAGCTTCAAAGAGAATTCAGTCAATGTGTGACATTTATCTTTATAGCAAATGGACATAATCTTCCCTCTATCGTATCCCCTTTCAGAGGAGCTGTGTAGCATGTGCTGGGGGCGCAGGGTCACATGAAAGAAACCTCCCCCTCAAGTGTCACGTCTCTCTTGCAGGGCGGAAAGGCTATCAAGTGGTGGACTCTTTAAGGAATTAAATACACCATGACCTGGCAACCACTGAATCCTGTTCAAAAAAGAAGAATAAGGCCAAACCTAAAAGACAATTTTTTTTTGTTCACGGTTTGGACTTCCCTTGACCTAAAGAAGGTCAAAGAAATGCTGGTGTCTAAATTACTCAAGGTGGAATCAGCTTTTCTAGAACATATCTCTTTGTAACTTAAGAATCAACTTTATATGCCTTTTCTTTTTTTGCACATTTTGAGAAATCGCTTTTTAAAAATGAAAGCCCTGCCTGAAATCAGGATGGTGTGTAGTTTATTTTTGTGGCTTTTTGTTGTTGTTCTTGGGGGTGGTTATTATTTGTTTACTTAAGTCATTAGGCAACAGAAACTCTTTTCCCTGCTGTGAGAGGCCAGTGCACCTACGTATTTTGAATTAAACTAAGATTTCCTTCTAAGGGAGAGGAAAGAATAATAATGACAAATGTTTCAAAACAGGGGTGATGGTTCTCACCACATTTCCATAACGCTTCTTAGGTAAACTGAAGGTACATCCCAGTCCAGCCCCAGGTGGCCCCCAAACCAACAGTATGATGTGTGGAAGGTCGGGGAGGGAGGGAGAGAGAAGAAAAGGGAGTTGGGGAGGGTGGAGGGGACAGATGGAGATGACCCACCTTTCCTTCCACTCCTCAGATGCCAAAATCAGGGATCCCCAGTAACACCAAATTGTGTACCCATGATACAAAGACAAATAACAAAATTAGATACTCTATGAACTCCTTATTAACCCATAATCTAGCGAGGCTGCTGGGAAGTGATGACATTCACTTTAACTGAAAAGAGTGAGGGCATCCCCTCTTCTGTTTCCAATCCATGCAATAACAAACAGAACTGGAACGCAGGATGTGTCCACGTGGACATATGGAATATTTTTCATGTAACAATTTCAAGGACCCTCAATTTCTTGGCAGTGATCTTTCCTCATGCATGAGTTTTACAAAATGAAAGATTTTTTAAATAAAATTACTCTGCCAATGAAGCTGCTTCTTCAAGTCTTAGACTGTGAACAGAAGTATGTTGAAATGGGGGAGCTGGTGTGGGGAGGACTTACGTACAAGTCAATCAACACAGGGTTCTATAACCCAAAGCTGAGAAGTTCCTTTCCCTCCTCTTTCAGTTTGAACATTCTGAACATCCATTGATTAAAATATTAAGTGTTTCAGCAATATAATAAATTTAGTAAAAAGCAAAGTAAGAAATGATTTCTTATAGATCTCCTATATTCAATTATTCTGAGAACCCCACTGAGTTGCTGGTACAGATTAAGTGCATTTAAACAAAACAGGAACATAATTTTTCCCTCGGGTGTATTTCCTACAACAAAACAAACAAAAAGTCTACCATTCACTGGAAGTTCATGACCTCTTTCTCATCTTTACACGTATATAGTTGTTTGAGTGAAAAAAATTATATTCACCACTATTGCTGGTTATACCCGAGACTACTTTAATATGACAAAGCTACTACAGTTTGGATTTCAGGAAACATGGTTTTATCAGCCATTTCTTTCCAAGTCTTCAATCAACTAAAGTTTATTATTAATTCTGTTTAAGCTTTTCCAAGTAAAAAATGTCCACTTGAATGTATACTAGAAACACCATTCACACATTTATTCAATAACTAGATATGCAGAATATATATATAATAATTATTTTCATTTTTAAATTTTTATTTTTTTGAGACAGAGTCTCATCCACGCTGGAGTGCAGTGGCAGGATTTCAGCTCACTGCAACTTCTGCCTCCCAAATTCAAGCAACTCTCCTGCCTCAGCCTCCCGAGTAGCTGGGATTACAGGTGCACACCACCATGCCCAGCTAATTTTTGTATTTTTAGTAGAGACGGGGTTTCATCATATTCGTCAGGCTAGTCTCGATCGATCCCGTGACCTCAGGTGACCCACCTGCCTTGGCCCCTCAAAGTGCTGGGATTACAGGCATGAGCCACTGTGTCTGGCCTAAAATTGTTTTATATATAGCCATACCTCTCTTTCTACTGCTACCCCTAAATGAAATTTCTGTAAGTCAAGAGTGATTTTTTCCATTGTAAAATTACCCCAGCCTTCTTTGCTCTTCTCCTTGTTTCCTAATTTTGCCCATTTCTCTCCTTATTTCACCAGATGGCAGGCGAGAAGAGAGGAGAAACGGAACTTAGAACCGATAAACAATCCTAGGATTTTATTGACATTTCAGAAACTCTGGAGTGAACAGTTTGGATCACTGAGAGTCATAAAAGTCCCAGATACCCATTTTCCTCATTGTCTTCTGCCGTTGACTCAAGTTTTGAAGCAACTGTAATTAGCGCATACAGCTCATTCAGCCATTTAAATGGAAATTTGTCATAAATGCATCAAATTGATGTTAACTATGATCATTCAGTCAATTATTTGCCATTCCAAACCCTCTTCATCACTGTTGCTGAAAATAATCAAAAGTTGGCTAGACACACACAATGGCAATGTTTGTACCGATGAAGATGCACATAGCCTACTTCCTGCTCCAGTCTGGCAGGATATCCTTAAGAGACATCTGAAACCCCAACATGCATCCCCAGGAACGTGTATTTGTCATGCACACAATTTTAAAGCAAACCAGAACAAGAAATGGTGTTTCCACTGTGAGAATTCAAGTGACTAAATTTCTCCCTAAAAAGATGAATAATTGTGAATGCTAAGGTCCTATATGACAGCAATTTCTCCTTTGGAAAGACTGCCTCCACTAGAAAAACCTTAGGATTCAAATTTTCCACATGCATATTCCTTCAAAATTGGATTGGATTTGAATTAAATAAAGCATTCACAGGAAATGTGTTGATTATGTTTGATTGACAATCTTTTTTAGAGTTCTTATAGGACAAGAAATTTTAGAATAGGATACGTGAAAAGGGCTTAAATTCCACAAAAAGTAATAAAAATGCTAACATAAAAGTATATGCTGTGATAAATTAGGGCAGAGTAGTTCTTGATTGTACAAAAGTCCATTTGTGATGGAGGCAGCAGGAGTGTGGGCTCTCCCTTGTCCACTATTTCAAAAGCAGTGGGTTTTTTTCCCCCTATGTTCAGTGATGCCATGCACTCCATGACAAAGATGCTTTGATCTTCTCCCATTAAATATATCTTGTATGGACCTAGTCTGAACTTAGTAAGAAAAAAAAAAAATCATTTGTATGAAAGGGAGAGAATGCTGCATGTCTCTAAGATTATTCATTACCTTTCAAAAGTGAAGCTATTTGTGAAGTCTTTGTGTAATACATACATGAAAGACTACTATGCTGCTTACTTAAAGTATTTTTGTTGTGCTCTTGCTTTCTATTCCTGCCTCAGATCAGATGGGGAACCCAACAGAAAAAGGCAACGAATAAGACACCGCGGTTTATAGTCTAGAGGACTTACAAGACGATTGAAAGAAAAGATGCCATACCTGAATTGGAGGGTTTAGAAACTCTTCCCTTAGGAACTGGGAGTAATAATAATTCCAGGGATTGTGCTGGTGGTGGTGGAGGTGGTGGAGGTGGTGGTGGAGGTGGAGGAGTGACTTTTTCTGGTTTCTTCTCTGAAGGCGGAGGCGGTAGAGGGTCCTCAGGCAGCAGCGATGACTTCTCAGCCAGAAGACTGCCCGCAGCCCTTGCTGCCACCTCCTTCAGAAGGGCCGCTGAGGAAGTCATAGAAGCCAGGGAAAGGAAGGAGCTGGCCGGTGGAGGGTGCTCCTGACCGGGAGTCAAACTTCTCTCACTGACCTTCTTGGACAAAGCGGCCAAGGTAGAACTGGCAGACTGGGAGCTAAAAGGGGAGGAAAAGGACTCAAATCGCATGGTCTCCTCAGTCCTGGTGAGAGATTTGTCCTGCAGAACGGCATTGGCTGCAGCTTTCAGTTTTAGGATGGCTGAATCCGGAGACAAGCTGCAGGTGGTGGTTGAGTTTGGCAACCACTTACCTTGATTCCATATAAAACGGTTACTTGGAGTGTATTGGTCATTCTGTTCCTGCTTCTCGGCCAACTTCCTGGCCAGAACACTGAGCTGCTGGGCATGGTGGGAAGGCGGGGAAAAGGAGAGGTTCGAGCCAACGTTTACGGGGGACTCCACTCTGCCATTGGCCGTGGCTGCAGCATCGAGTTTGAGGGAACCAGCCTCCAGCAGCCGCCTCAAGTTGCTGCTCAGGGGCTTGTTGGAGCCTGGGTCATCGTCACACAAAGAAGACACTCCCGGGGAAAGGTGATCTTGACACTGCAGTGAGTCTCGCAGGACCTCACCGTCCAGTGCCACCAGCTCCAGTGTGTGGCTGCTGGGAGTGGTGCTTCCCAAGGAGGTGTCGGGGGACGTGGACTGCTCCTGGATCCGGTCCTCCAGAGACAACTTATAGTTCTCCTGGACTTCCCCAAAGGATGCTTCTGACGGAGTCTCTGAAGAGTTTCCATACCAGTGTTCTCCTTCACTGAGCTCTCCCTCCGCCTCTTCCTGCCTACTAACATCTGGGGAGAATTAAGAAGATCAAGTTTACTCCCAAAGTGAACAATAAGTCTCAAGACATTCAAATGGAGTTGATGACATGCTTTCTCTTCCCTTCCACCCAAGAACCAAATGAAAGGTGGCAACAGCCTTAACAGAATGTCAGACAGACTTGGCAGAAGCCTGAAAAAAGTAAAAAATGCTAAACAGGCAAAGGTAAAAACGTACCCAAGTAGTCCAGATAAGTTGAAATGGAAAAGAAGGAAAAAGAAAAATAGATATGGTAAAGAGGTAATTGGATGAAGAAACTGCTATTTTCAGGGAATGGGGGGAAATGGAAAGAAGCCTATATCCTTGTGAAAAACCAGCACAGTATGTTTAGCACTGTAACAGAATGAGAGAGGCAGCCTGGCATAGTGGGACACACACCGTGAGATACAGACAGTGGGAAGCGCTTCCCTACTTTCTAACTCCATGACTCTAGGCGAGTCACTGAGCTGGTTTGAGAATCCACTTCCTCCAATGTAAGATGCAATTCATTTTTTTTAAAGCTTACCAAAAATGTAAATAATACCTGCTTAACTCACTTCATCGGTTGTTATGAAGCTTAAATCATAATAAGCATGTGATCATGTTTTGAAAACAGTCAAGTACTGTATAAAATCAGAATTCATTAGCAAACACTACTCACATTTCTGACTTCTGACTGTGACAGTATCTCCCATGTTACGCATGCTACCTATTTTAGGGTCCTCAACTCCAGTTATCATCATGCTTGCCATGTTATTATAGGCAGTGATTAGGCATGTGTTCTCTCCCTCCACTAAGAGTCTCTTTTCATTATTTTCTATTTATCGATCCACCAGTACCACTCCCATAGCACTCCCATGCACCAGTTAGGCAGGCTCCTTGCCATTCTAGGGGCATTCTCGAGCCCTGCCACTTTTCTACCTTTTCTCACAATATTCCTTCTATCTGAAATGTCTTTCCCCAGAAAAGCTGACTGTCCAATTCTACTTACCCTTCAACACCCAGCTCAAAGGTTTCTTCCTTACAATTCTCCCTGGAACTCTCAGTCAGAATGAACAAAACTAAGATCTTGCCTTCTTGGAGCTTACATTCCAGTGGGGGAAGACAAGTGTCAAACAAAATTAATAAATGGGTAAATAACATAGCATGCCAGAGGGTGATAAGTCCATGGAAAACCACATAGGGCAGGACATGGAGGATGGGGAGTAATGGGTGGGAAGACAGCTGCAATTTTAAACAGGTGGTCAAGGTGGAGCTTCACAGAAGTGGTGACATTTGAGCAAAGACTTGGAGGAAGTGAGAAACTGACCATGCAGAGGGAGAGTCACTGTGAAGGCCGTCCATGGACGTGTGCTGGCACGTCCATGGAGCAGCACTGAAGCCAGTGTGCGTGGAGTGCAGTGAGTGAGGTCAGAGCAGTGACACAGGAGGTCAGAGAATACCATGAGTGAGTGTGTGTAAGCATGTGTATGACAGTGCGTATGCATGTGTGTGTGTGCATGTGTGCATGCACTGTGGTGCAGGAATGGAGTCACGCAGATCCACAGGATGTTGTGAACTGCAGAAACGTCTTCTGAATTTGGCAAAACTGGGGACCACTGGATGGTTTGTGGCAAGGGAGTATTATGACGTGACTTATGTTGTCAAAGCATTGTTCTGGCTGCTGTGTGGAAAACAGACTCTAGCTACAAGGATGAGCACCAGGAGGCCAGCGAGGAGGCTAGAATCCAGGTGGGGATTACAAAGGCTCAGCTCAGGACTGCAAGGGGTGAGAAGTGACCCAATTAGGTACATATTTTTATTGCAGAGCCAACATTCTCATATTTTGTTTATATTGATTTTATATTACTCTAAATTATCTGTCTACGGTTGGCTTCCTTCTAAAGTGGTGCTCCTAGAAGGCAGGAATTGTATTTTATTATCTGTATATTCCACACTGTGCCTAGCACAATGTCTGGTCCCTAGTAGAGTTCAATGTATGTGTCGGGTTTGAGCCAAAATCCCTCCTTGCGCCAAGTTTTGTCACATAACATGCTGTTTCTGTTTGAAATAGAAATAACTAGAACTAGTAATGCATGAACTATACACTAATACATTGATCTTCCCATGCTATTTAAAGAAGAAATGTCACAAATGACAAATTCTCTTTCATGAAGCTAAAATTCTGCAACTCCTTCCTGAGATTCTTTATTAAGTTATCAAGAAAATGTAAAATATCAAATGGAATTTGCTGGGAAAAAAAGCAGATTAAATTGAATTTTCTCTGTTAAAAACAGTCTGGTTCTTTGTGATCTGCCACATTTCCTTCTTCCCACTTGATTTCAACATTTTTCATCTTTCTTGAAATTGGCGGCAACCCTAAACTCATCATTTTTCCAGTGGCTTCTTGGAGAGATGCTTTTTACCAAACACCAAGCAGTCAACATCGATTTCAACAATAGGGCTAATTTTATGTTTCTTTGGCAAACCACCTTTCTTGATTTCAGATTAAACATCTCATCCTTCAGTAGAATCACATAGGAAGTATCCTATAAATAGTAAGTCAAAAGTTTAAAAATCCCTGCAGTAAGAATTTGTTGAATATCTGCTCAAAGAATCTTTTCTTTAATCTTTACTGTTAAATGAAGTACACTCATTAAGTGAAGTAATGGGAAAATATATTATTCAAATTTAAATACTTTTAGGTCATATGTGTGTCATACCAGAGTAGCTCAAGGTAATCAAGAATGGTCCCAAATTAATGCAGCAGGGTCACCTAACAACATACATAAAATCTAGGTTTTGAGAACCACAAGAAGTTACAACCACACATCTAATCTTGTCATTTTACTCAGACTATAAAACACATTAAGTAAAGGTTACTGGCTGAATCAAAGGCACACGACCACATAGAGCTAATGCAGAAACCAAGAACCCCAAATCTCTCAGCTGGCCCAGTGCTTCTCTGCAAGGCTCCACTGCACAATCTGCAGACAGAACCTCTGAATGATGACTTCTAGAGAGCTCTGAGCAGCTGCTCACCCCCTTTCCATTCCCCGTCCTTCCTGCCAGCCTCTTGAATCAGAAATCAGCAAGGGATTCTCTTAGATAAGGATAGTATTCACTCTTTATCTTCAGATAAATCATCAAGAGGTGAGTACTCATTATTCCTGTACTGTAATCTCTTCATTCCCATTCTGCCTCTTCTTTGTTGCAGTTCGTCAAAAGGAGATCCAAATGCCTAAAGAATTTAGCACATCTACTGGCAAAGTTCCAAAAGCAAAGCTTAATTTCCCAACCCCCTCCACACCCTCAGTGAGCAAGAATATTCCCCCTCCAAACGTGCTGAAACAGGTGAGTGTGCAAAGAGGTAAGAGTGCCAAAGGCTAAAGAAACAGTCAACTCAGGCTCTAATCCTACCAAGCAGTGATAAAGATGTCCGAACTTTCTTGAAAGATACAACAGCTAGTATTTACATTTAAAGCAACTTTCCTAACCTTGTCAAAACACAAACTCAAAACAAACAAGTGAATAAACAAAGTATTTCTTTTTTTTTTTTTTTTTTTTTTGAGACAGTGTCTCACTCTGTCGCCCAGGTTGGAGTGCAGTGGGACGATCTCGGCTCACTGCAAGCTCCGCCTCCTGGGTCCACACCATTCTCCTGCCTCAGCCTCCTGAATAGCTGGGACTACAGGCGCCCGCCACCACATCCGGCTACTTTTTTTTTTTTTTTGTATTTTTAGTAGAGATGAGGTTTCACCATGTTAGCCAGGATGGTCTCGATCTCCTGACCTCGTGATCTGCCCGCCTTGGCCTCCCAAAGTGCTGGGATTACAGGCGTGAGCCACCACACCCAGCCTAAATAAAGTATTTCTTAAACAGAACTGTTTATGGCTCCTCAAATGCCTAGATAATTTCTCAACCATCCATCCCTCTATTGTTTGCAGACTTCATCACTGAGATACACACACCTCTGGACTGCAAGAAAACTTGGATGCATAAAGAGTATTTCTTAAATTCATAATACTCTATTAATCACTTTATTGAAGATGCTGCTACTGAAATTGAGGTTATTCAAGAAAGAAGCTACCATATAATTTTAATGCATGGCATAGAAAGAGAAAGAGCAGAAACTTGAGGAGAAACATACTTGAAATTATTCTGGCAATACCTGAGGTCAAATAAATGGTGGGGGGAGATTTGGGAGAAATGAATGCAAGAAAATGAGGATGTGCAGAGGGTGGGGAAAAATCATAAGAAGCTCAAACAAATATGTCTGTGTTCACAAAACAGCAAGGATTTTCTCCCACTTTTTTTTTTTTTTTTCTTTTTTGCCTGCTGGGCTCCTCTATTTTCATGTACAGTCTCATCAAGGAGTTCTTGCAGGCTGCAGTGGTCCAGCTATGGTGAGCTCTCCTGCAGAGTCTGTAGGACAACCTGCACCTTTCCTAGCCTGGAATTTCCTTTCACACTACATCCTGAGAAAAAGTTCTCTCATTGTGGAGCTCAAAACAAAGCATTCCTGAAATCTAGAGGATGAATTTGCTGGACACAACAAACTTCAGAACATGCAAGCCTTGACTTTTCTGTCTCTCTTTCACAATCTGAGAAGTCTCAAGCAGCAAGACACCTCCACTTTCCAGTCTGCCAACCAGCACAGACTCTTTACATGGAATCACAGAACAGCACCATACAAGCCAGGGTCCTGGAAGTGCTTCCTGTGGTACATTGACTGTGGATTTCACAGCTTTCTTAACCAAGGCTTCCCGGGGAAGCCTCTAAATGGCCAATGTAAATAACTTCCTTGTAAATACATTATTTTTAACCTCCAGAGAAGAAAGCTATTTCCATTGCTAATTTTACAACAACCTCTGTCTCTGACTGTCAGGTTCACACTCATTGTTGTCAATTTTACACAACAGTCTGTTTTTGTGTGTGTTTTCCCTTTAAATCAAAAACACAAAGAATTAAGAATAGCAATGGTGCAATTACAGAATGAAAATATGCTGAATAAATTTTGTTTCCATGTGGCGAATATTTCTCCTTTGGGGAAAACAAAACAAAATTCCACTACCTAACACATTTATTTATAATTCAGTTCTCAAGCAGCAACTCAGTAACTTGATATCTACAACTCTTGCTGCATTCTCGGTAGAGAATGTCTTTTCAACTCACTTCCTTTTTGGTTTGACAGTTTTAATCAGATGCATTTAATTGGACCAATATACATCTCAGAGCATCCTCGTTCAGAAAGATTGTGAGTGCAAAGTGAAAAAAATATATAACACAGAGACACCTATTAATTTTCATGCTTTTTTTGAAGCAAGTGGAGAAGAAAGCCTAAAAGTTCCATTTCTAAATCTACTCGCAAACTAGTACCACCAGTCAGTCCATATGAATCTAGCCAGCAGGTTTTAATGAGAACAGGACTTAAATTCTTAGGACTCAGCTGGCATAGGATTGGAGAGATGCTTTCTCACGGTCAACTCTCTAATAATCAGTGTCTCCAACACTCTCTTCTTGTGACCACAGATATGTTCACCTGGTACCTACGAACCAACCTTCTGGTTTATTTTCTTGTAAAAATCTTGTAAGTTTTCCCCTTCCTACAAATACACCTCTATAGCTAAATATCTATGTCTTTTAAGATCATACATTTCCATTAGCATTATCAGTTATAATAAGTGCTGCAAATCATGCAACCAACTTTTACATGCAGTTTTACATAAAAGTCGTTTGTAAAGTTTAATGCAAAAGTTATTATCAGCAAAACCAGTGCTACTAATTGGCTTAATTCAACGAGTATTTACTGATCACCTACTATGTTCAGGGAACTGTTCCCCACGAAGGGAAACTCAGAGACACAGCAGTCTCTGGCATAAACGTTTCTAATCAACAGAAGAGTGAGGGTTTCACGAGCATTCAAAGCATAATGACTGGTGCCACCATACAGAAGCAGCAAGGGTTGTGCAAGCACAAAAGAGGGAATAATTAACTCCAGCGGTTGAGGTGGCTTTGGAAATGGACCTCAAAGGATGAGAGTGATTTTTCTGGTAGACAGAAATTTATTTACAAGCAGCCTTGCTCCTCAGCAAATTATCAAAAAGGAAATATGCCAGTCATGGAGAAAGCTAATATTCAAGTGATATATGCTGGATAAATTAACCCAATGAAAAAATTGTATATTTTTATAAAATACACTATCTTCACATTTTAAAAATATACTATCTATTGATTTGTCAAAAGTAGACCTTACCAACTATTTTACCATACTCACCAGTTTTGAAATCAAACTATTACATTATAAATACCTGGAGGCAGGGCTATGAGTTAGTCATTTTTGTGTTCCTTCTCGATGCCCTGCTCATAGTAGGGGTAGCTGGGCTCCTGTGGTTGTAAATGACAGAAAACCAGCAGGACCGCATAAAGCAATAAGGGAATTTTCTCAGTTCCTGTACCAAACAATAAAAGGGGCACAATGGAGCCAGCATCAGATAGGATGTCGAAAGCACCATCAGGGCTCTCTCTCATTCGCCTCTAGTCTCTTCCTCTCAGGCCACTTTTCCCAGGAGGCTGAAAACCTGGCTGCAACCGGTTCTGGGTTTTCACTCTCAATGACTTCCCACTAGAGAAAGGTCTTTCCGCCTCTGATTGGCCTGCTGGAGGTCATGTTCCCCTCCCTGGGCCTATCACTGAAGCCAGGGGGCGGGTTCTACAATGGGCTCAATGTGGGTCACAGAAGAAAGGAGAGGGAAGAGGTATTAGGAAGACAAAAGCAATGACCTCTATAATGTTTAATAAAGGTTTCTTCTGCCGCATATCAGCCTGTTCTGTACCAATTTTATGATGCTAAGCATAAAACACACCCGCATTTAGGCCGGTTTTACTTGCCAAGTTTTAAATTGTCCCTTTGTAGCCTGAAAGCCTTAGCACATCCCCCACACCAGGTCTGCCTGAAACTAAGAGACCTCTCGTTTCTTCAGGGCTCCAAGTCCACAGTCTGAGGTAAATGTACGGCCGGCAATCGGCTCCACAGGACAGAGACTCGGAGATTACAGTTATCGAAATATGGATGTCCAGGACACCCAACCGCTGTCAGCGTGCCCAGGAAGAAAATGTAAGAACTCCTAGTTATTTAAAACTGCCAGGGTGGAGAAGACAACCAGATTCCTGTCACCAGTCCAGCTAGGGAAAAGGTGCCGCAAAGGCATGAGGAAGTGAGAGGAAGTCTGGAGAGGAGAGGAGTCCACAAAGGGAGCGGGCAGGGTTGGGGGGTGAGGGGCTCCTGGGTCAAGACGAGCATTTGGCACTCAGCAACATTTTCAAATCACTATTCTAAATGACAATGAGTAAAATAAAGGTAACACAAATGAACACATCACTCCTCTGCAGAGTGAGTTCCAAACAGTAGCTAAGTCAGTTTCAGTATTCTCATAAGGTGCTTAGCCAGACCTTCCATGGCCGAGGAACTGTCCGTGCTCCTCCCTCTAGCTGCCCATCTCAGCAGGAATGGCAACTCCTCCATCCTTCCAATTGCTTAGACCCAAAACCATGCCACCTCCCTTGACTCTTCTCTTTCTCTCAGACCTCATATCCAATTCATTCTCGGATTCAGTTGGTTCTACCTTCAACAGAGGTACCAAATCTGGCCACTTTGCACCATTTCCAACACTACTACCACCCTGGTATCCAGTGCTGCCATCCCCCACCTGTACTATGGCAGTAGCCTTCCAACTGGTCTCCTCACTTCCCAACCTTGCCCCATTACTCTCAACCAGCAGCCAAAGTGAGTTCTCAAAAATAGTATGTCAAATCCCATTACTCCCATCCCCAAAACCTCCACAATGGTTTCCCATGTTTCTCAGAATAAAATACAAAATTCTTACCTGGAACTCAAGGCATCCCTAATCCGTCTCCTTATGACCTCCTCTCCTAACACTCTCCCCTACTAGGAAAGTAAGCTCCTGCCTCAGGGCCTTTGCAATTGCTCTTCCTTTGCCTGAAATCCCTTTTCCCACACAATAGCCACATGCCTAATTCCCCTAATTCCTCAGGTCTGCCCTCAAACCTCACTGTTTTTTAGAATACAAGCTCCAAGAAAAGACTTTGTTTTGGTTGCTGCTGCATCCTCAAAAGGCATTTAGGATGGTACAAACACAAAGCAGGCACTCAATTATTATTTGTCCAATGGATAAATGAAATGGAAGAATAGGCTGAACAATCATAAAGGTAACACCTGTCAGTGACGGAAATGAGAACTATTTTCAAAACTGTAAATTAGAATGCTATTTTTCTCATGTGAGTCAAACATGGAACAGAGAAAAAGCCTGTTTCGCAAACTTTTCCACCAGTTTCCCCAATGGCCAAGAAAGAACAGCACTATAGGGGAACATGGTATTAAATTTGCAGCCCCCTCAAAGCCCCAACTTTCTTTGAGCTTTAGTTTAACATTTCAGGTGACTTCTGCATTCCACTCTATACACAGCTGTGCCATCAAGGAAAGCAGCCTGTTTCTCCATGTACCCACCTGCTCTGAAGAAACATGTACCCTGTTTGTAGAAGCAAGAATGTATAAAAATATCTAGCACAATGCCAAGAGCTCAGTAATGGATGACTATCATTATTACTGCTATTACTAACCAGAAAACTGTACTAGACCTATTAACCCCACTTTCAAAGACAAAAGCAAAGGCACAGAGGATAAAGTAACTTGCCAGTATAATACAATTAATCTGTAAGATATCAAAAACTATTCATTATACTTGAATTTTGTTACATGAATTATTTTACAGATAGAAAAGCCTTGGAAATCTAGTCTATATGGCTAGTCTCTAGTTAGAGGCCTAGAGAGGGCCAGAGATTTGCCCAAGGTCCCCTAGATGATTTCCAAACATAGGCAGTGCTTGAGCTCAGATGTCCCAATATTACCAAATCATGGTACTTTTCAATCAGCATTAAGTGAATGAATGATTTCTAGAACAAGCTCCTGCACACAGTAGGCTCCCAATAAACATTTGTTGAATGAATGAACAATCATGAAAACACATCTGGAGCTATGAGAGACGTTTTCATATTTATCAGCAAATTTCATCCTTACAATAATTTTATATGGGAAACCAAACTCTTCATTTTACAGACCAGAAAACCAAAGTTCCAAAAAGTTAATGGCTTACATAACATGCATGCTTACTGAGTGACAAAGCCAAGTTGAAACCCAAATATTTAGAACATCTGACAATATGAGGAGCTTGACAAAAAAATAATTTTTCAGGTAACCAAAAATTACCAAAGTACCATCAAGTACTCAATATTTTTAAAATTTTATTTTGATGGGATTTAAAAGTCCATATATACTTAAACATAATATGTTGATGCTGTTATTATGTTTGTTATACATAAGTGTGTTTCAGGAGCTACTGGAATTTTTCAGCAGTTTGTCCCTCCATTGAATGGCCCAAAGCAACAATATATTTTAAGTTCTTATTCCTACTTTAATAGTCTTTTTGAATACTTTTGTTCTCCATTATACCCTCAGCAGAGACCCTTTCTCCTATACTTAGAACTCTTTGTATGCATAAACTGAGATAAAAATCACCAGGCTTATTAAAACTGTGTACAAACGTGAAATGAATACCTAGTTTCATGGGTTGAATTGTGTTCCCTCGAAAGATATTGAAGTTCTAGCCCCCAGTACATGTGACTGTGACCTTATTTGGAAATAGGCTTCTGCAGATAATCAAGTGAAGATGAGGTCACTAGGGTGGACTCAAATCCAGTATGACTGGTGTCCTTATAAAAGGGGGAAATTTGGATGCAGAGACACACATGCACACAGGAAGAACACCATGAGATGAGTTATGCTGTCACAAGCCTAGAAACTACCAGAAGCTGGGCGAGAGGCCTGGAACAGACCCTTCCCTACCACCTTCACGGGGAGTGTGGCCTTGTGGACACCTTGAGCTCAGACTTTTTAGCCTCCAGAATTGTGAGACAATAAATTTCTGTAGTTTCAGCACTGATTTGTGATACTTTGTTACAGCAACCCAAGAAAACTAGTATATTTGGATGAAGGCCTAAGGCATTTTTCCTGGATTTGTTCACCTCTGGATTCTCAACTATAGCCTCAGTTTGTAATGTCGTTTTTGTAATAAGCTGGGTATTATTACATAAAACTGACCACACTGCTGATCAGTGTTACGTGCTATGAGGCTGGAAGGACTATGTGTGGACTAATAAGTTATTTTTGCTTATCTCTCAATTTTAGTCAAATTTCTTTCAAATGAAAGGTTTAAAAACAATAGGCCAAGCATGGTGGCTCACACCTATAATCCCAGCACTTTTGGAGATCAAGGCTTATGGATCACTTGAGCTCAGGAGTTCAAGACCAGCCTGGGTAATATGGCGAAACTGCATCTCTATCAAAAATACAAAAATTAGCCAGGTGTGGTGGTGCATGCCTATGGTCCTAGCTACTCGGAAGGCTGAAGCAGAAGGATAACTTGAGCCCAGGAAGCAGAGGTTGCCGTGAATCATGACTGCACCACTGCATTCCAGCCTGGGCAACAGAGTGAGACCCTGTCTCAAAAAAAAAAAAAAAAAAAAGACATTACCAAAAGAGGCCTTTTCTTACTAGGGCTACTTAGAGATATCCAAAGGAAAAAAATACTCATCCTTACATCCTTACTCACATTTCAGCAAATTAACATGAAAATCTTTTCTTTTGTTGAAAAGATAGCTTGAATTTACTCACCAAAAGGCCAGTCGAAAGACCAAAATGGGACTGGTTAGTCCACGGACTGATTACTTGCTCCCTCACCCTTTCATACACCTCTATATTACAAAAGGCACATAGAATCTGTCCCATCAAGCAATCAGAAGTAAATTTACCATGGCTACCACATCGTTATCAGAAAAATTGTCTAAGGCTGATAAATCGGTTGATTATCTGCTTCCTTGACTTTTGTTTCTTTTTGTATAAATGTTTTCATTTTAACATTACCAATACTTGTCAGAAGATCAGTAATAAATTACCAAACTACTGAAATCACCAGAAGTCTTTACCAGATCAAAGAACCTAACCAAAAATGAACTCCTCCAACAGCCCTAACCATATAACAATGCACTCTACAGTCTAAGAAATAGCATTCTATGGATAAATGAATGGCTACTTATCAAAATCTTAGCTTATACATAAAATGATACATTCCTTTGTAGACACACACACACACATACACCAAGAGCACTGGCATCATGTACCTTGTAATGAAACATATTATAGTCATCATCATTTTGTCTGCCAAAGAAAAACTTCACACAGTAAGTCCTTTATTTACTAAAAAATATACATATATCCAGAAAGAATAGGGCCGTGGGAGACAAGAGACTTAGCAAGGGAAAAGAGACAAAATAGCTTTTATTTAGTGCTTAAATACATACAAAACAAAAGCTTCAAGGAGGCAGCTTCCCCTAACATGCCCCCTGCAACCCGCCAACACATTCACAAAACGATATTGGTGCAATTGATTGTATTATAACATTTTTTACCAGTTATGCACAAGAATCCATGAGAGCAAAGGACAATCCATTTCAAGGACAGCCCTAACTCAAAGTTAACTTTAAACACTGATTTAGGCCAAGCGTTTTAACCTTTACTCCTACTAGGCTTTATGCCAGGGCTGCTATCAAGTGGTCAAATGTATTCTTATTCCTTATCTCCTTTTATTTTCCCTGCCCACCTTCTGGTACACACAGAAGTCAACAATAGAGAGCAAAAAAACAACAAAAATTAACAAAAATGGCAATCAACCAAGAAGCTAAGGTAATTCCAAGGGCCAGGATACCCCACAGCTAAATTAACATTCCCTTAACAACTCAAGTCCAGTGGTTTTACCCATTTAATTCTCTTTGAAGAATCCTGAAGGTACCTTCCTTTATTCTTGGGCAGTCCTCAGGCATGCCCTTGGGGTTTTCACTAAGAGGGCTTTTCTAGATCTTTCACCTAAAAGAAACCCAGCACTGTTTTCTAGGACTTTGTCACCAGCAGTGATGCTCCGGAGGAGCCATTCATTCCATCCCCAACAACACTCCGATGCTTCTTGTCTTAGTTGATTTCAGTTGCTAAAACAGAATACTTAAGGCTGGGTAATTTATAAGGAACAGAAATTTACTACCTCACAGTTCTGCAGCCCTTGGGGCCACACGTAGTGTGGGTCTTCTTGCTGCATCATGACAACAGAAAGCATCCTGTGCTGAGAGAGAGCGAGAGCAAGAGATGGCCAAATTCACTTTTATAAAAACTCATTCTCTTGGCCGGGCTCAGTGGCTCACACCTGTAATCCCAGCACTTTGGGAAGCTGAGGCAGGCAGATCACCTGAGGTTGGGAGTTCAAGACCAGCCTGACCAACATGGAGAAACCCCGTGTCTACTAAAAATACAAAATTAGTCAGGCGTGATGGCGCATGCCTATAATTCCAGCTACTCGGGAGGCTGAGGCAGGAGAATCACTTGAACCTGGGAGGCAGAGGTTGCCATGAGCCGAGATCGTGCCATTGCACTCCAGCCCAGGCAACAAGAGTGAAACTTTGTCTCCAAAAAAAAAAGAAAAAAAAAATCCCTCTCCCAATAACCAACACACTCCCGAGATAGGGATATTAATCCATTCATAGGGCAGAACTCTCCTGACATAATCACCTCTTAAAGGTTCCACCTCTCAACACTATTGCATTGAGGATTGAGTTTCCAACATATAAATTCTGGGGGACACATTCAAACCACAGCATTCCACCTTTGGCTCCAAAAATTCATGTCCTTCTCACATGCAAAAGATATTCATTCCATCCCAATAGCCCCAAAAGTCTTAACTTCTTTCATCATCAACTCAAAAATCCAAAAGTCCAGAGTCTAATCTAAATTAGATATGGGTAAGACTCAAGGTACAATTCATCCTGAGACAAATTTCCCTCCAGCTGTAAGCCTGTAAAATTAAACAAGTTATCTACTTCCAAAATACAATGGTGGGATAGGCATAGAATAGACATTCTCATTCCAAAGGGAGAAATAAGCAAGAAAATGGGGTAACTGGTCCTGAGTAAGTCCAAAACCCAACAGGGAAAACAATATTAAATCTTAAGATGCCAGAATAATCTCCTTTGACTCCATGTCCCCAATCCCCTGTACACTGGGGTGGGGGTTGGGCCACCAATGCCTCAGGTAGCCCCACCCCATGGCTTTACTGGGTTCAGTTCATCCAGTAGCTCTCAAGGGTTGGTCTTATGCCTGCAGCTTTCCCAGCCTGGAGCTGCATGCTCCCCTACTTCTACAGCTCCACTAGGAATTGCCCTAGTTGGGGGCTCCCTGCAAGCTCTGTTCCTGCAGAAAGTTGCTGCCTGGGCCCCTAGGCAGTTGTGAAATCTAGATGGAGGAAGCCATATGCCTACAGCTCTTGAATTCTGAGCACCTGCACACTTCTACCACATGGACATAGCCAAGATTTGCTGCTTCCACCTTCGAAAGCTGTGACACCTGGGGTGACCTGGGAGCATGATCTGTACTAGAATGCGGAGAGCAAAGACTTACAGCAGCCCTAGGCAGCAACCCGTGTCCCAAGGGCACCCGAGGCCTCTCTTTTGACATTTCCTTTCCCCAGGCCTTGGCACTCTGGGCCTGTGATGGAAAGGGAGCACTGCTGATCTCCAAAGTACCTTTAGGGTCATTCTCTCATCATCTTTTGGTTTCCTTCTATCCATGTTAATCTCCTTATCGATCAATCAGTTGCTCGGCCACACCCATGGTTTCCTCTTCTGAAAATGTTCTTTTATTCTCTGCTACATAGCCAGGCTGAGAATCCTTCAAATTCCTCATTTCTGTTTCCCTTTTAATTATAAATTTCATCATTAAATCATTTCTCTCTTCTCTCAGTTTACTGTATGAAGTTAATAGAAGCCATGTAGCTCCTTCAACATTTTGCTTAGAAATTTCTCTCAAGAGATACCCTAGTTGATGGCTCTTAAATTCTGCCTTCCTAAAAGCCCGAGGGTATGGACACAATTTGGCCAAGTTCTTTGCCACATCATAACAAGGATGGCCTTTACTTGTTTCCAATAATTCCTCTTTTCTATCTGAGATCCCATCAGAATGGCCTTTACTGTCCATACTTCTACCAACATTCCGATCACAGCCCCTTAATTAATCTGAGAAGTTTCTTAGTTTGCCACTAGCTCTCTTCTTCTGAGACCTCACCAGAATTGCCCTTAATGCTCTATTTATAGAAATATAGGCTTTTTCTAACCTGCTCCTCCAAATTCTTCTAGTCTGTCCATTACCTAGTTCCAGAGCTACTCCACATTTTCAAGTATTTGTTACAGAAACAGCCCCACTTCTTAGTACCAATTTTCTGTCTCAGTCCATTTTGTGTTACTATAACAAAACACCCAAGACAGGGTAATTTATAAAGAACAGAAATGTATTGGGCTCACAGTTCTGGAGGCCGGGAAGTCCAAGATCAAGGAGCTGCATCTTGTGAGGGCCTTTTTGCTGCATCATAACATAGTGGAAGGCATCACTTGGAGACAGAGAGAGCAAGAGAGGGCCAAACTGGTTTTTGTAACAAACCCACTCCCATGATAATAATATGAATCCAGCTATGAAGCCAGAGCCTCTTAAGGTCTCTCTTGATTACTTCTTAAAGGCCCCACCTCTCAACACTGTTGCATTGGCAATTGTTTCAAACCCATGAACTTTGGGGAACACACTCAAACCATAGCACTTTGGAAAATGCATCAAGTGGTAAGATTGAAGTTCAGAAACATGCTCTACTGCTACTTTGGATAAGGCTCAACTCCAAGGTAGCTGGTCCAAAAAAAAAAGAAAAAATGGCATTCATATGTCATTTCCTGGGAGTGACCACTTACATTATTCCTACATCAGTTCCTCTGGTTCTGTCTGTTAAGTGCCCTAATTTTGTATTTGAATAAAAATACCACTTCTTTTTCACCTAAGAACTGTCTGTAGTTCTGTAGCTGCAACATTCCCACATATTATAAGAATTTCATTAACCAGCTTATCCTCCACTCAAAACTGGTATTTGAAAAGGAGAGTGCACTTTGGGAGGCTGAGACGGGCGGATCACGAGGTCAGGAGATCGAGACCATCCTGGCTAACACGGTGAAACCCCGTCTCTACTAAAAATACAAAA
>NW_012112142.1:7157075-7174994 GCF_000951035.1 Colobus angolensis palliatus | reverse complement strand
GCTGATATATGGCAACAGGTTTCATCATCATCTTTTTAATCCAGCCACTTGTGTAAGTCATTGAGCACCTTTGTGCCTCAGTTTCTTCATCTATAAAATGAGGGGCTAGGATGGATCAGTGGTTTCCAAATCACACATAGAGGAAGCCTGGGGCTCCTGGGCAGGGCTAGGCTATGTGGACCCACCCCCAGCTCTCACTCCAGCACATACCCAGCCAGCTCAGCCCTGCTTTGGCTTTAGTGGAGCTCTCCATAAAGACAAGGAAGGGTTCCACCAATTTTGTTTTGTTTTGAAAGCCACCGTTTCAGATGACCTCAGGGATTTTCCTGGTGCAAATCCTCTATGAATCCACTTTGGATCATCAATCATTATCCAATCATCTTATTGGTGACTACGTGTCAGGTAAATAGAAATGATTTAAAATCCTATATTGAGCCAGGCACAGAATCTCACACCTATAATCCCAGCACTTTGGGAGGCTGAGGTGGGGTATCATTGGTGGCCAGGAGTTTGAGACCAGCCCGGACAACATAGCAAGACTCCCATCTCCACAAAAAGTTTAAAAATTACTCAGGGCTGGTGGCATGTGCCTCTAGTACCAGCTACTTGGGAGGCTAAGGTGGGAAGATCACTTGAGACCAATAAGTGAAGGCTGCAGTTAGCTGTGATCACACCACTGCACTCCAGCTTGGATGAAAAGAGTAAGACCCTGTCTCAAAAATTAAAATTAAAAAAAAAAAAATCCTATATTGCGTATTTAAAAGAGGAGAGGCAACAACAAGAAAGACCTTATTCTAAGGGACCACCTGTGCTTGTTCAGATTTGTGGAAATTCACTGGATAGCCAAATCAAGAGGGTTCCCATGTCCCACACATACTCATGAAAGGGAGAGCTCATTCCTGCATCTCTCTGCTTACAGCACTGGGAAAAGCAGAATGCTTTAGCAAAGGAAGGACCACTAAGCTGAGACTTAGAGACCTGGTTCCACTTTGAATTCAGAATTTACCAGCTATATAACTTCTGATGTTTATTTAACAAAAATTGAAGACCCTACCATACACCAACTCTCAGACATGGTATGAGAA
This sequence comes from Colobus angolensis palliatus, assembly GCF_000951035.1. NCBI lineage: Eukaryota > Metazoa > Chordata > Mammalia > Primates > Cercopithecidae > Colobus > Colobus angolensis. Next base: position 7,173,909 of record NW_012112142.1, on the reverse strand, counting down.
ATACAGTGATGAACTAGAAATATGAAGAATGCTCTGTCCCCATTACTCAAATCCATCATCCATAAAGTACAGTAATAATACTGCTCTCTCTCCCATACGTAGTGGTCTTGCAGAGATGGCCAAGTACATGCAAACTGCAAAGCATGGATAATAGCATTAAACCAGAAACCTATTGATTCTCCTCCTTTTAAGTAAATAAAATATATTCAACTCCAACAATTCGCTAATATTGATGAAATAGGGCCACAATAAGTTTTGTATAGCAAAAAATCTATTTATACAGCATGAAACAGCATGGCAAAATAGAAAGGGCACAAGCTTTGGAATCAGACACTCCCACTCGAACCATACCCTGTTATGCACTATGCTCACCTGAAGTTTACAAGCACCTTCTCCTGTTTAGAGTATAAGATACTAATATCTGCAATTGTACAGGGGTATTGTAAAGGTAAATTAGCATTATATAAGTAAAGCACTTGGCATAGAGTTGACACTTAGTGAATAATAGCTTTCCCTTTTTCCCAGGCACCTAGATATCTCAGATGAGAAAACATTATGTTTTAAAGAGGACGGCTTACCTCAGAACTGTTGATATTGTTACCCAGCTCTATATCATAATCACCCCAACCAAAGAAGACAGGAAACTTCTGGTTGTTATGACCATGGAATCCAGATGCAGAATATGCCCAGTCATCAGGAAAATCTGACAGTCTTGGCACAGTTTGAGGACAGAAAGAGAGCAACAGCCAATAGCTGAGGGGAGACTCCACAGTCTGGAATGTGCCACAGACTTCCAACCGCAAAAGTTCTCTCTTGCATTTAGACGGTGGTATCCCCTGCAGCACAGGCCACGGCCTCTGCTCTTCTGGGCAAGTCTCCTCGGGAAGGGAGGAGAAGCACGTGACTCTCTCCAGTCATCTCCAGGCTACATTCACGTGAACGTTCAGGGCACTGTTCATCACTTCCTGTACCCAGCCCAGGACAATTTAGGCAAATCATTTTTTCATTTTTGAAAGAGGAAGACAGCAGGAGATGGTTTCCAAAGTCCTTTCTATCTCTAAAACCCTTTGATTCTGTGACCCAGTCTTAACTTCTTTGTTTATTCATTCAGCAGTGCTTATGAAACACCTTCTGTGGGATCCCCTTCTTAATGTCATTCATTTGCTCATTCAATAACATTAATAGAACATCCCCTATTTCTTGGATTCTGTGACCAGTTCTTTACTTCTCCCTTCATTCATTTATTCAGCACTATTTATTGACCACCTACGATAATCAGTTAGTTATCTGCAAGAATGTACAAAAATGAATAAGAAAGTCCATGCCCTTTAAAAGCTCAGTCAATAAGACAAGTAAGCAAGTATACTATGCACAGGAGGTTATTACGATAGAGTTATGGGAACCAGGGCAGGGGATGCCTAATTCTACGCAGCAGGTGGGACAATGGAGGAGGGGAAGCAGGAAAGGCTTCTCAGAGAACTGAGTGTTGGAGGCTAAGTAGGAGGTTATCAGGCACATAAATGAGTTGAAGATATTTCAGAAACAGAAAAGAATATGCCAAGGAAAGGAGGTATAAGTATGATTTTCAGAACAGATAGTTCAGTACAAATGAAACAAGGAGCATAAAACATGGCACAGGAAAGGGGCTCAGATGACGAAGCATCTTCTAGATTTTGCTTCTTGGCAAAGTCTAGAAGTCCAAACTTTATCCTTTTAGAAAATGCCTAAAATATCTTAAATAGGATTATCTGGATTACATGAGTGTTTTAGAAAGTCTGCCATGGTGGCAGTGTGGAGACTGGATTATAGAGGCAGGGGTTGGGGAGGGGAGAGGTGAGACTCAGGCAAAAAAAAAAAAAAGAGGTCGGCTGGCAACAATTTCAATTCTCTTTGAGAAAAAATAAGAGTGTAAACCCAAGCAGAGACAGGGGGTGGGCATGCTTTATTCTAGAGATATTTGGGAAGTAGAATCAACAAAACTGGGTGGGGAAGAAATTCAATGAGCTGAGGAAAAGGAGGGGGTAGCGTTTGGATTACACTCAGGTTTCTGTCTCAGATGAGTGGGTTCATGTACGGTGAGGACAGCAACCCAGAAAAGGAAGATATGAAGACCAGAAGTACTCCTAGTTTCCCAAGACTGGAAGTCTGAAGCCATCTTTTCTTTGCTACCATGCAGTCTCCAAGATAAATCATGCTGGACTGAGGTACTCACTGGAGTTCTCCTCCAACAGGAGTTCCAGGAAATCATACAGGTACCAGGATAAATATGGAGCATCTTCACAGACCAAAACTGTTACATACATATTTACAAGAAACAAAGGTAATTTGACTTTTGTTTTGATGAGTTATTGAAAACATTACTTTTAGTCTAAACCAACAGATATACAGCATAATGCATATTTTAAGATAATTCAAAGATACATCAAGGAAATTTCACAGAAGCTATGAGAACCCTTGTGAGTTTAGGGTTCCCCATCTTCAGGATTCTTTGCCTTTTGCAGTCTTTGGGGAAAAATTTCAAAGTGCTACATTATAGCATTACCTAGTAAAGCCAAAGAAGCACATGCACCAAGATGTGGCATTTCCATTACTACGTAGACACCTTATAGTGGTTCTCAAAGTGTGGTGTGTGGACCCCTATGTGTCTCTGAGACCCTTTCAGGCATCCTCAAGATCAAAACTGTTCTCATAATAATACTAAGCTATCATTTGCCCTTATTACTCCGTTGACATCTGTAATGATGATACAAAAGCAATGATGGGTAAAACTATTGGGACCTTAGTTCAAATCACAGCAATAGCAATAAACCATACTAGTAATGATTTCATTCTTCACTGTTGCACATATTTAGAAAACTAACACACAAACACAAAAACAAAACAAGGAGAAAAGCCCTGCCAGTTTCACTTAAGAATGTCTTTGATGAAGCAGTAAAAATTATTTTCATTGAAGACTGACCCTTGAGTAATATCTTTTTAATAACACATGTAATGAAATACATGCATAAAGCACTTCTGCTATCAGCAAAGTACGGTTGCTGTCTCAAGGAAAAGGACATGTGTGACTGAGTTAAGAGCTGAACCAGCCAATTTTTCCTTGAACATCACTTTTAATTGAAAGGATAACTATGGTCATTCAAGTATGGGTATTTGGCAGACTCTTCATTGGAAATGAAAAGTAAGACTGATACTTCAAGGAAAAACTGACAGTGTTTGTTGCCAATGATAAAATTCAAGCTTTCAAGCAGGAATTAAAATTTTGGAAAACATGTATCTTATACTGTGAATTTGACAGCTTCCCAATACAGTCCTTAAAGACCTTTCAGATAACATCAGTGTTGATATTAATAATTTTTTATATTGTATAACAAAATGTGTCAACATTTGGTAGATCTACATAACTCAGTGAACCAATATTTTCCAAATGTCCAACGCAAGATGTTCTATGCACATTGATCCATTCAAAGCACAAGAGAGACCAGTAGATTTTAATGCAACAAAATATGAAAAGTTTATTGAAATGTTTTGATTCATCATTGCAACTAATCTTTAAGAAGCTACCTCTTTTTGAGTCTTGGTGTAATATCAACGAATATTCACAATTATCTGAAAAGACTATTATATATTGGTGTGAAGTCAGATTTTCTTCAGAAATGCCATCCAAAACATGTCACAAGATTGAATGCAGGCCAGGCGCGGTGGCTCATGCCTGTAATACCAGCACTTTGGGAGGCCAAGGCAGGCGGATCACCTGAGGCCAGGAGTTCGGGACCAGCCTGGCCAACACGGTGAGAACCCATCTCTATTAAAAATGTAAAAAAAAAAAAAAAATTAGCCAGGCCCAGTGGCAGGCACCTGTAATCCCAGCTACTTGGGAGGCCAAGGCAGGAGAATTGCTTGAACTCAGGAGGCAGAGGTTGCAGTGAGCTGGGATGGCACCACTGCACTCCAGCCTGGGCAACAGAGGGAGACTCCATCTCAAAAAAAAAAGATTGAATGCATTAGCATATAGGAAACTCTCATTGTCTTCTGTTAACATTAGAGATTAGCATTAGAGATTTGCAAAAATATAAAATAATGCTACTCTTCTCACTAAATCTCTTTTGGAAAATATATTTTTATTAAAATACGCATTTATAGTTAACATGTAATGGGTTAGAATCAGTATTTTTAACAATATATTTAATTTCTCAGTTTTAATCTCTACCATGATATAGATAAATAGATACAATGCACACGCACAAAAGGTTTTTGGAGTTTAGGGGTCCTGGTAAAAAGGTCCTAAAACCAAAACGTTTGAGAACCTGTGTCTTAGAGAAATTCACCCTCAGGCTAACTGATATGTACATGCATGTTCACAGCAGCACTGTTCAAAACAGCAAAAAAAAAAAAGTGGAAACAAAAGCAAACATCCATTGTGATATGTTTCTACAGTGAAATACTGGAGAGCAGTGAAAATGAATGTGCCAGAGCTACATGCATCAACATGGATAAATTCCAGAAAGGTAACCATTTAATGAAACACCAAGGTGCAAAACACACACTGTACACTAATACTGTTACACATCTCAAAGACAAGCAAGACTAAGCAATATGGTAAAGTCCAGAGAAAAACCAAGGAAAATAATAAACAGAGAATTTAGGGTAACGGGAACTCTTAGGAGACAGGGAGTAGGAAAAGAATACACGAACAGGTTCAATAGCATTAAAACTAGTTAAACTGGGTGGTAGGTTTACAGATGTTTGTTTTGTCATTATGCTTTCCATTATATACGTAGAGATGTTAGATATACTATTTTTTGTTAAGAACACATACTGTATCACCTTCAAAGGGAGACACAGCATTAGAACACTCCTTGCTGATTACTGAGGAACCAAAGAGGGAAGGGAGGGATAAGAGGGGAGGGCATGCCCTGGGTGAGTGTCTGCAGCACTGGCCCTGAGAAGCTGGTTTGAGGCAGGGCTCTCCCAACAGCCTCTTCAGGGATCACATCCACTGCCATCCACCTGAGTTTGGTTTTTCAACAGCTCTCCCTACTTGAAAAGGCCACTTCTTCATTTAGGCCATCGCCCTCTATCTCCATTTTTATCACTGTGAAAGAAACTACCACACTTCACAGTTGACTTTTGAGATGTAATCAAACCACTAAATTTAGCAATCATTATCTCTTATCTGGGTCAGCCCCTTCCATATTTTTCCTACTTCTTATCTTTACATCGCCAATATGGCCCTTCTGGTTCAATGAAGTCCCTTATCTTAGTGTCTCTCACATAAATGAACTTTTGATTTATTTTGCCCTGTTTTGGTTAATGTATTAGTCTGTTATCACACTGCTAATAAAGACATACCCAAGACTGGTTAATTTACAAAGGAAAGAGGTTTAACTGACTCACAGTTCCAAATGGCTGGGGAGGCCTCACAATCACAGTGGAAGGCAAAGGAAGGGCAAAGTCACATCTTCCATGGCAGCAGGTTAAGAGAGTGTGTGCGGGGGAACTCCCCTTTATAAAACCATCAGATCTCGTGAGACTTATTCACTATCACGAGAACACCACGGGAAAAACCCACCCCCATGATTCAATTACCTCCCACTAGATTCCTGCCATGACATATGGGAATTATGCGAGCTACAATTCAAGATGAGATTTGGGTGGGGGCACAGTAAAACCGTATCAGCTAATGACAGTTCTTCTTCTTGGAATGTTCTCTCCTTTCTGCTCAGGATCTAAGTCCATCACTTCCTTGAGGATGCTTTATATGTCATTCGTCTTTGAGAATCTTTTACCCATCACACTTGCTGTGTTTCCTCAAACATTTACACATCTAACTGATAGTATGTGGTCTTGCACTTGTTACCATATTGATTTGTACTTATCCTCTGTGATTATTTTGTGTCAACATTTGAAAGAACTATCAGCAGAGGTTGCATCCTACAGAACTTCTGTTAGCCAGGTAAATGCTCAAAACTTTTCCTTAATGAATGAGCACCAAGTGAGGGTTACAATTCTTAGCCAATCAAATCGTCACTGCTCTAACATGGCACCGTGTCTCCACACACCTCTACTCCCAAAAGGCTCTCAATTCAGTATAGTGAAAGATGTGTTCCCCTGCTGTGGGAACAGATTTCCAACTTTAAATAGAAACCAAGCAAAGCAGCACTTTAGAGAATTGTTTCCTGAAATATTAAACAATTTTAGAGTTCAATGCTTCTCATCTCACCCCACATTACCTGAAGTCCTTAGAAAATCACCCCCAACGGGTGGCTGAACCAGCTTCTTCATAAACACAACATCTGCTGTTTCATTTTTGGATAGTTTTATTTATTCAACAAGTCTCATCAAATCAAATGTATATTCCTTCTAACTTCTATCCTATTGGCCCTACTCTCTGTTTTCTGATTAGCACTTCATGAGTTTATGAAAATACTTTCCAAGCTGAATTTTAATTATTTGCTTCCATCTCTTTCTCTGCTCACTTGTCTCTGAGCTCCTTGAGAGCAGGGACCATGCTCTATTCAGTTCCGCAAATTCCCAAACTTTGCTCAGTTAGTGCTGGTGAAATGAATGAATGAATGAATGAACAAATGAAGTATCGGTTATCACACACAAGCTGAGAATTTAAGATGAATAACAATTTACTCCCTTTTTCACTTGACAGAACTTCATATATTTGAATGTAGCAATCATGCACAATTTTTATCCACCCCCACTCTTAAATTAAGTATTCCCAATTGCCTCAATAACTAGTTTCTCATATGATGATTTCAAGAGCCTACAACATTCTAGTTGCCTCCCTTCTTGTGAGCAGTTTATCAATTTCCTGCTTTAAATCAGTGCAAGCAATCTGGGATTCAATACTCATAGATGGGTTGAATCAGTTTGTAAGAGCGATGTTGCCACCCTTGTTCTGAATTCCATACTTAAATTATTTTAGCCAACTCTGCTGAAATGTATCCATTTTTCAAATAAAGGCCGAGTTTTAAATATTAATTGTTGATTAACAGTGGTTATCTCTGGGGGTGGAAGTTGGGATAAGGGGACTTTCATACATTTAACATTATTGCATGGGTTTAATTATTTATACTAAGCATGTACTACTTTTGTCATTAAAAGCCAGTATCAATTTTTAAAAATAAATTAATAGTTAATATTTGTGTTTTCTATGGTTCCAGCCTTACGGAGTACGTCCAAGTCATATTTAAGCTTCTCATACTTTTTCTCTTCTGCACATATTTTTTCACCTATCAACAAGTATTTGAGTAGCCATTTGTGCACAGCACTTCTCTCTAACTACGATCTAGTAGCCAACCCAAACCTTACTTCCAGATTGTGAAATTTCTCTCTTTCTATAAATGTCACAAAGCAGCTCACTGTAATTTGATTTCTCACTTTCTTAAGGTCAGATTAAAACCCAGTAAGATATTATTTGAAGTTTGCCTTCCCCTAGAAGGGAGAAATCATATAGCACATTTCAGTAACGTTTCCTGGAGCGTAGGGTCTCCCACACTTTGTTTCCTCCCAAATACAGCTGTGTTTCATGCTCTAGAGAGGACTGTTGGGTTAACAAGTAGGGCCAAACAAGTGCAGATTAGAAAACATCGCCTAATTCTAGGCCATTACGCGAAGGCAGTGCTCTCCATATGGAGCCCATAATTCAGGCCTCAGACAGTGTCACTGCATGTGACTCCATTCTACTACCCTCTGCTTAGTCCCTGCTCTCTAGGAGCTCAGAGACAACTGAGCAGAGAAAGAGATGGAAACAAATAATTAAAATTCAGCTTGAAAAGTATTTTCATAAACTTATGAAGTGCTGATCAGAAAACAGAGAGTAGGACCAATAGAGTAGAAGTTAGAAGGAAGATACATTTGATTTGGTAAGACTGAGATAAACTCAGATCTTAAGTCTTTGAGGAGGGAAATATTATCGGCAGCAGAAGTTTTCATGAATCACGGGGCCATCAAGTTCCATCAGCAACTAAAGGGTTCTCCTCCTGTAGTGGAAGGGCTCTAAGCAGTTTACAATGGCCAAAGCCATCTCCTTCAGGCTGTGGGATCCCATGTAGATTTCACAGACCTACAGCTGCACTGGGTCTCAAGAGACCATCAAATGGTCCAGCCCTTGGTAGTGCTGACACTGGTGACTACAGGCTAGTTTCTTCCTCTCTCTGGGTCTGTGTCCACTTCTGTCCAATCAGTGGGAGAAGCAGCCCTTCCCTGCCTGCCTCACAGGCAGATGATAAAGGGCTTCATGAAGAATAAAACATAATATAAATAGAAGGTTTGGGTAATGTATTGTTTTCCATTTTACATGATGGAGCTACTTAAGCACAGAGATGATTAAGTGACTTGCCCAAGGTCACACAGCCAGTGAAAAACCTTGGTGATGGGAGAGTTTAAGGGAGAAGACTGGAGTCTGTGTCTCCTGCCTACTGTAGGTTCCTTCCGTGAGTCTCTCTGGTTTCCAGCCTCGAGGAGTTGCAGTCCATTACCCAGGTCCACGAGCTAATTTTAGGGTTTTAAGAGCCTGAAAAATTACCGTCAATAAGCTGACCAGGCTCACCATCGCATGTCTTTATTTTTGGCTGAAATGATAATATCCCAGAGTGGGAGTGCTGGTTAGTTCAGGGGTCCTCAACTCAGGACTAAGCAAATTAATCACATCATCCAGGGAGCTTTTAAAAAATGTTAATGCTCAAGCTCCACTCTGGGTCAATTCAACTTAAATCTCTGGGGGTGTTCGTATTTTTAAAATGCAGGTGATTCTAATACATCTGGTTGAGAGCCACTGGGTTGGCTGATGGTGATCAGAAACTGATGGACACCAATAGTTGTCCTTCACTAATTACATAATACAGTTCAAGCAATCTTCAGCTGACGTGAATTCACATCTCAAGTGTGTTAACATGGCCAGCATTTACTGTGCACATACCCTACGCCAGACACAAATCTAAAGTATCTACATGTACAAGCTGACTTAGTCTCAGAGAACCTACGATGGTCTCTCACTTCACAGATGAGAAAAACAGGCAGATAACTGCAGTAACTTGCTAGTGTCATGGCTACAATGTGGTGCTGCCAGGATCTTAATCCCTATACAGCTTCTTGATACTGCCATCAAATGTTGCTATACAACACCTGAGACTCTGATGAATGGAAAGATCAAAGAATGCTGGGGAACGCAGAACAGTTTCTAATCCAAGCGCCTACAGGGATCAGGAGGTAAGATACCTGAGGGAGGCGGGCAGGTGTATATGCATATGGGGACATGGTGGCCGAGTGGCAGGAACTGTGGCAGACTGATGAGCACATGCCTGGGGAATGGAGACAGCCGCCACCGACTACAGCAGATTGCTGCCATGTGGGGAGGTGGGCCCAGTGCGAGTGGCTCTTCCAAGTTTTCAAAGGAAGCTGGAAATTTGGATTTTTATAGGAAACCTCCAATTTCCAAAATGTTGTCTCAAGTTTTTAAACAGTATCTGTGTGGGGCAAAACACATTACTATGGCACCAGCTTGTAACCTACGATATGATCTCTCTCTCCCACTGCGCACACATACACACACCCCCATCCTTCATTTAAGATTCATTGCATGTATTCTCTTGATTTGGTTCTCTGTGATTAGAAACAGCAGACCCTGCCTTTCCTTATTTCTGTGTAAATAAACTATTACCTATATAACATATGGAACACCTAATATAAATTTCCTCTGTGTTATTCTAACCAGTGGGCTGCCTGTTGAACAGAAGAATAAATAAATATTTATGGAATACCTATTCTCTAATTTGAGTCTCACTCTAAGTGTCTAAAGGAGGATTTAGTATCCTCACTTTATAGTAAAATCTGGTTATAATGCATATGATTATTACACAACTTAGATACAATTCAGATCAAATCAAATAAACAGAGAAACTCATTCCTATAGTAAAAGCCTACTATAATATTGTTGGCCTATGAAACAAGTATTAGTCAAGTCCTACAATAATAGCCTTGTAAAAGATTTTACCATATCATATTATTATTATTACTCACCACTCTAATGAGATGTATTGAGAAAAAAAACCGTAGAAACCACCAAAAAGTTCCAGGTCAGAAATACCTGTAATCTATTCACAATCTAAACAAACTGAAACACCTTTCACATACTTGATAATAAGTAATATTTATTAAGTCCTTTCTATACAGCAGGCACTAATTAGGCATGATTTTGTGTATATGTATAATATTTACATTTGTATACATATTCAATTAATCCTTCTAATAGCTCTGTGATACAGAAATTATTATCACTATTTAAAGATGGGTAAAGTGGAGGACAGGGAAGATAAGTAATTTGCCCAAGGTCACACAGCTAGTCAGTGGCAAAGTTGGGCTCTGAACAACCTGGCCCCAGAGTCTGTACATTTGACTGCTGTGCTACGAACTTCGAAAGCACATGAGTCCTGTTTCTACTTCAGTTGTGCCATACACAGTAGACAAAGTTAAAAGAGGGCACAGTCACAAATGATACTTTCTCCCTCTCATTACAAAATAACAACAAAAGCTTTTTAAAATACAGCACCAGACCACCTAAGATACTACTAGCACTATGTAACCTTAGAAACATCTATCACCCTCCACAAGCACAGTAGCTTGTTTCAAAAGCTCAGATAAGCAGAGTGCTACTGATCAATCATGTAAAAGATCATTTTTTCCTGGCCTTCTTCAGTCTCCTTTGAAGGCCAGCTTCTTCAGCACACTCAAAACAATTCACCCTGAGATCCACATCTCTCTCACCCCTTTTCTTTTTCCCTTCACATCACAATTCTAATGGGGTCTAACCACTTTTCTGACCCATGTAGAAATGACCAAAGAGAAAGATATACAGAGAGAGGTTATTTTGGGGTTTGCTTTTTCAGGCCCTAGCCTCCAAGAAGGTCCACGCATTTCTTCCTTGCTGGTAGAGAAACTTGGTTGAACTAGGATATTCTTAAAAACAGAAGCAAAGTGTATCTAAACCCTGGTCACTTAAGGACTCCAGAGACAGAACTTCAGTGGTAAAGGCTGTTTTTCATAAGAAGGGAATGGACAGTCGGAAACAATATCCTTTTTAGGCACACTGAATCTGCTGCATTTCATATAACCCTAGGTCAGACTGTGAAAGCAGAGTTGCTAAAGGCCACATTCTGACCTCAGATCGTGGGCGCGTATCACTGTGCATTTTATAAAATTAGCTACAGTGCAGTCTCTCTCTCTCTGTGTGTGTGTGTGTGTGTGTGTGTTTGTGTGTGTGCGTACATGCAGTGAAGCTAACTTTTATAAAATAGACAGCAACATGTACCCATGCCATTTAAGATTAGTATCAAGCCAAACTCTGATTTTAATTTATAAAACTACTTTGTAACTACAACAATTCTATCCCAAGGTGGGTCCCTGGGGAATGTTAGGCATCATCAGAGAGGCCCCTGCCTCAGCACCTAGTCACACACGATTCTCCAATATCATAAAAAATAACTTACAGAGAGAGGGCAGAAATACAAAACTTGCTCCCAAACACAAGGGAGAAAGCAGCCAGAAACGTCGGCCCATCAAGTACTCTTAGCTATTTCTAAGGTCTGTGCTTCACACATTATTCTCTTATAAAATATGACAGAAGACATTTTGGCTACCATGAACTGTAAAGTGTTTTGTACACTTAGCCCTAGATGGAATGAATTACTGAGCTACACCTAGCAAACCAGGAGACAGAAGAGAGTACATCAGAAACAGGCACCATCATTTACAATCTATACCTCTAAAATGTGGTTCTAAGAGTACATTAACTAGCCAATAGAGCAATGAAATCTGACGGAAAAAAAGCTCACATCCTACCATAGCTAGGCCTGGTTGGGACTTTTTTCCAATAAGAGAAAGCCTAAAATCTATGCCTTCACCACAAAGCTCATGGTCTTATAAAATCTTATGCTGGAAATCCTTAACGCCCCCTAAAGCCCTATTCTGTAGGTCATACTCTCATTATCTTGTTCTGTGATCAGTCTGATTAAATTATACAAAATTACGAATACATCACTCAGAATGAAGAGATTAGCTCCAGCCAATTCTGTTTGTTTTTCCTTGTCCTGTCCTAATACTCCAGTGGATATTTAAAAATGAAGAATGGAGGAAGACATGGCAACTTCAAATGGGGACAAAGGATGTATTAACCTAATCTCAGAAATACGCTGCCTTCAGCTTTCACAGATGGCACCGCTGACCAGTCACAGAAACAGGGTAGCAATGTGGGCTCCACCATCATTCCCTCTCTCACACCTTGTGCTGCAGTCTCAATGTTGGTGTCCCCCCAAATTCATGTTGAAACTTAATCCCCAGTGTGATAGTATCAGAGATGGGGCCTTTGGGAGGTGACTAGATCGTGAGGATAGAGCCCTCAAGAAAGGGATTAGTGCATTTATAAAAGGGGCCCTAGAGAGCTTGTGTGCCCCTCCCACTATAGAAAGACACAGCAAAAAGATACCATTACTGAAGCAGAGATTGAGCCCTCAGCAAACACTGAATCTGCTGGCACCTCGATCTTGGACTTCCCAACTTCCAGAACTGTAGGCAACACATTTCCACTGTTTATAAAATACCCAGTTTAAGATATTTTGTTATAGCAGCCAAACGGTCTGAGACATCTTGTCATCTTTAAGTCCAAAGATACCAATTTGCTTACAAGTGACCAGGGTTAAAGATAGTGGATGAGAGTTTTTCTCTTTTGTGAAACTAACTTGTCCAGACAGGATCCGAACCCAAACTAACTTGTCCAGACAGGATCTGAACCCAAACTACTGGGATTACTTAAGTAAACCATTTACCAACTCAGCGAGGCACCATACATTTTCAATCCAGCCTTTTCTACAAGAACACATTGACATTAATAGAACTCCCTGTATTTTAAACCAAATTCTGAGCTGAGGAGAAGCCTGCGTCATCACTCTACCAACACACTCTCCCTTAGGTGTGTCCATAGTCTTTGTCCATCTGATTTTACAAGCCTCACAAGATAGAGATTTTCTACACCCCCCTTGGAATTCTCCTAATAGAGGCCATTCAAAGACTCTAAAATCTCAAATGCACAGCAAGCTCTCACACTGGCCGAAAGCTGTCCAATTTATACTTCTCCAGCATGATTTATTAACACTTTGTGCAGCGACACTTGTCAACTCACACCAGCTGTGTCATCCCCAGAGTGAGACGGTAGCATGCAGGTAAATTAAAAATCAATTTTTTTATTAGAAACTATTTTGAAGCATGAAAAGGAATGTGATTTTGAGTTATCTTTCCTATTTTTACAGGAAACCTCAGTGATACCCTACTTACTGTATTAGGAATACAGGGATTTTTTTTTTAGAGAACAGATAGGCATTATTATCCAGCATCAACCTAGACTGCTTCTGGGTACCTTGGAATCATTAGCTCTGGCTGACAGGATCAGTGAACTATTTTGCCACTTCAAACTCAAATTTTTTCCCACGTGGTCCCTGCAACAGTTAGTCAGGAGGTACTGCCTGTTCACTGCAAAAATTAATAAAAATAAATAAGGGAAAAGAGTTCAATCTTTCATCCTTTCTCTTTCGTTAGACACAAAAACACTGGTAAAATGATAAAAATAAGAAATTCTATTGCTTTTCAGTCATTTTGCTTCCCAATTTTACTAGAAAGCAAGACAGAATTTTAAAAAGTTTTGTTAATGAAGAACACAATAACCTGATCTGGTCTTGACCCACAACTGAGTAAACAATGAAAATACTGGAATAACAAAACAACTGCTTTATTAACTTTTCCTTTGTGCTCCCCCTCGGGAATAGGCATCAGGCAAATTTCCAATGGTAAATATAATAGGATCTAAACTTGCACACGTTTATGTGTAAGTTGAAGCTAATGAAGAAGTAAGTGATCACCAATGGTAAAAAAAGATTTACAGATGTAACCAACACAAGAGAACACCCTTCCTCATCCTTTCCCCTTTCAGTTTGTGATTCCAAATGTAAAAATGTTCATAAAGTGCCTAGTCCCATGAGTGGTAACAGTCACAGCATCAGTTAGCCACACAGTTACCCACTCTTCCATTTTCTCAGGCTGACAAACTTTTTAAAGTTATCCAGTTCAGGATTCTGCTAAAGACAAGCAGGTGCTATAGCTCAAAGCGCCTCTTGGATATTTTTTTAAATATAGTATTGGACCTTGTTAATGGAAAGAACTTTTGTAAAAGAGCCATCAACAACAGCAGAATCATATTTAAATCCCAAAATGATAATTACTGCTCTAGGCCAAGAAATAAAAGCTGTATCTTTTGTAATAATTTTTAAAACCACCACTCAAAACTAGTGTAGGTTTAATACCCTTTGCTTAGGGTCACCTGCAAAAGTTAATACAGGACTTCTTTTGATTTGTAGACAGTAAGATCGCCATTCAACCCTACAGTACAGGCCATCTTTTTCTGCATATGTATGAGGCCCATATAACAAAACAAACACAGATACAAACACATACACTTCAGAGGCCCAGGAGGAAATGGCTGTGTAGAATTTTAACTCAGAAACCCAAGGCTTAGGTTAGTAGTGTCAGGTTAAAGGCTAACCCATCTCCAAAGCTAATTCGGTTCTGAACAGTCCCATGGGTGTCTAGCTGAACAGAAGGAGCTAGGAAACCTTAGCAGGCCGGAGCCCAGACTGGGGAATTGCTGAGACTCTGTGCCAGGGGCTGAGGCTCACCCCAGACTTGGTATCAGATAATACCAAGTGCTAGTCTGGATTTCCAGGACTAATCCACTCCAGGGTGGAACTTCCAGGTTCCCTGGTGTCTGTGCTGTGTAGTGGGAGGACTGTGGGCTTTGTAGATCCAGACTGTGTCTGGCTGGTATTGTACTTAATATCAGAAAAATAGATCCAACACATTAAGAGTCTATAAGTAGCAATGCTTTATGCTGTAGAATCCTTAGGGGGGTGCAGACACAGGGAGAGACCTAAGAGGAAGTGGAAAGCCCTCCTAATTTTCTATAGATTCAGTTTTCGTAAGTTCCTTTTTTTTTTCTTTTTTGTATTTGAATTCTAATTTGCACTTCTTAAATGTGTTTACAGGTTCTACAGATTCTTAAAACAATGTATTAGCAGTGGCTATTAACCACTTTTGTATTTACTCAAAAGGGCTCTTTGGCTTCAAAAATAGTTTTCCCCCTCTCATTCAGGATCTCCCTTCTCCTCCTCCGTTACACACTCCTTTCTTTTAGAGTCAACTTTTAAATCTGCCCCTATTTAACTTCTTAAAACCCTGGGATGACTTCTAGGAGGAATACTTTTATCCCTAGACTTCCTATATTTTAAGTTTGATACAAAACAGTACTCCAGCGAAAGAGAAATCCTCCTCTCACATATAAACAAACAAACAAACAAAGTGTCTAGCATTAAAGCTGGGACTTAGAACTACAATTATATTCGACATTAAATACAAATTAACACTAATTTTTCCCAAAGTCAATAATTACTACTTCACACCACTTGCAAGTTTCAAGACTCACTCAGCACTTAGCAAGCCTTGGGTGACTGTGACTGAACTGCAAAATACACCATTTGCCCAGAAATTGCGAAGTCCAGACGCAAACTGCTTTAAAAACATGTGTAAAACACACTTAGCACAGGCAACACACATCCACACAACTCCATTCAATTCAAAGGTAAGTGGAAAAGCTCAGAAAATTAAGGCCTCACTTTCAAAACTGCAGGGACTTTTACGGTGTTTCCCAAGGTAATTGCTTCTTACTTCAGTAAAAGTCACTTTATGTGACTGAAAGAGGGAGGTGATTTTTTTTTTTAAGTGAGTGGATAACAGGATTCAATCAGACAGCAAAGTAGGAGAGCCCACTCTCAAAATACAACTTCATCACCAGGTACCGACGCGCAGGAAAGGCCCACCAAGCACACGAGCTAAAATGGAGCCTGAATTTCCTCTCAGACGCAGAGGGTAGTCGCAGGAGGTCAGGGTCAAGGTCATCAGCAGGGCACGCGGCAGCTGCCCAACTGCACTGCACACAAGAGGAGGGAAGGCGTTCCATCTCCGTCACAGCCGCAACAGATAAATCCCTTCTCTCCCACCCTCCCTCTAACCCCGCCAACAATTTTTTTTTTAAGCAGGGGGAGACGAGGAGAAAGGGAAAATGACCAAATAACCTCACCGCCCTGTTTTCGCACACAAGCTCATCAGCTCCCAAAGTTGCCATCTAAGGGCAAGTTCGCAGAGAACACTGAAGCCCATTTTGTCCGAGCAGGGCAGACCTCCCCTGACCCCCCCAGAATTCCTGCCTCCTCTACCTCCCCCCCACACGCCCCCGACAAGAGCCGGGCAGCGCGGCAGTCCGGCCATGTGCACGCACACTCTTCCACCAACTGCTGCGAGTTTTCTGTGAATCGCAGCGCGGAGCCTCCCAACTCGCCCTCCCCGACTCCACCGCCTTCTCCTTCCTCGCACAAAATTTCCCTACACACGCAGCCGCCTGCGAGTGATTTTATGTGCATATATATTACATATGTGATATTATCCTCAGAACCTCTAGCGGGCAGGCGAAGAAAGGACTGCACAGGGGCATTTTCTTTTTTTTTTTAAAGGAAGGGGAAAAAAGCAAAACCCAAGCCCTCTGCGTCGACTCCTGCGTACCGGGAAGGGGAAAGAAAGAGGAATGTTTGCTGAGCGGACTGCTTGCAAGTGCCCTTGCTCGCCACTTCGGCTGCGGCCCGGGTGACACGGAGGCGCGGGGGCGCCCGGTGCATGCCACCACACCTTGCCCGTCTCATTTTTTTTTTTTTTTTTTTTTTTTTTTTTTTTA
>NW_012112142.1:7156134-7156591 GCF_000951035.1 Colobus angolensis palliatus | reverse complement strand
CAAGGAGCCGGGCGGCCCCGGGGGATATTTTTAGTTGCTTCTTTCTCCTTCACTTTTAGCTTTAGCAGCATCTCGGAACACTCAAAGCGGAGAAAGACTGGGGGCTTGGGGGGAGCTGGAGAGGGAGTGGGGGAAAAGTTAAGAGTCGCGCAAAGAGAAGCCGGAGGGAGGGCGGAGAGGGACCGGGGGCGCGGGTGGAGGAGGGGAAGGGGACCGGGCCGTGCCGGCGGGTGTGTGTCTCCAGTTGGCGTGTGTGGCTGCCGCCGGGGAGGGCTGTGATGCACTTTAGTCCTGGACTCTGCTCAGGCTCGCCGAGGAGGGGGTCTGAGAGCCCGAGTCTCGCCCGGCTCCGTCTGCTCCGACTGACCCCGCATTTTATTGCGGC
This sequence comes from Colobus angolensis palliatus, assembly GCF_000951035.1. Lineage (NCBI taxonomy): Eukaryota > Metazoa > Chordata > Mammalia > Primates > Cercopithecidae > Colobus > Colobus angolensis. The sequence goes on along the minus strand of NW_012112142.1, from coordinate 7,156,206 downwards.
CAGGAGCCCTGCTCCTCCCTCCCCTCGGCTCTGCAGGGACCTCGCGCGCCGCGAGCCGCCCTGCCTCCTGCC
>NW_012112142.1:7130799-7150657 GCF_000951035.1 Colobus angolensis palliatus | reverse complement strand
GACCCCCGCACCCTCAGGCGCCGGAATCCACAAGGAATTTTTTTTTTTAAGATTCCAACCGCTCCCACCTCCCCCCACCAAACCCCCGATAAAACCCCCGGCATCCACACTACTCCCCTCCTCCCTTCTCTTGCCCCCTCCCCCCAGCAACCCGGAGTGAGGAGGGGGAAGGGGAGGGAAAGGGAAAAAAAAGCCCGATCTCAAGGAAAAAAAGAGGGGGGGTGAGAGAAAGAAAGAAAAAGAGAGAGAGAATAGAAAGGGCACGGGGCTGATCATCACCAACATGGCTGCCTCAGCATAGACCTAAACGAGGAGTAACCCGGGCTGTGTCTTTGTCAGTTTCACCTCTGTAACCCTAAACTAATGCAGAAAACAACGGAGGAGGCTGCGGAGGGGAAAGAGGAGAGGGAGGGCGAGAAAATGGCACGAGAGGAGGTGGAGAAGGGATGACTTACGTGAGGGAAGGCGCTTGGGCTGCTCCTGCTTCCTCCTGGGCATTTTCCCCCTTTTCTCACATTCTCCTCCTTGGTTAATGTGAGATCAAATAAACCCCCGTGGGGGCAGAGAGGCAGACACTGGCAGGAGCGGGGAGGTAGTTGGGGGGCGGGCGGGCGGGCAGGGGGAAACCCCTTCTCCGGTGTGTGCAATGGGTTGAAGCTTGTTTCCTGGAGCCAGAAGGGGGGTTTTTTTTTTTTTTTTCTTTTTTTCTTTTTTTTTTTTTTTTTAATTTTTGGTCGTGCACCTGGCTTGTCCCCGAGCGTAATATTCTTCAATGGAAACGGATCTAATAGGTGTGAGTGTGTGTGTGTCCTATGCTCGCGTGTGTGATGGGAGGTATAAATAAATGAGTGCCGGTGCGGCGGTGTCTATGGCCGCGCTCTGTGTCTCCGAGCCCCTAACACTAATGTCGGGATCAAAGGGCAGCGGCGGCGGCAGCACAGCTCACAGCTCGCTCTCTTGCTCTCTCTCTCTTTCTCGCTCTCTCTCCTCTCGCGCTCTCTCTCTCGCTCTCTCTCTGTCACACACACACACTCACACACACACAGAGGCACAGACTGAGGGAAAGAGAGAGCTACACACACACACACACACACGCACACACACAGAGAGCAAAGAGGAAGGTGCCCCAAGGCTCCCAGGGCGGACTCAGCCTCGGATTTACAACCGCTCTGTCTGGAAAGAATGGGGGGCGCGCGTGCGGGGGTGGGATGGAGTTCTTCACATTTATCCCGCTAGTCACCAAATCTAGGGGGAAAAAAGTTTTTCCCACTCTTTAAACAAAGATTACTTCATTATTTTACTGATTTTTTAAAAGGAAATAAATTTCTCTCTTAACTTTCTTTTGTTTATTAAGCTACATTTTGTTCTGTATGTAATTCTGCAGGCTTTTGTCCCTACCCATCACCTTAAATCTGGAGGTTACCGTCTCCCACACACTCTCCAAAAACATTCCAATAAAACTAATTTTAAAAAAACTGAAAAGACAACATATGGTGAAATCAATAACTTGGTTGACAGTTGACAGAATAAGTGCCCAGTTTTGGAGTGCCCAGTGGAGTTAAAACTGAAAAATCCTCCTAAATGAACATTACAGCTACTTGACAAAGAGAGGAAAATAAGATTAGGTCACCCCTCATGGTTGCTTTAACTGCTACGTGATACTCCTAGAGTGCACACAGCAATCTTTACTTCGGAAATTTACTTTTTCCCCTGCTATATACTGCAGGTATATGAAGTTTACCCTGAACCAATTCCAGTGTGCATTATGAGCCCAATATAGCAGTTTTCATTAACTGATACATACTTTCATTACCTTACAAATCACACATCTTTCTTCAAAGAGAGACATAAAGGAGAAAAATAGAAAAGGACGGGTCTCACTTGAGCACAAAAGGTACTTGGTGAAAGAGGACTGTTCTCTTTGTGACTTGCAGTCATTTGGATAAAAGTTCACTCAGAGGTTGTTAATGATTTAAACTCCAAAACCTGCTACTATAATTGAAGTAAAAATGGTCTGAAGAAGAGTTGTTTCATAAAACTCTCTTTGTAAGAGGAAACTTTGAACTTAGCAGAATACATTATATGTCATGAGTCAGATGTAGTTAAAAAATAAAAAGGTGCATTATTTAACTACATCTTCCCTTTTTAGCTTTTTTAAAACTCTGACTCATCATCTTATTATGTTAAATATTTTCCTACCAATTTTTAAATAGACCTTTTCATCAAAGAAAGTGGAGGCACAGTAAAGATACAGAACATTAAAATGACACTCTATAAGCCTACGTGCATAACTCATGCCTCTTTGAGGTTGAGTTAATTTGTACAACTTCAGTGGTGTTAAAGAGAGCCATGGGGGTTAAATTCTGACCTGCCTTGTTAAAAATAATAATAAGGCTTTATATTGCACACTTCTATAAGTGAAGCTTAAAGAGTGCTGTATCTCCCAAAAGATGTCTTTCACTGATAGAGAAATCTCACATTCAACCTCTCCCTGCCAACTGCCCCCAAAAGATCTAGCTTCTCAGTAACAAGTAATGCTATTGAAAGCAAGGTTTGAAACACCTGCATGAATTCAATCTAAAACCAAAACAGAGAGCAGTCAAGTTTAAAATGGAGCACGCTGTAATCCCAGCACTTTGGGAGGCGGAGGTGGGCAGATCACGAGGTCAAGAGACTGAGACCATCTTGGCCAACGTGGTCTCCATCTCTACAAAAAATACAAAAATTAGCTGGGCGTAGTGGCGCACGCCTGTAGTCCCAGCTACTCAGGAGGCTGAGGCAGGAGAATAGCTTGAACCTGGCAGTCGGAGGTTGCAGTGAGCCAAGATTGGGCCACTGCACTCCAGCCTGGCGACAGAGTGAGACTCCCTCTCAAAAAAAAAACAAAAAAAAAAAACGGAGCATCATCCTTAAACCAGTTCTTCCTCGAATGTTGGTTCAAAAAAGCTGATAGTTAGGTTGCCCTGCATTATGATTTGAAATATAACTATCTTTCCACTCAGGTCAAATTCAATTTGCCATAATTTTAACTATTGTCGGTGACATTGGACTTGAAATTAATATATTAATGATAAATTATAGCCCATCCTTTCCAAGGAGACCACTGCCCTGAATGTGTAGGATCTTTACAGCTGAACAATGGTCACCACACTTCACCACTGCTCTCTCAGAACCTTTGGCTAGGGTGTTCAGGATTATTACTCTGCATGGACACACCACCACCTTTTCTGAATTGCTAGGACTCTTCATGATGTTTAGTAGGCTATAATTGAAAACACACTTTAGGCCTTTCCTCAAAGCAGAGTACATTTCCTGTGACCTTTTAAAGGCATGCAGGCAAATGCTGTCAACTTTTAATTATATAGGTGTTCTATCAACAGCCAAAAGCATTTTTAAATTGAATTTATTCATACCTCCACCTCTTTCCAAAAATTATTTGAAATAGTACACAACAATGGAATATGGAAATAAGGACAGAACAATTTCTGTTTCAATCTCAGGTTGATATCTCTATGCTACAAAATACTCTTCAAGATCATTTGCATCTCACCCTCAATTGCTGTATGCTCAGGGAACACAAACTAATTTTAATGTTAGACTAACATAAAACATTAGGAAAATAAATAGTTGGGGATTACGATAATGGATTTCAAAATCAAATGCATAAATAATTTTGGAAATGTATGCTTTTGGGATATATATATACCCATGAACCATGAGCTTGGATTATTGTTGACCATACTCATCAGATTGGAATATTCTATTTGATTCACCCCACCCATGGACCAAGCTTTTAAAAGCATGTTTTATCTTAATAATTATAGTACTCTCTCCACCCCCATCTCCATTACCTCTCAAATGTGAAATTAAAATAGATTTTCTCAAAACTGTGCACTCTAAGAAGAAGTTTCATAAACACTCTCACAGAAGTGAACTCTATTCAAGCTTAAATATTGCTAACGGTGGGTAGACAAAGGGAGCACTTACCCTAGAATAGTGTGTGGTCTGCAGGTCCAAAACTACTTTCATACTATCCAGAGTCCATGAGGTCAAAACTACTTTCATACTAACAATAAGATGTTATATTTCTTCTTATCTGTGTTGACATTTGTACTGATGATACAAAAGCAATGGTGGGTAAAAATGCCACACCTTAGCACTAATCAAGGCAGAGCACCAAAATATATAATAGTCATCCTATTCTTCACCATCATGCACTTAGAGGAAGGAAAAAAGGAGGTTCATTTAAGAATGTCCTTGATAGAGCAGTAAAAATTATTAATTGTATTATATCTCAATCCTTGAGTATAAGAGTTTTAAATATTTTTTGTTGACAAAAAGGTAAGTACATATAAAGCACTTCTGTTGCACACTGAAATACATCATTTGTCTGAAGGAAAATCACTTGTGAGATTGTTTGAAATAGCCACTTTTTAACAGAATGTTATTTTTACTTGAAAGGATGACTGACTGACAAACTGAGAGGGGTATTTCTAAAAAAACAAATGAAGTGAGCCTGCAATTTCAAAGAAAACAACGCATACTATTTTTTGGCAGTTACAATATTTGCATTTACAAGCACAAATTAGAATTTTAGATAACTCGTATCCATCACCATGAATTTAACAGCTTCCTAATACTTATAGGCCTTTTTGATGAAATGGGTAGTGATGTTAGTAAATGTGACTTTTTGACATTGTCACAAGATTTTGGGAGATCCGCAAAGCTCAGTGAACCAATATTTTCCAAATGACCAATGCTTGATGTTACCAAGTCATGCTGTAGTACAAGATCCATTCAAAGCACAAAATAGATCAGTGGATTTTAATGTAAAAAAAATATGAAAAATCCATTGGTATGGTTTCAGATTCTCCACTGTAAGTAATGTTTAAGAAACTACCACTCATCGAGTTTTGGTGTAGTATCAAAGAACAGTATCCATAATTATCTCAAAAGGGTATTAATATACTTCACCCTCTTCCAGCTACCTATCTTCATGAAGCTGGATTTCTTTCATGTACATCTTTAACCAAAGCAACATATCACACAATTGATTGAATGCAGAAGCAGATATGAGAACCCAGCTGTATCCTATTAAAGCCAGACATTACAAAGATTTTCAGAAATGTAAAACCATGCCCATCTCCTTAAGAAATGTTTTGTTTTGAAAAAAAAAGTTACTTTTTATGAAAATGTATTAACTTGTATTAAGTTTCTGATTGTTATGTATAAATTAATTAATAAAATTTTAAAAAAATTCTACAGTTTTAATGAGTAACAAGTGATAGACATAACCAATATAAACAAAAGCTCTTTGGGGTCCTCAAAAACTTGTAGGAGTATAGAGGAATTCTGATTCCAAAACGTTTGAGAACCACTGCCATAGAAATTAAGATGCAGTTAAAGAGAAAAATGAACAGGTATGGAGGTTTCACCAGAGGTATTGGAATCCAGTTGTGAACATGCTTACCCTCTTCATAAAATGAAGCCCACTAAGCCCCTGGAGCTGAGAGTTAGTCTGTGTACCCCAAGATTAGCTCCTCTGATGAGATCCCTTATGGGATACAGGAAGTAAAAGAGGGTGCTCATCCAGTCTTGTTGAAACAGGTTATCTAGCCACGTGGAGAGGCCAGTTACTCTGAACAGAGGGCCTAAGTCTCTGCTAGCCTCAGACCCTCTAGGAAAGTAAAACCAGGGAGGGTCCCTCTTGCTTTTCCAGGGTATGAACCATCTGCCTCAAGAGTTAAGAAGAGATGCTCTTTACCCCAAATATGCTCCAAGTCTGACATTTTAAATAATGAATGCCTGTCCCAAAGCAGAGACATGGGTCTGGTGTCTCTCCTGGCCTGGACTTCACATGTTATAAATCACTATCTGGTGACGATGATCAGCCATCCTTTGCAGAGGGGTAGGCTTTTACTGTAATATGTACTTTCATGGGCCTGGATGGAATCAGCAAAGGAAACATTTCTGGGCATTTGGTATATCTTTCATCTAACCCATGGGCTTGGGCCCCTTCCCTAAATATCTTCCCAATAGTTCTTCACCTCCAACAGCTGATGTGAATGTTTCAGAGTACAAAGTCATATTTAGATTGGTCAAATTCCAAATTTCTGTGGTGTGTTCCCCTCACCTGGTTCATCCTGTCAGCTCTGATGCTCAGAACCACTCAGTTCTTCCTTGCTTACTCCTAACTTAAACCACAATATGAAATAAAACTCGTCTCCAAACCCTTTCTTGTCACGATTCTTAGCATCTCTGTCCATTTCTCTTCCTTGGACCTTTTTCTTAAATCTGCATGGATGAGAACTCCCCTAAGCAGCTTCTCCCTACTTTCATGTATTTTTGAACTGATTTGACTGATCGTGAAATGTACTTCTTGGCTGCCTGACCCAGTCATCCTGTCCTGCCTCAAATCATACTACTGCCTCCTTGTGAGTCCCCTCTTGCATGTGGCATACTTCACAGTCCCTCTCCCTGGCAGCTCTGATTCAGCTTCTCTGCAACATCTATTTGTCCCTTTGTACATTCTTCCCCCAGCCTCTTCCCCTACTATGGTTCACATATCCAGGGCATCTTGACAAAGTTGTTTACCCAATGTACATGTCAGGCAACATCCTGCTTAGACTACAATATTGTTATAAGAATAAAAAAAGACAAAATTATTATATGCCCAGACTCATGATTTTGGGTGATCAGCAAGTATAACAGGAGCAGAAACCAATCAAAAAACTTCCTATGCATTTCCCTTATACCTTCTCCTCCATGATTACTATCTCTGCCATCTGTGGTCACCCCCGTCTACCTTCATTTTTGGAATTCCACTACACCACTGCCCATTTTTATGCCAATTCTTATGTAGTTGGTTATGTAAGGTAGGACCAAGTTGCCTTGAGCTCCATCTTGTCCTTTTAGTGCTAGAGTTTGGCTATGTCTTTTTATTGGACTAAAAGTCTTTTCATATAAAGCAACAAACAAATGGCAATGCCACGGGAGTTAACCATTATACACTCCCTCTTTGACATCATTTCATTTCCTACTTAAATATTTTTAGTAAAGAGGCAACATTAGAGCTTCAAATTAGAACCACAGAACTTTATGGCCAGAAAATGCCTTGCAGATCATTTGGTTTTGCCCTGGTATTCCACAGATGAGGAGTCAGAGTAACTAAAACATTTTGGCAGCGCTGCTTGCTGAGCTCTGACTAGTGAGCTCTCGGCTATTCCAGAAAATTAGAGCTCAAATGTAGGAAAATGTAAAGGCATATTTATGTATCTTAAAGTGTTTAAGCAAACCAGTTTTGTAAGCCACGATGTAGAAGCATTTGAAATCACAATATACAAACTTAAGGAGTTGAGTGCTTTTAAATATTGTGTGTGGACAATTTAGTGTAGGTTTGATATTGTTTTCTAGCTCCTGAAAGGTTCTTTTTAAATGTGAATGAAGGATAGCTATTGGGATTAGAAAGAAACTTTAAAATTTACCAAAAAGAAACCCCAAACCATATAGATGAACTCTATCTTGAGAATGTAGATACTATGACAAAAAACTGGAAACCTTTAAAAAAGGTGTTACATTCTCCAAGAAGAAACCTTGTGGACATTTCAAAATAAAGTGCTCCTACCTTCATGAAAAGAGGTAGCCTAAGTTCAGATCCCATTTCAGTGTCGGGCAATTGTACACTTAGTCTTGGCCAATTGTCTTTCAGTGGAGTTCATAGGTACCCAGTGTCAATGTATCATTGCAACTCTCTTACTCTTAAAGCAAAAACCATGAGTCACTCAACGCAGTCCAGCTCCCTGATGACAGGTCCATGGGCCATTTTCATATTGGAAGGACGGGTGCTTTTACAGAGGAAAGTTCTGAAACCTCATCCTTGTTTACACTGCACTCAGGAGTCCATATCTGGGGAACAATGAGAGAAATGGAATTTTGTAAAGCGTTTGGGACAAAAAAAAATGATTCCTACAAATAGCCCAGAATAACAGAAAGGAACAGAATGGATAAACTAAAGTTCACATCCTTGTCCTGGAGTCTGAAGCACAACTGGTCCAGCAGGTATCCTTTCAGTAAACAGAGTCTGGGGAATGGATTAACAAGTTAATGTGCAGTTAGGCTAGGATAGAGAAGCTGCACCGTGGAAGTATAAGTATGATTGTGTAAAAGCGTCACATACCTAGGCTCCTTTGGCACACATCTTGGGTCCACAGAATACAGATAACGGCTCCATATAGTTCCTATTAATGATGTCTTGAAAAACACAACAGGAATTGCAGGAATTACTTAATTTCCAAAGGTCATGCCTCTAGAAATTTGCACCCCAGGAGATTCAAGCTTCATTTGTGCCAGATTGTTTGTGTTTTAGAGGAGGTTTAGGTTGCTGACTGATTTTTTACATATTCCAGCTTTTTGGAGAGTTCGCTTCTTAGTGCAGTGTCCATGAGAAGCTTTGTTGTGACTTTTGCATAATATAAGTATTCAGCAGTATTTGTGTTTGCGTGTCAACACAGGTCCATCTAGGAAAACAAAAGGAACATACTATATCAGCAAGGACTATCTAATTCATCTTCATGTCAGCTCTGTGAACCATATTTTCTTCACTTTAAGGCTGGGGAAACTGAGGCATGACCCAGGCAAGAAATTGCTTAAGGCCACATAATTAGACCACTAGCACTTGAGGGATATAGACATCCTAATTACAGCTACAGTGCTTTCCCTACATCAATCAGGCAGAAGCCTGAGGAACAGATGGGCCATGCATCATGTTCTAAATGCCAAGAGACTGTTTTTTGTCTGATAGGGAAGGAGTAGACCCAGATGCCCCATTGCTCTCCCCAGGAAATGTTGGTTCCAGTTTCCTGAAAACCAAGTATAAGCTCCCATGTATATATTAATTGTTACATTTTTAAAGAGAGCAAAGTAATCTCTAAGAGTGACCAGAGCCTAAACATGCAGAAATGGACATTGAATTTTCCATGTGCTAGTGAAGTAACATTGTGCTGGTTTTGCCACATTTGCCTCCTCTGCTTGTTTTTTCTTCTCTACCCCGTTCTCTTTGCCTCAGGAACTGACCACTAGTGACTGCAGCACCCAAACTCCCTGACTGGCTTGATATACAGCTGGATTCAGGCAACGGAAGGTAATTGTAAGAGACGAGTGGGATGGGAGAAGGGTAGGAATATTTCTTCTCTTCTCCCTCTCTGCTTCCATGCTTTGTCTCTGACTGTAATTCTGACCTTCCATGATTACAGCCTCTAGCACAGTGCAGACTTCACTGGACTTGGAATACACTGTTTCCCCTCCTCATCTGTTCAGCCCTAGCACTGGTAACTGCCTTCCACGGATAGTAGTTCCTGGATGCCTCTCAGCCCTCATTAGCCCTCATTAGTTCCCTTACCCTTACCCACAACTGTGTAAGGAGTTCTTCATTAAAGGCTCTTCATTTGAGTCATGTGGGGTGAGTTCTGTTCTCTGCCTGAACCCAGACTGATACAATCTACTTTCATTCATTCACTAAATATCTAATGAACACCTACTATGTACCAGGCACCAGCCAAAACCACTGGGAATACCACAGTGAGCAAATAGAGATATTACCCCTGACCCTATAGAGTTTACTGAACTCCGTGGCTTATTTTACTTAACTCTTCTTTGTTATTTCCCATAAAATTGGGATGATTATTTTTTTAAGTACAGAAATTCTCCAGGCAAGCCAGGAATTGTAAGAACAGAGAATGAGGCTATGTGAGAGGTAATTTAGGCTTCAGACAAATTCGAAGTACATCATTAGTAGATGATTATGGCAGGGAGCAGGGCAGGGAAGGGGTGCAGAGAAGGAGAAATGATCAAGTAGAGTCAGTCTCCCAAAGGAAAGCCTTAGTGCCCCAGGATCTAGGACCATCTCAGTTCCATGCTCTGAACAAATTTAAGGTGACGTAAGCAAAACTGATGAGTGGGCAACCCTGATCTCCAAGACCCCTTCCTTGATGTTTCCTCGGTCCTTTCTCCTGTCTCCACTTCTGGAATGTTTGATGCCATTTGCTCTCTCAGCAGTACCAGTCCTTTTAGCAACCAGAAATACCACTGTGGTGTCCCACTTAAACCTCTCCTGATAGATGGTCCCATAATCTTTCTTTATTCAAAATATAACTGTTCTTTATTTTTCCTTTCCATTTCCCAAGGTTTCCTCATGCTTTTTTTCTCCCAAAATGATAGCTAACAGGATAATGAGAGTTCATTTTTTTCTTTTATTTTCCAAGTTTTTAACAGTGAAACATATATTATTACTATAGTTTAAAACTTTTTTTGAACTGCAACAAAAGTAAATTAGCTACTCAATGCCAATGTCTTCAGTGGTACAAATAGCATATCCTCTTTTACCAACAGAGATACCTTTGAAATACCCAGAAAGTAAAAGATGTCATAGAATAAATATGGCCATCTTTCCGGAATACTCCTTTTGCTGATACATTTGTTGAGAGAAAGTTAAGCAATTTAACTTTGAAATAATTTAAAATGTACTTTTATTAAGATATGTATGGAGATACCATGTACACTGGTTTTTCTCATTAAAGATGAGGATAATGACAATATTGTACTTCCCCTATATGAGGTTGCTGTGGGATTTAACTGAATCCTTAAGCACAGTAGCTGGTATATGCTGCTGCTCCTGATGGCATGGGATATGCCATGAGGTCCAAACTCTGAATGAACTTTAAGTCAAAATGCAAGGTTTCAAAGAATTTTTGCCCAGAACCTTCTTCAGGCTCTATCCTCAGATTCCCAGGGGAAACATTTTCATTTGCTTTGGCTGCTAGAGGAAAAATCTGAATATATTACCTCTGCTTTCTGGATTCCCCATGCTTTCTCCCACAGCAGTAACTTTCACAGCAGGAATTTTAGGCATTGTGGCATTCATTCAGTTATAAATTTCAGTTATAAAACATTTATTGAGGTTTTCGTGGTTTGATTTTTTAAACCAACCTGTTCTCCTTCTCCTTCCCCTATTGTTGTGCCTGAAACAAAATAAATGACCCAGAATTATTTGGCATTCATCTGACATAAATCATAACCCACATCAGATTACTTTCAACTCTACATTATAGTCCTATGGAAAAGTATAGTTCTGAATGACGACTGTTTCTTCCCTTTCAACACTTCTTTATCACTGTCCAAAAAAAAAGAAAAACAGATAGGCAAGGAAAACTAAAAATCAAAAGAAAGAAGGAAAGAGAAAGACGAAGAAAGCAAAAGCAAGCCAGAATAATAGTATCAAAAACTAAATTTACTTTATAAACTAGGACTTTCTCTGAAACAAAACAAGCCCACATACACAAATTTTGATAATGTTTAACCCAATCTTGGGTTCAAATCTTACCCTTGAAAGAACTAAAGTCACAAAACAAGTCTTGTTGTCTTGATGTACTTTGAATGAATGGTTTTAATCACACACTATTTTAAGTACCTGTGTCGTCCTGTTACTGAGTTGGATGACTGCTTTCAGTTCATCACGAAATATACTCAAAACTTATTAAAAGCAACAAACAATAATATTATTGTAGTCATAGTAATGGCTAATGTTATCATACAACCTAGACTTTGAGTATACTGTGTGGGAAAATATCCATGGCCCTTGCTCTTATGGAACAAATATCATAATGGCAAGTGATGACCATTTTTGTAAAAGGCTCTAAGGGTAACAGCTGAGACTTTACTAGTTACTTTTGTTTAAAAATCAACAAAACAAAATAATTACATATATGAATATTGGAAAAAAATGATAAATGTGGTAATATTCTCCTGTTTCAAATGCTTTGGTCAAAGAGCTTGTATCTTATGGAAAGCTCTTAAGGTACATAAGTCACTGGCATCTACCACTTGTTTATAATTGGGTAGTTTGTCTAAATGGACAACCAGGCTGGGGGCAGCAGGTTACACACTGTTGAGCAGGACAGTGAGGAGGGAATCTCCTGTTTCTCATTCCAGGGACTGTACGTCCATTGTTGCTGTGTTTTCCCATCTTATAGGAGAAGCAGGATATCTAAATTTTATTGAGAATCTCCAAGTTTTGAGACATATATACTCAACAAAATACATCTGCTGGTCCGATCTGTGGATCATCAGTTTGTGATGATCATGTGTTATATACATGTAACTCCCAACAAACCATTGCAATTATGCATTATTCTTGTATGCATCAGACCAGAAAATAGACAAAATAATAAAGTCCTCGAATACCATTGTGTCACAATTCACAGACTCTCAATTTTGGAACTAAACTTGCATTCATCTAGACTAACTTCTGATTTGATCGTACTTAGTAATGAGGCAGACCCTAATTGGACAGATCTTATTGTGAGATCATTGTTTCTTAGAGTCAGTCAAAATCTAGCATTTCCCTTTATACCCATTAGATGGCCATTATCTAAAAAATTAAGAGCATAAAATAACAAGTGTTGCTGAAGATGGAGAAAAGTCAGAATCCTTGTGCATTGCTGTTGTGAATATGAAATGGTACAGCCACTGTGGCTCCTTAAAAAATTACATATAGAATGGCCATGTAATCCAGTAATTCTACTTCAGAGTATATATCCAAAAGAATTGAAAGCAGGAATCCAAACATATTTGCACATCTACGTTCACAGCAGCATTATTCACAGTATCTAAAACGTGGAAACAAACCAAATGCCCATTGACTGACAGATACATGAGCAAATAGAATGTGATATATACATACAGTGCAATATTATTCAACCTTAAAAGGAAGGAAATCCTGTCCCATGCTATGACATGGATGAGCTTTGAAGACATTATGCTAAGTGAAAGAAGTCAGACATGAAAAGACAAATACTGTATGATTCCACTCATATGAGACACTTAGAGTAGTCAAATCCATAAAGATGGAAAGTAGAATGGTGGTTGCCAGGGGCTGGGAAAGGGGGAAAATTGAGAGTTATTTTTTAATGGGTATAGAGCTTCCATTTGCAGAGATGAGTTCCGGAGATAGATGGTGTACCTCGGCGTGAATGTACTTAATGCCATTGAGCTGTACACCTACAATGTTTTAAACGGTAAATTGTTATGTTTATTTTACCATAGTTAAAAAAATGAAAAAAGAGAATCTAGCATTTCCACTATCTGTGCTTTATTTTGCCATCTGAAGCCACAGAGCATAGGTTTGCTCTTTTACATGACTAATCTCCAAATACTGGCAGACAGCAGCCCTTGCACCCCTCAATCTCCTTTCCTGCATCCTTGCTGTTCCCCTCTGAGGCCTGCCCTTTCACCGTGCCCTGCACCCAGACCAGATGCAGTGGACAGGTGAAGGCGCACAGGACAATCACCTCCCTTACTCTAAGTACCAGGCTGCTGGGGGCTTTTTCCAATCGCACAACTCCAGTATTTTAGGCTGCATCTCATTTTCTCAGGAAACCTCAGGGATTGGGGTTCTAGCATCATTTGTATGGCTCACTTATTTGCAAATGATAGATAATGTTGAAGAAAATAATAAAAAAAAAGAGATGCCCAGGACCATCATTCCCTGATAAGTCATCTTCAAAGCAGAACTATCAGCAACGCTTTCATTTCCTTCTGAATTCTGGAACTGCAACATGGGTGAATTTGAATTTCCACTGAAAATTAACCTATAGTTGAAAAGGGTCCTAAAGGGGGCTTCTTGGTTTATCCACGGGCTTTTTCATCTGGAAGCTATATCTGTCAGAAATCAGATGAGGCTCAAAAAGTAGAGACGCTAAAACAATTTCTTTTTCTCTACATCTTTCCGTCACTTTCTCTGATAATGTTTACAGAAGTAAACGTAGTTTTACAAGTTTACATTTTGGGACAGTAGGCACGTAATAGAGCTCTTCTTACCCCTAGGTATCATTAAAACTGATTGTCCTCCTTCCTGTATAGTCCTCCCTAATCCTAAAATTCAGAAGCCCTTTTACATTATTTTAAATTTGGTATTTGCCCATACAGGAGGATTGCAATAAAAAACGACTTCCTAAAGAAGCTCTGACAAAATCCGTGAGCCCTTTTGACCTCACAGACTTTCAGGCATCCCAACTTATTTCCTTCTAAGAAGAGAGGCGGAAAAAAGGTTTCCTTGCTCAAACAGCCAGCTTTGCAAAGGACCTTGAGAGGTCTGGGGGATGCTGGGAGTTCCCAGCTTGCTGGCACAGGCTCCAGTTCCACTAGGTCATGTTAAATATGAGTATGCACAATAGAAAATGAGAGATGACCTCAATTGTCTCAACAGGATGTAGGAAAGCAAAGGGATGATGCAGCAAGTGGCTCAGGCCTTTACTATTAAGAGCTTTAAATATCACTGGTATTAGTAAATGAGAAGCTACAAGCAGTGTCATAAACGTTATGAGTTCACAACACAGTGTGACAAATCCTGAAATATTGGTTGTGGCTGAGAGATTCCTGATTATGCTGGGTATGGACACTAGGTAGGCGAGCCAGCAAAAAAGGTTATTTGTCTCTAAGCCGAGTCCATCCATGGGCAGAAGCATTGTTACTTATTATTATTAACCATACTGACAACAACCTACATTTTTATGGCATTTGAATATTACAAAATGGCTCAACATCATTCTAAGCTGTTATTCTGTCCCACAGTGGAGCAGAGTAGAAGGTCAGAAGAAAAACATCAAGCTTAGATCCAACAGAAGATGATCTCAAGATTCAGGTGGAGTTGGTAACCTACAGGAAGTCATTCATTTAAATTGGTGAAAAATTAAAAAGTCATTAGAAACCCCTTGCTTGAAGTAGTCAGAAATATTCAATGTTCCAATTGCGGACTTTAGCAAAATCAAAAAATCCGAGCGCTCAGGTTTTTTCTTTTCCTCTCTTCTTTCCCTTTATCTGCCTACCCCCCAAACCCAAATCAAGCTTTGCAGACCTAATGTTCCACCTGCCTGTATCACTGCCTGCACATCAGAGCTCACTGCCTGCCACCATCCCTCCACCCTGATTCCTCTGGTCACATAGCCTTGCTCGTCTCCTAACAAGCCCAGAGCTGCCCTGTGACTTTCGTGGGCCCATTCCTCCAGTACAAAAGAAAAAAAAAAATCAAAATTATATTCTACCACTGCATGGATATAAAGATGAACATACAAATATTATGTATTAAAACATTTTTTGGACCTGAAAGTTCATTTTTTCTTCTGATTTGGAAAGAATTAAAACATTTCTGTGTGTCCCTAAAAGTATTATAGGCCCTGTGTCTACAGCGCCTGATGGAGAAGTTGGATCTTTCAGGACTTTTGCAGTTGCTCTTCTCTCTGCCTGAAATGTTCCTTCCCCAGCTATTCATATGACATACAGCCTCAGATAATTTGTGTTTCTGCAAAAATGGCATTCTTTTCAGAGAGGCTTTCTCTCATCACCTTACCTGAGACAGGCCCACACCTCAACTCTAGCCAAGCGTCTCTATCCCTCTACCGTGCTCTAATCTCTCTACCATACTCTAGTTTTCTTTTAAGCATCTGATATCAATTAAATATTTATGTTTTACTTGTTTGTGGCCTGTCTCTCCCACTAGAGCATAAGTTCTGTGACACTAAGTTACTCTGTTCTCAGGGCCCAGAAAATGCCAGGCATATGGTAGATATACTCATAAATGTATGTTCCAAGTGGAATGAATTTCTGCCTGGGATATTTCTTCTGTATTCCAAAATGGTTATCTCTCAATATATAAGAATGAAAAGTGAGCATGAGGGAAGATGGAAAATGCTCTCTTGCTCAAATGTCCAACCTTATGGAAGATCTTTGGAGGGCTGGAGACATGCTAAGAGCCCCACTCCTTCCAACCAGGACCCCTGCTCTGTGCTCCGCATCACTTTTTGCATTCTCCTGTCCTGGTGAACACCACCTGTTCTGCAATTACGTGTATTTACTGAGGCTGAGGCTGAGGCTGAGGCTGAGGCTGAGGAGGCTGAGGTTGCCCATCCCTCATGCCTTCTAAGGGCATGTACTGAGCTCTCTGTAAATCATTGCTGGATTGAAAATGGATGAATGGGAAGAAGAGAAAGATACAGAAGATGTTGTCAACATGGGAAGAACTTATGCTTCACCACTGGATTGCACAGAATGAATGAGGATGGCTTCAACCGGGGGACATTTGTTGGAGACTCTGAGAAGAGGATCATTTGAACATGCAAAGGAGAGAGCATGTAAATATAGCCAGCATCTAGAAAACCGGGCTCTGGGATGATACTTGGAGTGCCAGGCATGACCCTTTTGGTTGAAAAATCCTGCCTTAAGATAAAAAGAGGATTAATGACACTTTGAAAAGCCCAGGAATTGGCTTGCTTCAGGCCTTCCTGTATTCAGAGCTCTAACAGCATATTCAGGACTTGGTTACTCTCTCTTTCTCAGAAACTCCTCCTGCTGGGGTAGCTTTCATCACAGACTATATTGTAGCAAATGAAGGCACAGCTCTAACTTCTTTGCCCTCTCAAATTCAGCACAGGAAGAAAGTCTCTTTCCTAGAAGTATCTGCTCGAACTCACTGCTCCTTATGGGCTCTGACTTGGTCATTTACCTACCTTGGACCCAGTTGCAGTGCCCAGGAAAGTGGGATCATGCACTGACCATTCTAGGTCTGGATGGAGTGATGCCTTTGAGCCACAGGGACCAAGAATGAGTGACAGGTGTTCCCCTCACTGCAGTTACACGAAGTAGGGTATACGTACACTGAGTGACCGAAAAAACAAATGTCCACTCCTCTTGGCTCTAGAAAGGAAGTATAATGGATTGGTTTGGCATAAAAGGCCTGGACATGAACTAAGGTTGCAGGGAAGTATGCTAAGTATTAGATTCTCTAGGGACAATGTGGAAAGATTGTTAGCAAATGTGGAGGAAAATTAGAGACTCTTTTCCTCACAATTCTCATGTTCTGTCAGGCAAGCAATTCCCATGATCTAAGGAGTGAGAGGAAGAAGTTCATTTTATGGAAACATTTTTTCAAGAAATGATGCCGGATATTAATTTTGTTTTTAACCCAACTTTGGCCTGAGCAATGGATGTGAGTATGGAGTGAATCACCTTTGTTCATGAAAGGAGGGAATCTGTGCCCAGGGGACATTGCTGTATAGGAGGAGTAAGTGATTTTACTGCAGCTGCTTCTGACCAGATTATCTTAAACAAGTCATTTCAGTGACTCAGAGAAGTTGGATAGATGCCAGATGACTTTCTGTCTGGGCTTAAGGTGTTAGTTAGGCAGGTTGGCAGATGGCTTATTTTATTTAGCGATAAAGAGGCGACCGAATGCTCTCAAGCCTCCCTGGTGACCACGGCCCACTCAGAAAAGCAAAAACTACCTTCCTCCAGGCCTGTGGTGTTGGGATCAGAGGAGAGAGAAAGTTCCTGTCAATGACATGTTCTGAAAGTCCATCGAATCTTGCTCACCTCTCTGCCTGCTCTAAGGAAGAATGCCATTTAGACCAGATCAAACTGATGAAGGTACCTATGTGCTTTTCTTCACCACCGTGAATGGATTGTTCCCATTGAGTAACAACTTCCATTAAGCCATAATTGGAGTATTTTGCCTCTTCAGAGAAAAAAGAAAATCACCAAACAAAATAAACAGGAAAATATTTAATTCAGATAACAACCACCCTATTTCATTACCATCCCCTTGTTCCCTAATGAAAGAAGCTGTGTACTTTCCATTTCAAACTTCAAACATTGTAAAGGCAGCAAAAATTAAAATTCAGTAAGTGTGCCCCTTTTAGAGAATGGGGGGTGCCGTGTTGACAGTTGTGCTTTCTGCTACCTAGCTCACAGAGTACGAGAGCAGTGTGTATGTAAAATACTTTGCAATCCTTTTTGGCTCGAGTTGTGTGACAGCAAAAAATGCATTTTGACATGACACTGCATTAGTTTGGTTTTCTTTTGGTCAATCAAAATGTCGCATAATGTCTTACTTCTTGCGCCTTCTTTCTGAGAGAGAGAGAGGGAGAGAGAGCACATGTATTTTTAAATAAATTGGCCAGATCTTTGTACTAAAGTACTAAATACTGATTTCCTCCTTCTTGGGGGCAAGGAGATGGTGTTTCGAATTTTAGATATGGATTTATAGTCTGGTATCATTACTTGAACTTTTTTTTATTATTAATCTCTGTGAGTCTTCTCTGATATAAACTTTCCTTGCCTTTCACTTTCCTCCCTATTCCACAAACTTTAGTGCCCACTCTCAAGATCAACCTAAAGGAAGCTAAGGAAATGAAGTGATGATTCCACACTCAGAAGCAACGAACTAGATGAAAATCTTGACACCAACCTGGATAATTAAACAAACGTCTACCTATTCCTCTCCTCATGAATGAATAAATGCAAGAATGAGAGACATTCTATCCTACTTGCTAATACTCATCTTCTTCCATTCTATGTTCCCCTCACGTGGCCCTAAATTTGCTCTCCCAGCAAATCTCTATTCCCGCGTTTGTCTGGAGGATTTCCATACCACCTTTTACCCCGTTGCATCTTTCTATCACTTGCCCTTTCCCATGGGGAATCTCTCTATGGTTTTTACATTTGCAATTTGGTCTCTTACCAATTTGACTAAAACCTGGATTTCTGTCATGAGAGTCCCTTACCAACCTTGTCCAGCAGAGGTCACTCTTCTAGCTCATGGGCCGAGGTGAGGGGGTTGCCTCCCTGAACTCTGCTAATTCCAGGTTATCCTACTACTTCTCTTCTAAAGTCCAGCATCCACTCATGGCAGCCTCCCTCCATCTCTTTCACCCTCACTCCACATCTTGCTGAGCACACGTCCATCTTCCTCAGTGACTTCAGTGTCTGCGTCTCATACACTAACATCCATTGGTATTCAGGTGTTCTCATCAATTACATTGCAACCCTTCAGTTTCTTGATGTTTTAGACTCTAGGGACAATAATCTCCACTCTATTTTACTGGGCCACTGATGTGGCCTCAGTTTTTTTTTTTTTTTTTTTTTTTTTTTTTTTTTTTGACAGGGTCTCACGCTATCACCCAGGCTGGAGGCAGTGGTGTGATTATGGCTCACTGCAGCCTTGACCTCCCAGGTTCAAGTGACCCTCCCACCTCAACCTCCTGAGAAACTAGAATTACAGGCATTTGCCACTACACTCAGCTAATTTTTGTATTTTTTTTGTAAAGATAGTGTTTTGCCATGTTGCTCAGTCTGGTCTCCAACTCCTGGGCTCAAGCAATCCACCTGCCTTGGCCTCCCAAAGTGCTGGTATTACAGGCATGAGCCACCCTGCCAGGTCTTTATTGTCATTTTGTAATGCTTCTTTCTAAGCCTTCATGGTAACTAGCACCAAACATGGCTCCTAAAATTGTTGCATTCTCGGAACACACATGCTGGCTGCCTCACACATCAAGAATTTTAATCTATTTCCCTTCCTCTGAAATCTGGGCTGGCCTTGTGACTGAGTGTGGTGAAAGTGACTTCTGGGACTTCTGAGCCCAGGCCTTAACAGAATTGGTAGCTTCCGCTTCCTTCTTTTGGGAATTCAGATGCCATTTGTGATACCTGGTTACCCTGGGTGTCCATGCTGTGAGGAAGCTCAAGCTAGCCATGTAAGAGGCTACTTAGAGACACAGAGGCCTGGCCAGTCCCCAGCTGTTCCAGCCATACCAGCTGAGGATTCAGACATGTGAAAAAAGAAATGTCTTGGATATTTCCCAACCCAAATGCAGAAGTGACAGAAATAATAAATTTTTACAGTTTTAAGCCACTTAGTGTGAGGTGGTTTGTTATATAGAGAGAGTGAACTCAATCTTACATTGTGAAATTTCTTTCTAATCAACATTATAACTTTCTAGCTCTCTCCTTTCTTTCTTTCTTTTCTTTCTTTCTT
>NW_012112142.1:7125633-7130094 GCF_000951035.1 Colobus angolensis palliatus | reverse complement strand
TTGAGATAACTCTCAACCTTTGGATGAGCCCAGAAAGATCTTTAGAGGCTACAGTCCATCAGCCTGCTACCTTATGAAACCTGGACCCGTCAACATGTTTATGCTTCATATACCCCCTCTCTTCACAAAATGTCCTTCCTTAAACTCTATGATATTACTGTGGTTCCAACTTATCTCTCCTTTCCCTTCACCTATACATTTCTCTCTTTTTTTGAGATGGAGTCTCACTCTGTTGCCCAGGCTGAAGTACAGTGGTGTGATCTCAGCTCACTGCAACCCCCACCTCCCAGGTTCAAGTGATCTTCCTGCCTCAGCCTCCCAAGTAGCTGGAATTATAGGTACTCACCACAACACCTGGCTAATTTTTCTATCTTTTTTTTTAGGTAGAGATGGAGTTTCACCATATTAGCCAGCCTGGTCTTGAACTCCTGACCTCACCTATACACATTTTGAAAATATCTGTTTCCTGCCTTTATTTCCTCATTACTCTCTCTCTTTTGGTTTCAATCACTCAAAAGCATGTATTGAGCATTGATTACATACACCATTTAAGGAAACATCAATGAATAACATAAAGAGTACCTCTGCCCAGCCCTCATGAAGATTATATCCTGAGGAGGGAGTCAAACAGAGACAGCAAACAACAACAACAAATAAAATGTATAGTGTCAGGGGGGAATTCATGACTTGAAGAAAAAGCAGAGTAAAGACAGTGAGGTAAGGAGGCAGCCTCCCTCATCTCTGATCTTTGTCTCCTCTGCTCAGTGTGATCACTATGCTTTGCTGGCATTTCTTTCCCCAAGCCAGGGTTTGGTAAATGCCTCCATTTACCGAATGGAGTCTATCACTGGGCTAATCTTTTCTTGTTTACGTTCTTTCAGTGCTGACAGTTGCCAGTTGTGCAATGCCTAATGATGATTCATATGCTTTGTCCAGTTTTCTAGTTGTTTATGGTGGGAGGGCTAGTCTGGTACCAATTTTTCATTCGTGATCAAAAGTGGAATCCTCTGGGTTAAGGGTTTGAGGGTAGCTCTGGCTGTGGTTTCACTCCCTGCTAATTTCTGCCCTTGATATTCTATTTGAATTGCTCTCTCCTCACTTCTAGGCTTCAAATCCAGTGGACTCATCTTAGTCCCTACCCTTCCAGATATTCCTTAGCCTCTCCTTCTTGAAACTCTGTCTTCCTTTGGCTGTAATAATACACAGGGTTTTGTTGTTGTTGTTGTTGTTTGGGGGTGGATGGGAGGCGTTTTGTTTGTTTGTTTAAAATCACACTTCATTTTGTGTTGTGCACATTTGGACATTTGCACCATCTTCCCCACTGGACTTCAAGCACCTTGAGAGTAGGGACATGGATTGTTCATTTTGCGTCCTCATGCCCAGCATAGCACCCTTGACTTTAGTAGGGACTGTACAAATGTTTATTGAGTGAATTTGTAGTCCGGTAATAAACGGCAGTGTATGGGATGCACCCTTGGAGAGGCATAGACAGCTGCAGGTCTGCACTTTCCTAAGGTGACCAACATTCCTGTATGTTCAGGACTGAGGATGCTGAACTTTAGAACTTTTAGTGCTAAAATCAGGAAACTGCTGGGAAAACTGAGATGATTGATCACCCTGGCATGTCCCAGCCTCATTCAAATCATGGCACTTGTGGAAAATGGTTGTATTTGTAAAGTATCTTGGTGTCAATGAGTAAGACTGCAGTGGCAGAAGAGGACCCTGGGCCTCCCAACATCTCAACTTTGCAAGACTCTTAGGATGTCTGCAGGGATTTAGTAATTCAGTACTCCTCTAACCCAGCACTCAGCAGTTGGGAAGCTCTCCTACAGTGATCTCAAGGAGATGGTCCAGCTGTTGGCCTGGGCCTGGAACTGCAAGGCTCCAGTTTGAGTCCTCACTCTGCCACTGCTTACTTGTGTGAGCATTGGTGAGTCATCTTACCTCTCAAAGATTAAAAGTGGGAAAGCATTAATACCATACAAATGTTTTACCTCATTATTGTGTCTTAGTTTGTGCAGGTAGCTATAACAAAATACCTTAAGACTGAGTAATTGATAAACAACAGTTACTTTTTGGTTGCTGTTCTGGAGACTGTGAATTCCAAGATCAAGTTGCAAACAGATTTAGTATCTGGTGAGGGCTTGCTTTGTTCCATAGATGGCACCTTCTTGCTGTGTCCTCACAGGGTGAAAGGGAAAGGGGACATAGTGTTTCCCCCAATCTCTTTTATAAGTGCACTAATCTTATTCATTAGGGCAGAGCCCTCATGACATAATCACTTCTCAAAGACCCCACTTCTTAATACCATCATGTTGGGTATTAGGTTCCAACATATAAATTTTGAGGAGATACCAACATTCAGACCATAGCATACTGCTTCTGTTATGTAATTTGACTGCTTAGAGAGAAAGGAGCTGGTTGAAGGGATGCAGCCATAGAGAAACTCTCCAAGACAAAGGTAGATGGTCAGGCTTAAACATGTAAGAGGACGCCATCTCTCCTGAGATAAAATGGAGGAAAGAAACATTCTGTGGAGAGATGAAAATACAGTGGGTTGAGGAGTGTAAATGGGGACCTGTTTAAGTTTACCCATTTTGGACTGCTCAGGGATGTGAAAGTGGTTAAACTTAGCTGACGAGAGTGATACTAGGAGTAACTTTATGGAATAACTGGAATAACTTTCTCTCTCTGTTTTTCTTTTTTCTTTTTTTTGAGATGGAGTCTCACTCTGTCGTCCAGTCTGGAGCACAGTGGCGCGACCTTAGCTCACTGCAATCTCCACCTCCTGGGTTCAAGCGATTCTCCTGCCTCAACCTCCCCAGTAGCTGGGACTACAGGCAAGTGCCACTACAACAGGCTAATTTTTTACTTTTAGTAGAGACGGGATTTCACCATGTTGGCCTGGATGCTCTCAAACTCCTGAGGAATAACTTTCTTTTACTAACACGAGTGTGGTGGTGGGTAGAAGTGAAAGAGTTTGAGGTTGCTTGTGGGACGAGTGAGTCAGGGCTACCCCATAGTTACTCCTGTGGGGCTGAGCAGGGTTGAAGAGTCTGGGAGAAGAAGTCATAATGGAAGATGCTCATCTTATTTTCTTCTCTCTTTCCCTTCCCTGTCTTTCTCTTCTCCTTTTTCCCTCATAACTAGCCAAAATGCAGCCAGTTTTAAAATATTGGTCTTATTACTTGTATTTACTGAATTGAGTATTACCTTAAAAGCTTGAGAGTTGAATGCTTTGTCTTCCTTTTTCTTTCCAAAAAGAAATTAATAGTAAAAGTGTTTTCATTTTCATGTGGCCAATAATCAATAATGAATTATTTTTTTGGCCCCTTTTCTCTTATAGTGGAAAAAAAGCTCCACCCTACAACTATTCCCATAATGCTTAAAATATGTGGCACTAATAGCTCTTCTTCAATATTCATTTACTACAATGCATTTTTTTCAGCTTAGTTTCCTGTGCAAATTTCTTTCTGGAGAGGCAAAATCTTCCTTTTGACCATCCTTCCCTGAATGTCAAGGACATGTAATAGACCTTCCCAAAGGTCACCTGCCTAGTAGCCTGTTTCGTAGATAGTGCTTTACTATGAAGAGGAGGATTTAGGTTCAACAGCTGTTTAGCCCAATTGCCCCGAATCTTAGTATGCTTTGGGTGGTTGTGATTATTCTCAAAAATAATACATTTCTTTAAGTTATTGCTTTGCTCTTCATGCTGTAATTTAATTTGTCCCCATCCTCATGAACATGCCCTCACTACTTATTTATTATGAATACCTTCACACAAGCATGCTTTTTTGTATGCTTCTGGGAACAATCAGGGCCACATCTCTATCTTTGGCCTACAACAAGTGAAGGATTAACCCATTGCCATTTCTCTGGTTATTGAAGTCTGAGCCAAGAGATCATTTTTAAAGTTGAGTTTAGCTTTTTGGCTTTGCTGTTTGGAGTTAATTTATGGCATGCTCAATCAAGTTGTTACCTCCTTACTAGCCTACAATGATTTGACTTTGCATAGAGACAAGAGTATATCGTATAAGTATAGAATGGTTTTAGACTTTCCAATGCTATTTTTATCTTTTTTTTTCTTCTTTCCTATGGCTTTCAATATCAACCATCAAGTCAATAAGCCACTATCTGACATTTTTTAATATGCAAGTATCTCTTCATTCAACTAGGTATTTCTTTTTTTATTACTATACTTTAAGCTCTGGGATACACATGCAGAACTTGCAGGTTTGTTACATAGGTATACATGTGTCATGGTGGTTTGCTGCACCCATCCACCCCTCATCTACATTAGGTATTTCTCCTAATGCTATCCCTCCCCTTGCTCCCTATGCCCCAACAGGTCCCAGTGTGTGATGATCCCCTCCCTGTGCCCATATGTTCTCATTGTTCAACTCCCACTTGTGAGTGAGAACATGTGGTGTTTGGTTTTCTGTTCCTGTGTTAGTTTGCTGA
>NW_012112142.1:7114373-7125583 GCF_000951035.1 Colobus angolensis palliatus | reverse complement strand
GTTTCCAGCTTCATCCATGTCCCTGCAAAGGACATGAGCTCATTCTTTTTTATGGGCTGCATAGTATTCCATGGTGTATATGTGCGACATTTTCTTTATCCAGTCTAACATGGGTTGGTTCCAAGTCTTTGCTATTGTGAATAGTGCTGCAATAAACATATGTGTGCATGTGTCTTTATAGTAGAATTATTTATAATCCTTTGGGTATATACCCAGTAATGAGATTGCTGGGTCAAATGGTATTTCTAGTTCTAGATCCTTGAGGAATTGCCACACTGTCTTCCAGAATGGTTGAACTAATTTACACTCCCACCAACAGTGTAAAAACGTTCCTATTTCTCCACATCCTCTCCAGCATCCGTTGTTTCCTGACTTTTTAATAATCGTCATTCTAACTGGCATGAGATGGTATCTCATTGTGGTTTTGATTTGCATTTCTCTAATGACCAGTGATGATGAGCTTTTTTTCATATATTTGTTGGCTGCATAAATGTCTTCTTTTGGAAAGTATCTGTTCATATCTTTTGCCCACTTTTTGATGGAGTTGTTTATTTCTTGTAAATTTGTTTAAGTTCCTTTTAGACTCTGGATATTAGCCCTTTATCAGATGGATAGATTGCAAAATTTTTCTCCCATTCTGTAGGTTGCCTGTTCATTCTGATGATAGTTTCTTTTGCTGTGCAGAAGCTCTTTATTTTAATTAGATCCCATTTGTCAATTTTGGCTTTTGTTGCCATTGCTTTTGGTGTTTTTGTCATGAAGTCTTTGCTCATGCCTATGTCCTGAATGGTATTGCCTAGGTTTTCTTCCAGGGTTTTTTATGGTTTTAGGTCTTAAGCTTATATCTTTAATCCATCTTCAATTAATTTTTGCATAAGTGGTAACAAATGGGACCAGTTTCAGTTTTCTGCCTATTGCTAGCCAGTTTTCCCAACTCCATTTATTAAATAGGGAATCCTTTCCCCATTGCTTGTTTTTGTCAGGTTTGTCAAAGATCAGATGGTTGTAGAAGTGTGGTGTTTTTTCTTAGGCCTCTGTTCTATTCCATTGGTCTATCTATCTGTTTTGGTACCAGTGTCATACTGTTTTGGTTACTGTAGACTTGTAATATAGTTTGAAGTCAGGAAGTGTGATACCCCCAGCTGTTTTCTTTTTGCTTAGGATTGTCTTGGCTATATGGGCTCTTTTTGGGTTGTATATGAAATTTAAAGTAGTTTTTTTTCCAATTCTGTGAAGAAAGTCAATGGTAGCTTGATG
This sequence comes from Colobus angolensis palliatus, assembly GCF_000951035.1. Taxonomy (NCBI): domain Eukaryota; kingdom Metazoa; phylum Chordata; class Mammalia; order Primates; family Cercopithecidae; genus Colobus; species Colobus angolensis. Next base: position 7,124,326 of record NW_012112142.1, on the reverse strand, counting down.
GGAATAGCGTTGAATCTATAAATTACTTTGGTCAGTGTGGCCATTTTCATAATATTGATTTTTCCCTTCCATGAGCATGAAATGTTTTTCCATTTGTTTGTGTCCTCTCTTATTTCCTTGAGCAGTGGTTTGTAGTTCTCCTTGAAGAGGTCCTTCACATCCCTTGTAAGTTGGATTCCTAGGTATTTTATTCTCTTTGTAGCAATTGTGAATGGGAGTTCACTCATGATTTGACTCTCTATTATTGTTGTATAGGAATGCTTGTGAATTTTGCACATTGATTTTGTATCCTGAGACTTTGCTGAAGTTGCTTATCATCTTAAGGAGTTTTGGGGCTGAGACAATGGGGTTTTCTAAATATACAATCATGTCATCTGCAAACAGAGATAATTTGACTTCCTTTATTCCTATTTGAATACCCTTTATTTCTTTCTCTTGCCTGATTGCCCTGGCCAGAACTTCCACTACTATGTTGAATACGAGTTGTGAGAGAGGGCATCCTTGTCTTGTGTCAGTTTTCAGCGGGAACTCTTTCAGCTTTTGCCCATTCAGTATGATATTGACTGTGGGTTTGTCATAAGTAGCTTTTATTATTTTAGATATGTTCCATCAATACCTAGTTTATTGAGTGTTTTTAGCATGAAGAGGTTTTGAATTTTATTGAAGCCCTTTTCTGCATCTGTTAAGATAATCATGTGGTTTTTGTTGTTGGTTCTGTTTATGTGATGGATTACATTTATTGTTTTTTATATGTTGAACCAGTCTTACATTCTAGGGATGAAAATGACTTGATTGTGGTGGATAAGCTTTTTGATGTTCTGCTGGATTCGGTCTGTTAGTATTTTATTGAGGATTTTCACATAGATATTCATCAAGGATACTGGCCTGAAATTTTCTTTTTTTGTTGTGTCTCTGCCAGGTTTTGGTATCAGGATGATACTGGCATCATAAAATGAGTTAGGGAGGAGTCCCTCTTTTTCTGTTGTTTCGAAGAGTTTCAAAAGGAATGGTACAAGTTCCTCTTTGTATCTCTGGTAGAGTTCGGCTGTGAATCCGTTGGGTCCTGGGCTTTTTTTGGTGGTAGGCTATTAATTACTACCTCAATTTCAGAACTTGTTATTGGTCTATTCAGGGATTTAACTTCTTCCTGGCTTAGTCTTGGGAGGGTGTATATGTCTTGGAATTTATCCATTTCTTCTAGATTTCCTACTTTATTTGCATAGAAGTGTTTATAGCATTCTCTGATGGTAGTTTGTATTTCTGTGACCTCAGTGGTGATCGCTCCTTTATTGTTTTTTATTGTGTCTGTTTGATTCTTCTCTCTTTTATTCTTTATTAGTCTGGCTAGTGGTCTGTCTATTTTGTTAATCATTTCAAAAAAACAGCTCCTGGATTCATTGATTTTTTGAAGGGTTTTTTATGTTTCTATCTCCTTCAGTTCTGCTCTGATGTTAGTTATTTCTTGTCTTCTTCTAGCTTTTGAATTTGTTTGCTCTTGTTTCTCTAGTTCTTTTTATTGTGATGTTAGGGTATCGACTTTAGATCTTTTCTGTTTTCTCCTGTGGGCATTTAGTGCTATAAATTTCCCTCTAAATATTGCTTTAGCTGTGTCCCAGAGATTCTAGTACATTGTGTCTTTGTTCTCATTGTTCTCAAATAACTTATTTATTTCTGCCTTAATTTTCTTATTTACCCAGTAGTGATTTAGGAGCAGGTTGTTCAGTTTCCATGTAGTTGTGTGGTTTTGAGTGAGTTTCTTAATCCTGAGTTCTAATTTGATTGCACTGTGGTCTGAGAGATGGTTTGTTATGATTTCCATTCTTTTGCATTTGCTGAGGAGTGTTTCACTTCCAATTATGTGGTCCATTTTAGAATAAGTGCTATGTGATACTGAGAAGAATTGATATTCTGTTGATTTCGAGTGGAGAGTTGTGTAGATGTCTGTTAGATCCGCTTGGTCCAGAGCTGAGTTCAAGTCCTGAATATCCTCATTAATTTTCTGTCTCATTGATCTGTCTAATATTGACAGTGGGGAGTTAAAGTCTCCCATTATTATTGTGTGGGAATATAAGTCTCTTTGAAGGTCTCTAAGAACTTGCTTTATGAATCTGGGTGCTCCTGTATTGGGTGCGTATATATGTAGGATAGTTAGCTCTTCCTGTTGCATTGATCCCTTTACCATTATATAACACCCTTCTTTGTCTTTTTTGATGTTTGTTGGTTTAAAGTCTGTTTTATCAGAGAGTAGAATTACAACCCCTGCTTTATTTATTTTATTTTTTGCTTTCCATTTGCTTGGTAAATATTCCTTCATCCCTTTATTTTAAGCCTATGTGTGGCTTTGCATGTGAGATGGGTCTCCTGACTACGGCACTCTGATGGGTCTTGACTCTTTATCGAATTTGTGCCTTTTAATTGGGGCATTTAGCCCATTTACATTTAAGGTTAATATTGTTATGTGTGTATTTCATCCCGTCATTATAATGCTAGCTGGTTATTTTGCCCATTAGTTGATGCAGTTTCTTCATAGTGTCAATGGTCTTTACATTTTAGTTTGTTTTTGCAGTGGCTGGTACCGGTTTTTCCTTTCCATATTTAGTGCTTCCTTCAGGAGCTCTTGTAAGACAGGCCTGGTAGTGACAAAATCCCTCAGCATTTGCTTATCTGTGAAGGATTTTATTTCCTCTTCACTTAAGAAGCTTACTTTGGCTGGATATGAAATTCTGGGTTGAAAATCATTTTCATTAATAATGTTGAATATTGGCTTGTAGGGTTTCTGCAGAGAGATCTGCTGTTAGTCTAATGGGCTTCCCTTTGTGAGTAACCTGACCTTTCTCTCTAGCTGCCCTTAACATGTTTTCCTTCATTTCAACCTTGGTGAATCCGACAATTATGTGTCTTGGGGTTACTCTTCTCAAGGAGTATCGTTGTGGTGTTCTCTATTTCCTGAATGTGAATGTTGGCCTGTCTTGCTTGGTTGGGGAAGTTCTCCCAGATAAATATCCTGAAGTGTGTTTTCCAACTTGGTTCCATTCTTCCCATCGCTTTCAGGTACACCAATCAAATGTGGGTTTGGTCTTTTCTCATAGTCCCATATTTCTTGGAAGGTTTGTTGGTTTCTTTTCATTCTTTTTTCTCTACTCTTGTGTTCATGCTATATTCATTAAATTGACCTTCAATCTCTGATATCCTTTCTTCCACTTGATTGATTCAGCTATTGATACTTGTGTATGCTTCATGAAGTTCTTGTGCTGTGTTTTTCAGCTCCATTAGGTCATTTATGCTCTTCTCTAAACTGGTTATTATAGTTAGCAATTCCTCTAGCCTTTATCAAGGTTCTTAGCTTCCTTGCATTGGGTTAGAACATCCTCCTTTAGCTTGGAGGAGTTTATTATCCACCTTCTGAAGCCTACTTCTGTCAATTCATCAAACTCATTCTCCATCCAGTTTTGTTCCCTTGCTGATGAGGAGTTGTGATCCTTTGGAGGAGAAGAGGCATTCTGGTTTTTGGAATTTTCAGTCTTTTTGTGCTTGTTTTTCCTCATCTTTGTGGATTTATCTACCTTTGCTGTTGGCGACCTTTGGATGGAGTTTTTGCATGGTCGTTCTTTTTGTTGATGTTGATGCTATTGCTTTCTGTTTGCTAGTTTTCCTTCTAACAGGCCCCTCTGCTGCAGGTCTGCTGTAGTTTGCTGGAGGTCCATTCCAGACCCTGTTTGCCTGTGTATCACCAGTGGAGACTGCAGAACAGCAAAGGTTGCTGCCTGTTCCTTCCTCTGAAAGCTTCATCCTAGAGGTACACCCGCCAGATGCCAGCTGGAGATCTCCTGTATGAGGTGTCTGTTGACCCCTGCTGGGAGGTGTCTCCCTGTCAGGAAGCATGGGGGTCAAGGACCCACTTGAGGAAGCAGTCTGTCCCTTAGCAGAGCTCTATGCTGGGAGATCTGCTGGTCTCTTCAGGGCCAGCAGGTAAGAACGTTTAAGTCTGCTGAAGCTGCACCCACAGCCACCCCTTCCCCGAGGTCTCTGTCCCAGGGAGATGGGAGTTTTATCTATAAGCCCCTGACTGGGACTGCTGCCTTCCTTTCAGAGATGCCCTGCCCAGAGAGGCAGAATCTAGAGGGGCATTCTGGCTACAGTGGCTTTGTGGCACTCAACTAGGTATTTTTAATAGCAATAGCTTTCGTTGCACTGCCAGGATATTTGTTAAATTCCACTTTTACATAGGAAATAGTTCAAGACATTAATTATATTGAGTTTTGAAACATCCAAACCCAGGTATTTGGATAAGTCTATTCAGTGTAACTCATGATTCGCTATCAAGATTGCATTGTGAGGGAAACTCATTCGGTTTCAAAATGAATAACTATCAGAAAGTTAAACTAAGCTTTTTTTTTTTATTGTAGTCTACCATATTTTACACACTTTTTAAAGGATTTTAAGATTCATAAATTTATAACGATGTTATGCTGCCTCCTCTTTCCATTATTATTCGCTGCAATCTTCCAATCTTCATGTAACTTTCCTGTTTTTGTAAAGAGATTGGAATTCCTCTTTGCTATGTTCCTCTCCTTCCCAATTCCTCCCATCAGCCTGGGTTACTTCAATTTCTATGTGCACCTTATCTTGCAGTTTCTTAAACTTACTATAGGTCACTGTTCTTGGTCTCTATCTCCCCAAACTTCTACTAGGACCACACCCTGGACTTTGTTATCATCCACAAACACCCCACCTCTGAAACTCTACTGTCTTCTTCTCGGACTAAAACCTCCTATCCATTCAGCTCTTGTCCTCTTATTCTGTACCTTGCAAGGCTCTTTTCTCAGTCTTCTTCACTAATGCAATCTCCTCTATTTCTTAATATGCTGGTAGTTTTGAACATGATTCACTTCTCTTCTTACTCTACATTCTTTCCTTGAGTGAGCTCATCTATTCCGTTGGCTTCCACTACCATGTATGAGTTGATGACTCCCAAGTTGTTTTTCTTGTCTGTATCCCTTACCTCTCTTCTAAGATTCAGAAAAAAATTTCTAGTTCCATAATAACAAAAGTAACTAACATTTAAAGAAAAGTTACTATACAGTGTATTAAATGCTTTAAGTGTTAACTCACAACCCTATGAGATAGGTTATTCTTTAGTACTGAATTTTACTCTGTCTAAGATAATATAATCTAGCAATTTCACTTTTGAATATATACGCAAAAGAATTGAAAGCAGGAACTCAAACAGATATCTGTACAACCAGGTTCACAGCAGCACTATTCACAATAGCCAGGAGGTGGATGCAACACAAGTGTCCATCCATAGATGAATGGATAAAGCCATACATAGAAGTTATACACATACTACATTTTAATAATAAAGTATTAATATTTAATAATGAAATATTATTCAGCCTTTAAAAAGAAAGGAAATTCTGACATACTGCACATCATGGATGAAACTTAAAGACATTATACTAAGTGAAATATCAGACAAAATGATAAATATTGTATGATTCCAATTATATGAAGTACTTAGGGTAGTCAAATTCATATAGATAGAAAGTAGAATGGTCATTCTGGGGGACATGAAGAGAGGGTAAAAAGGAATGATTGTTTAATGAGTATAGAGTTTTAGTTTGGGAAGACAAAAAGGTTCAGATCAAAGTGGGAAGAGTTTCACAACAATGTGAATGCACGTAAAGCCACTTAATGACACTAAAAAATAAATGACTAAGATACCACATTTTATGTTATGTATATTTTACTAGAATTAAATATTATAAAAATACCAAGAGTACAGATGACAAAGAAAAAAATGGTTAAAATGGTAAAAAAAAAAAAGAGAGAGATGATATTGATTACAAAATATATCATTACTTTATGTACTGCTAAGGAAAATTAGTGATGCCAATTAAACAATAGTACAATACTTTCTTACCACTTAGAATTTTAAAATATCTATTGGGAGAGTTCTTTTATATGTAGCCAGAGATTTAATTAATTAATTAATTTATTTATTTATTTTGAGACAGGGTCCCGCTCTATTGCTGATGTCAGAGTGTAGTAACACACTCCAACGACCTCAAGACTAGTTGATGCCCAGTACATCTGGCTCCAGCCAAATTGCATGAGTCCTGTAGATATTTCTTCACAGAGACTTACATAAAACAATGTATGCTTCCCTGAGGAATTTGGCTCCCATTTTATTTTATTTTATTTATTTTATTTTTTGAGATAGGGTCTCATTCTGCTGCCCAGGCTGGAGTGCAGTGGTGCAATCATTGCAGTCTCGACCTCATGGGCTCAAGCAGTCCTCCCACCTCAGCCTCCAGAGTAGCTGGGACTAGAGGCACAGGCTACCACATCCAGTTAATTTTTGTGTTTTTTGTAAAGATGGGATCTTGCCATGTTGCCCAGGCTTGTCTCAAACTCTTAGGCCCAAGGGATCCACCTGTCTTGGTCTCCCAAAGTGCTGGTGTTACAGGCATGAGCCACTGTGTTTGGCTCAGACATAATTTTTATCATAGATTACTCTTGTGCACATATATAAAGAAACTTCATCATAATCAGTATCTGAATTTTCTGAATCACTTTTCAAAGCAGAGTTGTTAATACCCATGATTTTTTACACAAAGTTGTCTTCTGTGCTAGCCACAGAGTTGGTAAAGTGGGATTTTTAAAAGAAAGCTCCACTATGGTTTCTATATTTTCTTCCAGGGCATTGATACCCATTCTGTAAGTTTTGATGCTGATACTATTGATCTTACAAGAAAGTATCAATGGAAGGTTTTTGACAACTACAAGGGCTCATATTTCTTCCTCAAATGATCTTTAAATGATTTGTTGATCGCAATGTGGAAGGAGATGCTGTTGTCCAGTTATGATGTCAAAAATAACAATAATATTAAGACACTTTCTAGAAATCTTATCTTTAGCTGTTAATATACAAGTGCATGAAACTCATCAAGAACTAATATACTGGGTGGATTCTGTGGAGTTCATGGAGAACTATTCCAGATAATACTTAATCATTTCCATTTCTTTCTTCCCTTTCCTGTGCTCTGGGAGAATCTCTTTTTGGCCCAGGAGAAATCTTCCTTCCTATGAGAGTTTCTGTGAGTGAAACTCCAATGTTTGTGATTTTTTTTTCTCCTAAATGCTAAGACTTTCCTCCAGCAATGTACCTAACTCAATTAGTATGATAAAATATAAATAGTAATGATTAAATGTGCACATATAGAGACAAAAACAAGTATGCTGCGATTGCCAACAGCAATTGTAAGACAGCACCTAACTTTACAGAAGTTAAAATTTATATCTTTAGACTTCTACTTCCAGGGACACGGAAGAGACATAATTTTCCCTTTCGTCCTGCTAGGTACAACTAAAACCTCTGGATATTATAAAACAAACAGAGCTAATCCACCTCAGAAGAATGTCTAACAGAATTTCTCTAATCAGAAAGGCAACAATAAAAGAAGACACCTTGGACCATCAGGAAGAAAGAGCATGGTAGGCAAAAATATGGGTAAATACAATAGGCTTTCCTTCTTTTCTTGGGTTTCTGAATTATGTTTCCTGGTTAAAACAAGGATAACACTGTCTAATGTGATTCTAACATTATGTAGAGAAATGCTCAAGACAATTATAAACAGGAGAGAGTAAAGGGATCTAAATGGAAATAAAGTTTTTACATTTCACTCTGAACTGGTAAAATGATGATACCAGTAAACTGTGATGTTATGTAGATATAATGAAGTGCCTAGAATACCCACTTAAAAAAATACATTTGAAAGGCCAGGCATGGTGGATCATGCCTGCAATCCCAGCACTTTGAGAGAATGAAGCAAGAGGATTGTTTGAGGCCAGGAATTTGAGATCAGTCTGGGCAACATAGAGAGACTATATCTCACAAAAGTGAAATAAAATAAATTAGCCAGGTGTAGTGGTATGCACTTGTAGTCCTAGCTACTTGAGAGGCCGAGGCAGGAGATTACTTGAACCTAGGAGTTTGAGGCAGCAGTAAGCTATAATTATGCTATTATACTACAATTTGGGCAAAGAGCAAGACCCTGTCTCTTAAAAAATTAAAAAAAAAATACATTCTAGGCTGGGCTTGGTGGTTCATGCCTGTAATCCCAGCACTTTGGAAGGCAGAGGTGGGGGGGATCACCTGAGGCCAGGAGTTCAAGACTAGCTTGACCAACATGGCAAAAACTTGTCTCTACTAAAAATATAAAAATTAGCTGGGCATCTTGGCACACACCTATGATCCCAGCTACTTGGGAGGTTAAGGCACAAGAATCACTTGAATCTGGGAGGCAGAGGCTACAGTGAGCCAAGATTGCACTACTACACTCCAACCTGGGTGACAGAGCAAGATCCTGTCTTTACAAAAAAAAAATTCTAGAACACTTTAGAATAATCATAGTGGAATCTAAAAACATGTTCAAGTAATCCACAGGAAGGCAAGAAAAAGAAAACAGAAGGAACAAACAGAAACAAAATGTAAAATGAGAGACTTAAGCACTAGCATATCAAGAGCCATATTAAATACACATGGTCTAAATATGCCAATTAAAAGACAGAGGTTAGCAGAGTGGATTAAAAACACGATCCAACTACATGCTGACTACAAGAAACTGAAAATATAATAACATAGGTGGTAAGGGAAATGATCTAAAAATACGTATCACCCAAATGTTAATCAAAGGAAAGCATAAGTGGTTATGTTAAGATTAGATAAAGTAGACTTTAGCACAGAGAACATTACCAAAGATAGAAAGAGACATTATATAATGTTAAGAGGATCAATCCACTAAAAAGATACAGCACTCCTAAACAAACATGTACCAAATCACAGAACTGCAAAGGGCATAAAACAAAAACTCATAGAACTAAAAGGAAAAATAGACAAATCTTCAAATATAACTAGAAACCTCTCTCAGAAATTACTGAAACAATTAGACAGGAAATCAGCAAGGATGTAGAAGAATTCAACAATACCATCAACCAACAGGGTCTAATAAAAATTTATATAACATTTTGTAAAATATTTCACCAAAGAATAGCAGAATACACTTTATTTTCAAGTGCCAATGGAAGATACTCCAAGATGGACCATGTTCTGGGCCCTGAAACAAACCTCAAGCAATTAACAAAAAAATTTTAAACCAAACAAAGTTTGTTTTCTCAACCACAGTACAGTTCAACTAGAAATCAATAACAGAACAATAACAAGAAGATCTCCAAACACTTTTAAAAGAAACAACACATTGCTAAATAATCCACGGGGCAAATAGAAGGTCTCAATGGAAATTTTAAAATACATTTAACTGAAAGAAATTAAAATACAACATAGCAAAATTTGTGGCACACAGCTAAAGCAGTACTGATAGAAAAATTTATAGCACTAAATGCATACTTTAGAAAAAAAGAAAATGTCACAAATCAGTCATTTAAGCTTCTACCCCAAGAACCTAGAAAAAGAAAAGAAAAACTGAAAGCAAGCAGAAGGGAGGAAATAATAAGAAGCAGAAATCCATGGAACTGAAAACAGAAAAAAGAATAAAAATAATAAACAGAGAAGATTCTTTGGGAAAAAAAATCCATAAGGTTAACGAACTTCTAGTAAGACTGACAGAGAAAAAAAATAGATGACAAAAATTATAAATATAAGAATTAAAATGAGATATTACTATAGAGCCTGCAGATATCAAAAGGAGAATAAAGGAATACTATGAACAACTCCACACATATAAAATTGTAAACTTAGATGAAATAGATCACTTCTGCAGGAAATACACAACTACCACAATACAAACTACCATGACTCATCCAACAAGGAATAATTTGAATATCCCTGTAACTATACTCGCCATCAGAGAAATGCAAATCAAAACCACAACGAGATACCATCTCACACCAGTTAGAATGGCAATCATTAAAAAGTCAGGAAACAACAGGTG
>NW_012112142.1:7107296-7113823 GCF_000951035.1 Colobus angolensis palliatus | reverse complement strand
ATTTTCTAGAAAATAGAAGACAAGGAACCACTATATGCACATGTACCCTAGAACTTAAAGTATAATAAAAAAATAAATAAAAAAATAAATAAATAAATAAAAATCTTAATTAATAATTTAAAAACTCCCAAGAAAGAAATCTCTAGGCACAGATAGTTTCACTATAGAATTCTATCAAACATTAGATGAAACATTAACATCAATTCCATAAGTATTTTCTAGAAAATAGAAGACAAGGAACCACTATACAATTCCTTTAATGAAGTTAAAATTACCTTGATACCAAAACCAGATGAAAGTAGTGCAAAAAGGAAACTATAAATAAACATATCTCATGAATACAAATGCAAAAGTCTTTAGTAAAATGCTAGTGAGTAGAATTTAGCAATATCTGAGAAGAATTAAATGCTATGACCAAATACAGTTTATTCTAGAGATTTGAGGCTGGTTTAATGTTTGAACATCAATCAATGTAATCTGTCAGATGATCATATCAATTATAGAAAAGATATTTGATAAAATTTAATACTTTTTATGATAAAACTCTCAAGAAGTACAATAGAGGTGAATTTCTTCAACTTGATAAAAATCATCCAGAAAAATTCTATAGTTAACATTCTGTTTAATGTGAAAGACTACATGCTTTCCCCTTAAGCTGGGAATAAGCCAAGAATGTCTCCTTTTACCACTCTTATTCAACATAGTGCCAGAATTTTTAATCAATGCAATATGGCAAAGAAATAAAAAGCATAAAGATCAGAAAGGAAGAAATACAATTGCCTCTACTTTCAGATGACACGATTATCTACATAGAAAATCTTAAGAGTAAGAATAATAAAACCTTCCTAGAACTAATAAATGAATCTAGCAAGGCTGAAAGATATAAGATAAATATATAAAAATCGATTGTATTTCTATGTGCTATCAATAAACACATAAACAATGAAATTAAAAATACAATACCATTTACAACTGCTAAAAAAATACTTTGGTATAAATCTAACAAACATGAACAGGACATTGGTGATAACTACACAATTCTAATTTAAAAAATCTAAATAAATGGAGAGACTTACTGTGTTTATAGATTGAAAGACTCAAACATAGTAAAAATGTCAATTTAGCCAAAACTGATGCACAACTTTAATTTAATTCCTATCAAAATCCTAGCAATATTTTTTGTAGGTTATAGGCAAGATTATTTAAAAATTTATGTGGAAAGGCAAAAGAACCAGGATAGTTAGAACAATTTTGAAAAAAGAAAAAGAAAAAATGGGATGAATAGGTCTACCCAATTTCCAATTTCAAGGCTTTCTACATAGTAATAAAGATTGTGAAATTGCTGGAGAGATAGACACGTAGATGAGTGCAACAGAACAGAGATCCAGAAGTAGACCCATAAAAATATGCCCAACTGATAATTAACAAAGGTGCAAAAGCAACTCAGTGAAGGAATGATAGCCTTTCCAATAAAAGGAGGTGGAACTATTGGGCATTCACTTGCAAAAAAAACTCAACTTCAAATTCCACCTTACACCTTATATACAAATTAACACAGAAAAGATGACAGTCTTAAATGTAAAACTATAAGACTTTCAGAAAAAAATCCATAAAGGCTGGGCGTGGTAGCTCATGCCTGTAATCTCAGCACTTTGGGAGGCCAAGACTGGTGGATCACCTGAGGTCAGGAGATTGAGACCAGTCTGGCCAACATGGCAAAACCCCGTGTCTACTAAAAATATAAAAATTAGCCAAGTGTGGTGGTGGACACCTGTAATCCTGACTTCTCAGGAGGCTGAGGCAGGAGAATTGCTTAAACCAGGAAGGCAGAGTTTGCAATGAGTTGAGATTGCACCACTGCATTCCAGCCTAGGCGACAGAGCAAGACTCCATCTCAAAAAAAAAAAAAAAAAGAAGAAAAAAGAAAAAAACCTATAAGGTAAAATCTTCAAGATTTAGGGTTATCCAAACGGTTCTTAGATTTGATGTCATAACCATGATCCATAACAGTAAAAAAAAAAAATCAATAAACTGAAAACTGGATTTCATCAAAATGAAAGCTTTTGCATTACAAATAACCCTGTTACAAAGATCTAAAGAAAATTTATAGGATGTGAGAAAATATTTGCAAACCATATATCCAACAAAGGATTAGTGTCTAGAATATATAAAGAACTCTCAAAATTCAACAATAAAAACAAAACAAAACAAAACAAAAAAAGATTCAATTGGACATGGGCAGAATACATGAAGAGATATTTCATTGAAGAAAATATACAGGTGGCAAACAAGCACATGAAAAGATGTTCAACATCATTCACCATTAGGGTAATAAAACCTTCAGCCACATTGCAATACCACTACAAACCTATCAGAATGGCTAATATGAAAAAAAAAATCAAATGCTGGTGAGGATGCAGTGAAACAATCTCTCATATATTGCTGGTGGAAAGTTAAAATAGTGTAGCTACCATGGAAAACAGTGGCAATCTCTTAAAATAAACCTAACATATACTGTAACATGATCCAGCAATTGCATTCCTGGACATTAATCGTAGGAAAATGAACACTTACATTCACATGAAACCCTGTATGAAAATATTTGTAACAGCTTTAACTGTAATAGACCCAAACTAGAATCAACCCAGATGTCCTTCAATGGGTGCATAAACAGTGGTATATTCATATCATAGAATGTATCCTTACCATGGACTAAAAAGGACTGAATTATTGATATAATTCAATAATTATTGATATAATTCAATAACCAGGATGAATCTTAGATGAATTATGCTCAGTGAAAAAGGCCAATCCCAAAATTACATACTGTATGATTCCACTTATATATCATGTAAGTGGATAAAATTATAGAAATGGAGAAGAGATTACAGTGTCTCTTCTGTACAGAGATTACAATCTCCATGGAGGTTGCCAAGTATTAAGGAAGGGGTGGGAACAAAAGGGAACCATATGTGGCTATAAAAGGGCAACACAAGGGACCTTTGTGGTGATGGAAATGCTCTGTATTGTGATTGTCTCAATGTGAATATCCTGGTTGTGATATTGTTTTCTTGTTTGCGAGATGTTATCATTGGGTAAAATGTACTCTGGTGAGGGTATACAGGACTACTCTATTATTTGTTAAAACTATATGTGAATCTACAATTAACTTTTAAAAAGTTTAATTTCAAAAGTGTGGTGTATATCTTAGATTTGATCAAATACAGGATCTTACTCAAGGTCACACAACAAATAAGTGGTAGAGCCTGTTGGCACTCAGCTCTGTCTCAACCCCAAGGATAGGGTGCTTCTCAACATGTCTAGTGGACATTCCTCAGTTTCCTTCCTTCTCTTCCCTTCCCCACCATTTCTTTCTTTTGCATTCTCTTCTTTTTTCTTTTTTGCCTTCCTAAACAACTCAACCCTGAAGCTGTTAGGCAAGACAGTACAAGATGAGCGTCTGAACCCAAGGTGGGGGTGGCGCATGGGACAGGACCTGCTATGCCCAGGCACCAGATAGGATGTCAGAGCTGCAGCAGGGTGAGGAGGGCACCCATGCGGGAGCAGTCCCACAGGAAGTGCCAGGAGGTGAGTTGGATGAGAAGGCCTCTCTGTGCAGGGAAGGGAGCAACAGTAGAGCGAGGGTATTGGTTACATCTAATGGGTTGACCAACAAGTGACAAGAAACCCAGGTTTTTCACTATTCGATGTCACTGTTCAGTGTCACTGGCCTGGAGCAGTGACACTGTAATAATATGAGCACATCTAGCTCCCAGAATGTGGCTTCTAAAAATTATATTCTTCACTGAAAGAAACCAAGGCTCCTTAGAGAAATGATTGATTTCAGGGTTGGTAGGCTAAGTGCAAGGTAAGTCCAAAATGTCTTATTTATGCCAGAAATCAAGGAAGTGCTCAAAGAATGAGAGGAGCATGTCAAAAGGACTCGGGAACCAACTAGAAGGGGGTCTTGACCAAATCTGGAACAGTTTAAGCACTTAAATAAATAATGATAGTAATGGATTATAAACAATTGAATAGATAAATCATTAAGTCCATTCTGATATAAACTAATGAATAAATTGAAAGTGTGATGAAAAGTTGCAAATTTACTTATTGATTACATGGGGGAAAGAATAACTTTAAAGTGAAGAAAACTGGCAGACACCACTTTAATCAAATGATCAAAGGGAATATCATCAGTAACGGGATAAACTGAAGTCGTGTGCCACCGGATAAGGTGCAATAAGAAGAACGCAGCATCACTTCTTTGATTTTCCTGCCAAAGAGGCATAACCCAAATCTAATAATGGGGAAACATCAGACAAACCCAAACTGAGGGACCTATAACAGAATAACTGCCCAGCAATTTTCAAAAGAGTCAAGGACATGAAAGTGAAGGAAAGACTAAGGAACTATTCCAGCCTGAAGGAGGCTAAGGAGACTTAACAACTGAACTCAGCCCATGATTCTGAACAGGAATATTTTTGCTACAAAAGATTGGTGAGACATTTGGCAAAAATTGACTGAGGTTTGGGAATTTGTTGGTAGTAATGTATCTAGTTAATTTCCTGATGTTGTGGTTATGTTCTGATTATGTGGGAGAATATTACCATTTGTAGGAAATAAACACTAAAGAATTAGGGTCTAGGTGTGGTGACTTACACCTGTAATTCCGGCACTTTGGGAGGCCAAGGTGGGTGGATCATGAGGTCAGGAGATCGAGACCATCCTGTCTAACACAGTGAAGCCCTGTCTCTGCTAAAAATACAAAAAATGCAGCTGGGTGTGGTGGCACTTGCCTGTAGTCCCAGCTACTCCGGAAGGCTGAGGCAGGAGAATCGCTTGAATTCGGGAGGCGGAGCTTGCTGTGAGCTGAGATTGCACCACTGCACTCCAGCCTGGGCGACAGAGTGAGATTCCGTTTAAAAAAAAAAAAAAAAAAGAACTGGGGAGTGGTGATTGGGCATCAGATCAGTCTTACTTAGACATAGTAAGTAGGGGTCAGGGGACAAAAGGTTTCCTTTCCCACCTTGTATTTCACTTATAGCCTTTCTAAATGTTTGAGGTGTTTCAAAGTTTTTTCTTTAAAGGAAAAGAAAGAAAAAATATTGCCACCTGGTTAAACTGCAGGTACCTAAAATTTAGTATATCTCAAACAGAAATGGCCACCCTTCCGATTCGCTCCTTTTCTGACTCTCAATTTTGATAAATGTTACTTATATCTAATCACTTACCAAAGATAACCATGAAAATCAAGAAAACCAAGGGATCATTCTTAATGTCTCTTTCTCTGTGACTCCCACATGTAAGCTTTATCTACTCTGAGTCAGAAATATCTCTCAGTGTTAATACCTCTTCATCATTCCCACTACCACTGCGGTGGCCTCTGTCTTTGTACCTGATGTCACTAACCGGCCTTTCTCCATCCAGCCTGTGTGCTAGCAATGAACTTACTAAAAGTGAATCTTTTCACATTTTTATCTTGCTTAGAGATATCATTTGGCTCTCTGTGGCATTCAGGGTGAAGTCTGGCATTAGTAGCTTCAAAGCCTTCCTTAATCCTAACCAACCTGTAGTCATCTTATCTTCTGTCTCTCCCATAAAACAATCAGCTATGCAAACTTTTCAACCTTCCTCAGACATACCTGCCTTTCCTTAACGTCGTGTTTTCACCTGTGTTGTCCCTACGGTGTAAAATGCCTATGTCACCTTAAAAGCAGGAGATGCAAATTGGAAGGCCAACAAATTGAATCTGGCCTCCAGAATATTTTGTATGACCAATACAGAGGTTTCGGAAATGTGCAAAGGGCATCCTTTAGGTGGGGTCTTCCCTCTGCTGCTCATCAGGAGCCCCTAACATCTGGCAACTTCACATGTTCCCCTTTCCTGGAAGGATTTGAGTTGGACTTTTCAATACTCATCTCCCCCGAAGCCTTTCATGACTTCCCCCTTGTGAAGGCTCCATTCATAATCCCAAAATAGCACTTATCACAGTATCCCGAGATCTCTGCTTGCATGCGGCTCAACTCTGACTCTCAGCAGGAACTGTGGCACCAACCTAAATTCTACCAAGAAAAGTATAGACACACGCCGGAAAGCACTAGTTGGGGATCCAGAAGTGATTCACTGTTTCCTTGGAATATTTTTGATCTCCAAAGATATCTGGAACAACCATTTTCATATGATCCCAGGTCATACATATTTTAGAGGAAAGTTCCAGCGGGTGAAAGTGCTTTTAAAGTTTCTTTTATCTTCTTTGGAAAGGTGGTGATCCTAGAGGACTGGCCTGAGCTATGTATTAATATTTTGCCTGATTAAGCTTTTAGGTGGGTTGTGAAGCAGAATGTGAGTTTCTCCTTCACTTTGGTGTGGGTGATTCCATTTCTGTTCTAGGTCTGCAGGCCTTTGTACAGTGAGCAAGCAAATGAAGGAGCATTATCAATAGACAGATACATAAATATAGTATTGATATATATAAAATATATATCATAGATAGAGAGATAGATATATGATAGATAGGTAAGCTG
>NW_012112142.1:7085123-7105226 GCF_000951035.1 Colobus angolensis palliatus | reverse complement strand
AAAAAAAAAATCAAATGCTGGTGAGGATGCAGTGAAACAATCTCTCATATATTGCTGGTGGAAAGTTAAAATAGTGTAGCTACCATGGAAAACAGTGGCAATCTCTTAAAATAAACCTAACATATACTGTAACATGATCCAGCAATTGCATTCCTGGACATTAATCGTAGGAAAATGAACACTTACATTCACATGAAACCCTGTATGAAAATATTTGTAACAGCTTTAACTGTAATAGACCCAAACTAGAATCAACCCAGATGTCCTTCAATGGGTGCATAAACAGTGGTATATTCATATCATAGAATGTATCCTTACCATGGACTAAAAAGGACTGAATTATTGATATAATTCAATAATTATTGATATAATTCAATAACCAGGATGAATCTTAGATGAATTATGCTCAGTGAAAAAGGCCAATCCCAAAATTACATACTGTATGATTCCACTTATATATCATGTAAGTGGATAAAATTATAGAAATGGAGAAGAGATTACAGTGTCTCTTCTGTACAGAGATTACAATCTCCATGGAGGTTGCCAAGTATTAAGGAAGGGGTGGGAACAAAAGGGAACCATATGTGGCTATAAAAGGGCAACACAAGGGACCTTTGTGGTGATGGAAATGCTCTGTATTGTGATTGTCTCAATGTGAATATCCTGGTTGTGATATTGTTTTCTTGTTTGCGAGATGTTATCATTGGGTAAAATGTACTCTGGTGAGGGTATACAGGACTACTCTATTATTTGTTAAAACTATATGTGAATCTACAATTAACTTTTAAAAAGTTTAATTTCAAAAGTGTGGTGTATATCTTAGATTTGATCAAATACAGGATCTTACTCAAGGTCACACAACAAATAAGTGGTAGAGCCTGTTGGCACTCAGCTCTGTCTCAACCCCAAGGATAGGGTGCTTCTCAACATGTCTAGTGGACATTCCTCAGTTTCCTTCCTTCTCTTCCCTTCCCCACCATTTCTTTCTTTTGCATTCTCTTCTTTTTTCTTTTTTGCCTTCCTAAACAACTCAACCCTGAAGCTGTTAGGCAAGACAGTACAAGATGAGCGTCTGAACCCAAGGTGGGGGTGGCGCATGGGACAGGACCTGCTATGCCCAGGCACCAGATAGGATGTCAGAGCTGCAGCAGGGTGAGGAGGGCACCCATGCAGGAGCAGTCCCACAGGAAGTGCCAGGAGGTGAGTTGGATGAGAAGGCCTCTCTGTGCAGGGAAGGGAGCAACAGTAGAGCGAGGGTATTGGTTACATCTAATGGGTTGACCAACAAGTGACAAGAAACCCAGGTTTTTCACTATTCGATGTCACTGTTCAGTGTCACTGGCCTGGAGCAGTGACACTGTAATAATATGAGCACATCTAGCTCCCAGAATGTGGCTTCTAAAAATTATATTCTTCACTGAAAGAAACCAAGGCTCCTTAGAGAAATGATTGATTTCAGGGTTGGTAGGCTAAGTGCAAGGTAAGTCCAAAATGTCTTATTTATGCCAGAAATCAAGGAAGTGCTCAAAGAATGAGAGGAGCATGTCAAAAGGACTCGGGAACCAACTAGAAGGGGGTCTTGACCAAATCTGGAACAGTTTAAGCACTTAAATAAATAATGATAGTAATGGATTATAAACAATTGAATAGATAAATCATTAAGTCCATTCTGATATAAACTAATGAATAAATTGAAAGTGTGATGAAAAGTTGCAAATTTACTTATTGATTACATGGGGGAAAGAATAACTTTAAAGTGAAGAAAACTGGCAGACACCACTTTAATCAAATGATCAAAGGGAATATCATCAGTAACGGGATAAACTGAAGTCGTGTGCCACCGGATAAGGTGCAATAAGAAGAATGCAGCATCACTTCTTTGATTTTCCTGCCAAAGAGGCATAACCCAAATCTAATAATGGGGAAACATCAGACAAACCTTCCCCTCCCTCATTGCACTGAGAATTCGAGGAGCATGCTTTAATCTAAGGGATCCCAGAAGGGAACACACAGAGAGGACAGTCAGAAGCACGGAGGGAGGGGAAGGTGGAGGGATAGAGAAAGGGGCATCAGAGAGTGTGGCTTTTGTAATAAGGGATTGGCACTAAATTTCTAACTCAGATCCTGTGTCTACCTATGGAGAAAGCCACAAACATTTAGGTCAAATTCTGGTGATAGTCAAAGTTAGTAAATTTTAGTTCTTCATTTTACTGTTTTCTGTGGTTGGAGGGCACAAAAACATTCTGTTTCTCAAAATTCTCCAAAAACAAGTTTTAAAAATTAATTATATTATTACGGAAGGTGATGGTAAGGCCTAACTCTTTAAAATGAGACATCTGTACAGATGTTTTGCTGACAAGTGGGTTTATCAGGTTGACAATATTGAGCTCAAGCAAATATAAGAAGTTTTGTCTCTCCATGGTTCCTTAAATTTACCCTGGCAATTTGTGATGTGCAAAAAGTCTAGATATCTCTGCCTAGAAGCACATAGGACTCCTTTAATCTGAGCACATGGAAGTAAATAGCATGTAGCTGACCCTATTGGTTTCCCTTATTTGTGTCATATAGTCTCTGCTTCTGAGATACCCTCACCCACATTCCATCAATCTAATAACTTTTCAAAGGAAAAAAATTCCATTACGTTTAATATGCATATTGATTGTATGGTAAATCCTGATTTTAGAAATGTTGTAAAGTGGTAGGAAGGAAGAGGGAGAAGTGAATCTTAAAATTGGGGTTGGAAGACGCATACTTGAAGACAGTCTCTTCAAATCGGTTCAATCAAAAAACGGCAAGTGGCTTAAGGATGTAGATCTCCTAGAACCTGATGGCAGGAGGTATAGAAAGACTTCTCAAGAGCTAGGCAGTCAGCAGGCAGCCAATATTTCGAGTTCTGGTGATGTCTTCTCTGCATATCTGTTTGGTTCATCTTTCTACAGCTCTTCCTATCTGTGACCTTTAACTTCTGCTCCCTCAGAATTTCGGCATGAACTTTTCATGCTATCAACTTTGGACTCAAAATTTGACTGTTTCCCACTGCTAATAGACTTATTCTTAAAGTACTCCAATTACAAAATTCTGCAGGAGGAATCTAATGGGCTCAGTTTGGATATTTTCTCTTGGTCCTATCAGGTTTGGTCACAGAGTTTCGGTTGCCTAATAAAAATACGGGCACATGGGCTCACTTCACAGGGTATAGGTAGAGCTAGAGTCTGTTAATATGGGAGGGGAGATAATTATTATCATTGCATAAGAATCATGAATGTGTGGGGAATTTTTCAAATCAATAGATATTGGAGGTAAGTGAGATATACTCATAGGCAACTTGGCTTATATGTGAAAATGACAAAAATCTTCATGTTTATCTAACTTGTGACTATTGTGTTAAGTTGTGAGGCTCTATCCTCAAGTGACCTATAAGCAAGATCTGCCAACTAAAATGTCAGAGATTTAAAATGACAAGATATTGGATTCATGTAATATACAATTTATGTGACACACTCTTTTAACTAAGGTTTTTATTTAATGCAAAGTATATAGCAAAGTGATCTTATGTTGCTTGCCAAGTGTCAGTTGTCAGAACCCTCTTAGAAGGCAATTTGGAAAAGTGTAATCAAGATTTTTAATGTGTCCATAACTTCATTTTGAATTTGGTTTAAGACTTATTTGAGCTGGTTATATAGTTGGTGCTCAGTGAAAGCTTGTTGAGAGATTAGTTTATACTTTTATTGCTTTTTACATCATATTCTTTTTATGTTTTCCCGTTTAACCTGCCTTACAGTCTATGGCATATCAGGCTTGTGTTTGAACAAACAGAACAACATTCGTGAAAGCAGGTTAAAAAATGTGCATACAATTTGTACAACTGAACATAAATTTCTTGAAAATGGAGTTTTGTGTCCAAGTTGGCCAGGTTTATAATGTGGGCTTTAGGACGTGATGACTGAAGGCAAACTTGGAGAAAGGGTGCCGATGAGAGGTTGAGGTTTTATCTTCTTGGTCTGGCTCAACTCAATATCATCTGCAGCCAGAACTCATCACCTCACCCAGTGCAGAAGAGGGCCATCTCTTTCCTTCAACACTGGCTCTTTGTCAGTAGTTGGAGAGAAGGCTGTGTAGCACAACATATCTTTAATGCCATAGGCTTAAGAACTCCTCCCTTTTCCCCACACACACTCCCACATGTTTTATGACATTCTTCTTTAAACTCAGTCCTTACTACAGAATTTTAACTTACAAAGTCTTCCAAGAGTGAGATCACATGTTGGTCCTTCAGGGGCTAGTACAGCAGGATTCGGGATGTTACTTTATTGACTTGCACAAAAGTAGTCCTGATCTCAAAGAGAAGTTGTCATCATATATTCTTGTTGCGAGAATCAAGATGTAGATTATTTTCTTTTACTTCAGGACTGTTGTTCCAAAGGAAACAGTGGGGACCGGTGAATGCCAAGATTCTGCTTCCTTGTTGTAGGCAAGCTCAGGTAGACTGCCACTTTTACCTGTAGTTTGTCATGAACTAGAGAAATCTATGTAGGAATCTCCATACTTTGAGGGTTTGCAGATGCATATGCATAGTAATCATATTTTTTTCTTTGACATGTTGAATTTAGATGTTTTTAACACAGTGTGGAAATTGATCACTGAGTAGAATTCAGTGTTGACTGTGAAATCACTTAAAATAACTTCTAAAATTCAGTATTAATTAAATAGAGGAGATTTGTTAGGTTTCTGAGATCCAAGCACGTCTTTAACAACATCTGTCAATGCCAGCTGCGTTTGATGGGTTTGCATGATCCAGCTAAAGAATGTTTTACAAGAGGTTGCTGAAGATCTCATACGTATATACCTTCTTTTCTCATCAAGACTCCCTTACTTTTTCTAGTAGG
This sequence comes from Colobus angolensis palliatus, assembly GCF_000951035.1. NCBI lineage: Eukaryota > Metazoa > Chordata > Mammalia > Primates > Cercopithecidae > Colobus > Colobus angolensis. The sequence goes on along the minus strand of NW_012112142.1, from coordinate 7,100,340 downwards.
GTGACTACTAGAAACAGGGTGACTACAGGTAACACTAATTTATTGTATATTTTAAAATAACTAAAAGAGGCCAGGCGTAGTGTCTCACGCCTATAACTGCCACACTTCGGGAGGCTGAGGCAGGTGAATTGCTTGAGGCCAGGAGTTCAAGACCAGCTTGGGCAACACAGTGAGACTCCATCTCTATAACATCTCTGTAAAAAATTAAAAACTTAGCCAGGCATGGTGGTATGCGCCTGTAGTCCTAGCTACTTGGGAGCCTGAGGCAGGAGAATTGCTTGAGTCTGGGAGTTCAATGCTGCAGTGAGGCACCACACTCCAGCCTGGGTGATGGTGTCTCTAAAAGAACAAATAAATAAAATGATAACAATAATAAAAATAACTAAAAGAGTGGAATCAGAATACTTCTAACACAAAAAAATGATAAATGCTGGAGGTGATGGATACTCCAATTACCCTGATTTGATCAGTAGAGACAGTACGCCTATATCAAAACATCACATATAATATAAATATACGCCACTATTATGTACCAATAATAATTAAAAATTCAAATTAAAAAAAGGGTTCCCATAACTGATTGCTACAAGTTAGAGTTTTGGGGGCTCGGGAGAATTGAGAGGAGGAATAGGGAAAAAAAGACAAAGATTTTGTCTGTCTGGATTTTGAAACAAAGTTTCTAAGTAGGCCCATGCAAAAAAGTCAACTTAAAGTTAAATTGAGGTACTTTAATTTATACTCAATGTTCACATTATAATTCTAACTCATTTCCCAGGATTTCCTACTAAAATTTGTATTATCTAGGAATTGATGGTACAGTGATAAGATGATCCTTCTAGTCTCTAGTCCATTTGAGGCCCTACTATATAAAATCATTTCCTCCCAAGGCTAAGGGGTATGTGTGGTGTATTTCCTTATTCCAGGCTCTTAAGTGTTCCAGGAAGTCTTGCCTTGTGTCCCTTTGCCCTAGAGCTCTCATGGAACTCCAGACAGATCTGGCTGCTGGGTCATGATGCAGAATGCTAGCCTGCAGGGAGGGCGAGGGGACTTCCTATTGCCCACCTGCTTTTATTGTCAATTCCTAAGTTCAACAACAAAGAGGAACTTCCGCCCTGTCCCTGGACCTCATTTTTTCCTGGAAGAGAAAGCTGCTGGCACTAGTGCACACATCAACCAAGAGGAGCCTACTTTCCTTGACTTTTCTGATAACCAAAGGTACAAAAAGGGATCACAAAACTTTCCCAGGGAATCGCTGAGGCACAGACAAATCTGAATTGCTTCATTAATCTCCTGTTGTTCAAGGTCGAGATAATAAGAGATAGCATACCCTAATGCCACCTGCACATGCAAAGCACCCTCAGCCCTTCATTCTGCATTAAGAGTTGTGTGGAAGCAACAGGAAAACAGTGGAAAGTTAGGAGAGAGAGAGAAAAAAAAGAATTTCTCAAAATCAATATGCCATATCTTTCAATCTTGCTCAAGTAAATAGTTTTGAAAAAGGTAAATGTCTTCATTTTTTCCTGCCAAGGGCGAGGCGTTTCAGTTTTTCCTTTGTAGTGGATGCAGGAAGAGACAGAGGAAGTGCCAGTGTTTAGCCTGGAAAATTGTTAAAAATCTATGCTTAATGTTATTATTCTGTTACCATGCAAAGTTGTATGTAACAGAGAAGGTTACACTTTATCTTAATTGTTTGGTAAGCCATGTAAATAACTAAAATTCAAATAAGGATTTATTAATGTATAAAGCTACAGGGTTTTTCCTTTTATGTTTATTTTGCTTACTTATTTGACTTTAACCATTGTTCTTACATAACCTTTTACATATAAATATAAAAATACCTTTTGTATATGAAAATGCTATTCTCTGGAAATTTTCAAATTAATGCTTTCCTGAGTTTTCTATTTAGCAGAGAAGAGCCCAACAAAATTCTGCAAAGCATTTCTTTAACTTGCGTTGGCTGTGGTTATACTTACAATGCTTACTTACTCTTCAGTTAAATGCATTAAACACTATTGTTTCAATGGCCCTTGCTGTGTCAAACTGTTATTTCTGGCATTTCACATAAGCAAGAGGTCAGGATGAATAGAAAACACCAAATAAATTTCTCAGCAGGAATTCTAGCTTCCCTTCTCCTATATGGTCACACTTCTGATTTCTATGAAGAAAGAAAAATCTTACAGGCAGATAAAATCATCTGAATTTTGCTCTCATTTTTGCTCATGGCTTTTAGAATACTAAATGTGTAGTATTCTACATCATACTGGATAGTTTTGTATAGTAGATGCTGACTATAAATGTTCTTGGCTTATACAGAGGAAGTGATCCTAAAATAAAATATATTTTAATTCCTGAACTTATGCTCTCTCTAAATCCTTCCTTATATAATTCTTCTACAGGAAAATAAACCACCATGATATCTTATTTCTGGAACTCTCATTGTCTGGTACTTTCTAAAGTTTGATGTCTGAATGTCTTTAAAAATGTTTAATCATCATAATGGATAAAACAATTGGAGCAGTCTGACATTGTTTATCTTCGTGTGGTTGAAAAAAATGCAAAAATAAATTGTTTGTATAGTGCTGAAAATGGAGGTTGGGATTAAATTGACCTAAGGTTAATGATAGGATGAAGATCAACTGTCAAGCAGCAGGAAGATGCTATAGCCTTGGCAATAATTAATGTTGAACAATGGCTGGAGTTCAGATTATTGTAATGAGAGAAGATATGCTGTTCTGACTGTCCAAAGGTCAATGTTACTTGGTTTCCTATGGTTAGGGGTAAATAAGGAGGACTTTCTAGTAAAAACAATGTAACTGGATACAATGATCCTGCAGCGACCCAAGGTTCATGGGAGACATTGTTTGTATGTATAAAGAGTTTATAAAATATGTAGCAACAAATGTTTTATGGAATTCAGTGCCTGAATGAGGAGTGATGGGGGTGGGGGGGTGGAGCCAGGGAGGTATTTACCTAGCTGCAAAAAATAGACTAAGATTATATTTTCCAGAGTCCCATATGTTGGCTATTATACTGTAATTCTAATGAATCTTTTCTGAATCCTTCATTTTTTGAATGGCACCATTCTTCCTATAATATATCATCAGTTGTCCTTGCTCTGATAATGTATTACATTAATATATCATTAAAGCAACAGATATATTAGAGTAATACATTATTAGAACAAAGCACTCTGGTGGTGATGTATTTCGCAAAAGATGGCTCCATCTTGGCAGCCCAGGTCGAGAAGCAGAGTCAGTTCAACAAGACAGAAGGTATATCCATGTCACATGTTCTTTAGCATCTGACATTTGGCTGCAGCTGTAAGATGCAACCCAAGTGTAATGCACATTCCAGTTTCTATTGGACCACTGGGCCTTCATCAAAATCCTTGAATATGATAAGTCTCATTTCTGAAAAAGAAATAGAGTGGGACATAAGTCTTATCTGATGGAAGATTGTTTGTAGGCAATGAATTGTCCAAGACTGCTGTTTCTAGGGAGGCAGGTTCATCTGTGAGGGCAAACCTAAGTCCCTGGCTGGGGTGGCATCTGCACCATTTGCCATCCCAGAGTGTCAGCTGCGTTTGCTTTCTCCACCGTCTCACTACAGGTATTATTTTTCCTTTCACTGTTGAGTCCTTTAACTTGGAATAAGTTTTCTTTCTGCATATGGACATTCAGTTTTCCCACACCATTACTGAAGAAACTGTCCCTTTCCCAATTATTGTTCTTGGTACATTTGTCAAAGATTGGAAGATAGATTTGTTTAATAGTTTATCTATCATCATTTTCTTCTCTTAATAATTGGCTTAGGATTTCAGAAAAGGGAGAAACTTGAACCTCCAGGGCCTTTGGGTTACCTTGGGGATGTTGACCTGTTTACATACAGATAGGGCCATAGCCAATGCTGTGGCCAGTGTCGGGATTTGTATCATGTTATAGCTATCTATAGCTATAATAAAACTTCAATCATGTTATAGCTATCTCTGTGCAGAAAATCAGATTTCTTTCTCACTGCCACCTATTGCAGCTACAAGGCTTGACCTAAAAAATGTCCAAGGAAAGGAATAGAATATTTATAATAATTCAAAGGCAAGCTGGCTAGAAGCTGCAATTGATGGGAAGAACTTCATTAATCATGATGCAGGTGAGGAGGAGAATAGTACTCCTTTCCAGGTAGTGACCTCTTACATTTGAGTGAGCCTGAGAGAAAGGGTCATTCATTTAATTCTTTCCCTTTCAGAGTCCTCTTACAGCTGTGAAGTTATTATGCTCCTTCCTCCCTCCCCAGAAAAGTAATAATCACCTCCTAATAAGAGCCTGCCTCAGCCGCCAACACCTAGAGAAAGTAGCCCCAGTTTAGAGAATGGCATCCCACAGGGCCTTCCCTCTGGCACTTGAAGGAAGGATTTGGAAGTGTTCAAAGAAGGAGCATAATACTTGCTAATGTGTTTTTACAGCAACTATGACTATTTTTCATGTCTTCTTCCTGGACTTTTGGTATGAGATGTTTGTTAACTAACTGACCATTTTCTAAGTGGATGACTTAGATACATAGATAGATCTATTCTTTAATAGGTCAGCTATCGCTTCATAGATTGCCGGATAGACCAGGAGAGGGAGGTAGAGGAGAACTGCTGATACACCTGGAAGTCTGTTACAAAGCAAAGTAGACATGAGTTATATGCCTGAAAGGGAAAGAACTTTGAATGAGGCTCATCTTTTAAATGGCAACAACCTCAAATAGAAGACACAGCAACAGGTTTGTAAGAAGAGACAATTATCTAACTATGGTCCCATTGTGTGTTTATTTACCAGTAACCTTGCCACTGTCACTCAGTACTGGATAATTTGAGAAATAACCAGGTGCCATTTTTAACCTTTCACCAGAATAGACTCAGTCCCCACAAAGGCACTAATATATCCAGTCCCTGAAGTACCACAGATTAATACATTGATTTTAAATATTTTATAAAATGCACCCATCAAAAGGCTAGAAGCATATATTCATCAATTAAAAATTAAACAATCAAGGCAAAACAATACATACACACACAAAAGAACTCAAGCACACCATCCATTACTAAGAACAAGTCCATCAACAGGAGACCAAGGAAAGACAAACAACTTACATCAGGTCTGCAAGTAAAATACACTTATCAGCCCACTTAATAATGCTTTTTGACATTTAAGAGCCTGTTTCTATGTGATCCTGTACCAAGAGGGATTTACACATACATACTCTTGTGCATTCTCAGAGTTTATATTCTAAAAAAGGCAGAGTAAAGTCCACTTAAGGCTCTCTAGCAAGCTGCACTAATAGGAAAGTTATTTTTAAAATAAAATTAATATGGGTGTCTTTGTGGGGTTTTATTATATCAGTCTGAATTTAGAAGAAAGATGAATTAGAAGGCTCCCATTATATGAGTACACAGTGACTCGCAGATATTACAGAGGGGAGAACAAATGATTTCCAACTTCCTAGAGCAATTTGACAACGCATATTTAAAGCCTTGAGATTTTTCACTCCCTCTGTCCCAGAAATTCCATTTACAGGAATTTATTTTAAAGATATCGTCATACAGACTGCAGAGATTTAACAAGAATATTAATTTCAAGTGGGACATGCTGGCTTGTCCCAGCACTTTGGGAGGCCAAGGCAGGAGGACTGCTTGAGCCCAGAAGTTTGAGATCATCCAAGGCAATGTAGTGAGACCCTGTCTCTACAAAAAATAGAAAAAATTAGCCAGGGATGGTGGCACACACCTGTAGTCCCAGCTACTTGGGAGGTTGAGGTAGGGGGAATCACTTGAGCCCAGAAGTTCAAGGCTGTAGTGAGCTGTGATACTGCCCCACTGCAGTCTAGCCTGGGTGAAAGATCAAGACCCTATCTCAAAAGGAAAAAAAAAAAAGAATATTAATTGCAACATTATTTACAATAGCCCAAACTTTTAAATAGTGTAAATGTTTGAAAATACAGGATGGATTTCAATTTGTTATAAAACACCAATAGAGTGGAAGCCTAGGCAAGGTTCTAAAAGTGACAATGAAGAATTATTAAAGACATCATTGTAAGATGTAAGAAGAATGCAGCAGTACAGCATTATTTTTTAACTCTTTGGTTAAAAAAATTATGCACACAAATATCCTTAAATGCATGCTCTCATTTATTTGTACATGTAGATAGGGAATGTCTACAAGGAAATATTAATAATAATTACCTCTGTGTGACCAATTAGGGATGATTTCATTTTATTTTTGCTTATTTGTAGTAGCTTCATGTTATAAATGCAACCATTTAAAACTAATAAAATATGCAACAGTGTCTAAAAACAAGTATCAGTATGGTTGAAGAGGGGCATGGCAAGGAGATAAAGTTGGAGATATAGGTAGAAGACAGAAGAGCTTTGAATGCCAAGCTAAGAAAGAAGACATCTTTCTCCACATATGGCATATTTTATTGGAGTTATGTATATTTGAACTGCTGCTATATAAAATATTATCAGTCTTACTTTATGTTCAGAACTGGAGATAACTTGAGTCCTCCACTCTTAATTCAAAAGCCTTCATCAAAAACCACACACTATCAGAGCTGGCGGGCTGAGTGGTCGGAAGCTTTGTGGCCTCTGTGCCACTCAGTAGAGCCCCTTAGCCACCTTCACCCTCTGTCAGTGCCTGGTGAACCACGGTTGTTTACAGGCACGGGAATGTCTGTGAGCGATCTGATGGCTTCGCTTCAGTTATTGTAACATTTGCTGCTGTTATAATTTAAGATCTTCTTTATATCCTACCTATAATGCTGTAACAAGGTCATCCAAGAGTTCTTGAAGTGTTAGAACTGTAAAACACTCAGAACGCTCAAGAAACTCGGGGACTTTGGAACAGAACTTAGATGTGCTAAATCTCTACTGAGAAGGCCAAATAACCACCACTGTGTTCTGTACTGTTAATTTAAGAGAAAGTACTTCAAAATATTAGAGAAAATACAGGGAAAATAAAAAGCAGCCTTAAAGCAAATGTACACTACAAGATTTGCAGATTTATGCACTCCAAGATTGCATTCTCCCTCCTGCACACACTTTATATTCAGTCCTGTGGGAAAAGTAGGCTTGAATTACGTAAGTTTTGAATTATATGAGGTATCCAGAAATGCATTATTTGCATGAAATGCAACCATCTTGTATAATGAGGGTGGAATGGGTTGAGGGTGGAGGTAGCAGATGGAAGGCAGAGGGGATGTTGAAAAGAGGGTGACTTGAATGTAGGACTTAGAAGTCTACTTAGGCTTCTACTCAACTCGGGGGATGAACTGGAGGGAAGAGAAGATGGGGCCTCAAGAAAAGGGTGAGAAGGAATTAAAACTGGCTGAAGGAATGAATACAAGGCACTAGGGGAATCAATTTGTGTGGATCATGTTGCTTAACTTTCACAAGTTGTGAGGCATTATTTCTTCCCGGCAGTAAGAAAAACCAATCGGAAGTCGCAGAGAGGCATGCATGGAAAGACTCCTTTATTTATTCATCAATTTGTTTTTCATTATTTTGATTATTCCAAAATGAAATGTTTAATGATGAATGTAACGTATGCCTGAAAAAATAGAAGCTCAAATAATGATGAAGTGTTGAAAATAGAAAGCCAAGGCCCGGCGCGGTGACTCACGCCTGTAATCCCAGCACTTTGGGAGGTGGAGGCAGGTGAATTCCAAGGTCAGGAGATAGAGACTATCCTGGCTAACATGGTGAAATCCTGTCTCTACTAAAAATGCAAAAAATTAGCTAGGCATGGTGGCCCTTGCCTGTAGCCCCAGCTACTGGTGAGGCTGAGACAGGAGAATGGCGTGAACCCGGGAGGCGGAGCTTGCGGTGAGCCGAGATAGCGCATAGAAAGTGGAAGCTCATTATCCAACAAACCTCCTCACCTCCCACCATTAAATCCTGCTCTTCAGAGATAACCAGTTAAGCATTTGGTTACAAACTTCTAGACATCCTTACACATAAAAATGGCTAATTCTATAGCTACTTTTCGGTAACATGCTTTTCCCTCCATGCAATCGTATGTTGTGGATACTGAGCCATGAACCAGCAAATCCTTTTTAAAAAAAATTAAAACACTTTATTTTTAAAAGAAATTTTAGATTCACAGCAAAATTGAGTGGAAAGTATCAGAGTTCCCATAATAGCCCCTGTGCTTTCCACGCTCCACTCCCAATTTTTCTCACAAGTGACATACCACACCTCACACCTCAGTGGTACATTTGCTGCAATCAATGAACCTACATTGACACATCATTATCATCACCTAAAGTCCATAGTATACGTTAGCGTTCCCTTGGTGTTATACATTCTGTGTATTTGGACAAATGTATAATGACGTGAGTCTACCCCTGGTGTATCATTCAGGTAGTTTAACTGCCCTAAGAAGTCTCTGTGCTCTGCCTATTTACCCCACCCTCTTCGCTAATCTTTTTACTGTCTCTTTAGGTTTTTTTGCCTTTTCCGGAATGTCATATACTTGGTATCATACTATATGTAGCCTTTTCAGATTGGCTTCTCTCATTTAGTAATATGCATTTAAGGGTTATCCATGTCTTTTTCTGGCTTCATAGCTAATTTCTTTTCACTGCTGAATAATATTCCACTGTCTGTATGTACCACGGTTTATTTATTAACTCACTTACTGAAGGACATCCTGGTTATTTCTAAGTTTTGGCGATTAGAAACACAACTGCTATAAATATCAGTTTGCAGGTTTTTGTGTATAAATGTCTTAATTCATGTGGGTAAATACCAACAAGTATGATTGCTTACAGTAAGAGTATATTTCGTTTTTTGTTGTTGTTGTTTTTTTTTGTTTTTGTTTTTGTTTTGAGACAGTCTTGCTCTGTCGCCCAGGCTGGAGTGCAGTGGTGCAATCTCAGCTCACTGCAACCTCCAGCTCTCAGGTTCAAGCGGTTCTCCTGCCTCAGCCTCCTAAGTAACTGGGACTACAGGCACCTGCCACCATGCCTGGCTAATTTTTGTATTTTTAGTAGAGATAGGGTTTCACCATGTTGGCCAAGCTGGTCTCAAACTCCTGAGCTCAAATGATCTGCCCTCCTCAGCCTCCCAAAATGCTGGGATTAAAGGTATGAGTCACTATGCCTGGCCAAGAGCATACAGTATATTTAGTTTTGTAAGAAACTGTCAAAACATCTTCCTAAGTGGCTTTTCCATTTTGTATTTCCACTTATTCCAATGAATAAATATGCTTGTTGTACCACATCTTCACTGTATTTGTTGTTGTCAATGTTTTGAATTTTGGCTATTCTAATAGGCCTGCAGAGATTGATAGGCAACGTGTGTCATTGTTTGAATTTTCCATTCTCTAGAAATATCTTGCAACTTTGCTATAATCACTTATTTGAGGATTTTTGTGGGGTTTTTAGTCAATTATTTTGAATTTTGTACATAGATGATCATATCATTCGTGAAGAAAGACAATTTATTTCTTCCTTACCAGTCTGTATACTCCTTTATTCCTTTTTATGTCTTATTGCATTAGATAGGACTTCTAGAGCAATGTTGAAAAGCAGTGGTGAGAGGAGACATCTTTGCCCTCTTCCTGATTTGGGCAGGAAAGCTTCAAGTTTCTCACTATTAAGTATAATATTAGCTTCAGAGTTTTTGTAGATGGTCTTTATCAAGTTGTGAAAGTTTCCCATTATTCTTAGTTTGCAGAGAGGTGGTTTGTGTTTTTTTTTAAATAAGTGGGTGTTGGATTTTGTCAATTTCTTTTACTGTATCTATTGATATGATTATGTAATTTTTCTTCTTTAGTCTGCTGATGTGGTAGATTACATTAAGTGATTTTCAAATGTTGAACCAGTCTTGCATAACTTGGGCAAATCCCATTAGGTCAGAGTTTATCATTTAAAAAAATTCATTGTTGGATTCCATTTGCAAATATTCTTGCAAATATTTTTGATTTTATGTTTATGAGAGATATTGGTATTTTCCTGTAATGTCTTTGTTGAGTTTTGATATTAGGGTAATGTTGGCTTCATAGAATAAATTAGGAATTATTGCCTCAGCTGCTATCATTTCGAAGAGATTGTAGAGAATTGGTACAATTTCTTTCTTAAATATTTGGTAGAATTCACCAGTGAATCCATATGGGCCTGGTGCTTTCTGTATTGCAAAAATTATTAATGATTGTTTCCATGTCTTTAATGAATATAGACCTTTTCAGATCATCTATTTCTTTTGTGTGAGTTTTGACAAGTTGTGTCTTTCAATGATTTGGTCCATTTCATCTAGGATATGAAATTTGTAGGCATAGAATTGTTCATAATATTACCTTATTATTCTTTTACTATCAATGAGATCTGTAGTGATGTCTTCTTTTTCATTTCTGACATTAGTAGTTTGGGTCTTTTTTTTCTTAGCCTGGCAAGTGGCTCATCAATTTTATTGATCTTTTCAAATAACTAGCTTTTGGCTTTGTTGTTTTTCTTTATTAATTTTCTATCTTTAATTTCATTTATTTTTGCTTTATTTTTTATTATTTCTGTTCTTTTGCTTACTTCAGTTTTAATTTGCTCTTCTTTTCCTAGTTTCCTAAGGTTAAAGCTTATGTTGATGATTTTAGATTTTCTTCTTTTCTAATATATGCATTCAATGCTATATATTTCCCTCTAAGGATTGCTTTCACTGCATCCCACAAATTTTGTAAGTTATATTTTCATTGTAATTTACTTTAAAAATTTATATTTTTCTCTTGAGATTCTTTCTTTGGCCCATGCTTTATTTAGAATTGTGTTGTTTAATTTTCAACTGTTTGGGGGTTTTCAAGTATGTTTCTGTTGTTAATTTTGAGTTGAATTCCACTGTTGTCTGAGAGCAGACACTGTATGATTTCTATTCTTTTAAGTTTGTTAAGGTATATTTTATGGCTCAGAATGTGTCTATCTTGGTAAATGTTGCATGTGAGCTTGAAAAGAATGTGTAATATGTTGTTGCTGGAGGAACTTCTAGAGATGTTAATTATATCCAGTTGATTGATGGTGCCATTGAGTTTAACTATGTCCTTGCTGATTTTCTGCCTGCTGGATCTGTTCATTTCTAATAGAGGGGTATTGACGTCTCCACCTACAGTTGTGGATTCATCTACTTCTCCTTGCAGTTCTATCAGTTTTGCCTTACTTATTTTGACACTGTTAGGCTCATTCACATTAAAGATTGTTATGTCTTCTTCATGTATTGATCCTTTTATTATTATTTAATACCCCTCTTTCTTCCTGCTCAGTTTCCTTGCTCTGAAGTCTGCTCTGTCTAAAATTAATATAGCTATTCCTATTCCTAATTTCTTTTGATTTGTGTTATCATGGTTTATCTTTCTTCATCCGTTTACTTTTAATCTATATGTGTCAGGTTTCTTGTAGACAGCATATAGTTGGGTCTTGTTTGTTTGTTTGTTTGTTTTAATCCACTCTGACAATGTTTGTGTTTGTTATTGTTGTTTGTTTGTTTTTTGTTTGAGACAGGTACACTGAGTCATCCTAGGCTGGAATACAGTGGTACAACCACAACCCACTGCCACCTGGAACCCCTGGGCTCAAGCAATCCTCCTTCTTCAGTGTCCCAAGTAGCTGGGACTACAAGCATGTGCCACCATACCTGGCTAAGCTCTGTCTGTCGTCTAATTTGTGTATATAGAATATTACTGATGCTAAAAAGAGTTGCTGGTTTTTCAATTTGTTCAGCTTTTTACTTGTTGTTAGGACTGAATGGCAATTTCTAAGCTCCTTATGTGCTGAATCAGAAACTGGAAATCTCCACCTTACCCTTTTAAAAATACCTTCGCAGTGTCTCACTTTATGGCTGTGCTATTCTTTAACCAGTCCTCCATTATCATGGGCACTTGTCATTTTTTTGGCCACCCAGTTTCCATTCCTTGCTCTTAATTTGTTAAATATAAAGCTAATATTTTATTCAATTTATTAAACATATCAATGTTAATCAGAATATTGTGCTATTTATAATTGAAACACAGCAAGTCCTTCATTAAACTCTCTCTAAAACACTGCTCACAATGATGCAAAACTTCCCACTTTAAAAAAATTAAGATTTTTAATTGACACATAATAATTGTATAAATTTAGGGGGTACAGTGTAATATTAATATTTTGATATATGTATATAATATATAATGATCAAATCAGGATAATTAGCATACCCCTCACCTCAAACATTTATCACTTCTTTGTGTTGGGAACATTCAAAATACTTTCTTCTAGGTATTTGAAACTGTAAAATAAATTATTGTTAACTATAGTCACTCTGCAGTGCTATAGGACACTAAAACTTATTCCTCCTATCTAGCTGTAATTTTATATGCATTAATCAATCTATCCCAGTGCCCCACCAAGTCCTTCCCCTTTCTCAACCTCAGTAACCACTATTCTACTCTCTAATTCTATGAGACCTATTCTTTTAGCTTCTACATACGAGTAAGAATAAGTGGTATTTATCTTTCTATGCCTGGCTTATTTCATTTAACATGATGTTCTTTTTTTTTTCTTTTGTATAATATGAGTTTTATTTCACAAGTGCTTCGATACACTGGATTTATTGATAATATTATTGTTACTATTGTTATTACTAGCAATCATGACACAAATGTTGGAGGATATACTAAACCCAAAGGTTTACCTGAGTGTATTTTATTCAACATACTGAAAGACAAAATGTAAGCGGGAAAAAGTGATAACGTTTAAAAAAATTACAATTTCTTTAAATATTTTAATTAATTTTATTCATTTTACCATTTTTTAACATGATGTTCTTTAGGCTCATTCATGTTACCGTGAATAACAGGATTTCATTCTTTTTATGACTGAATAGTATTCTATTGTGCAGATATATAATTTTCTTTATCCATTCATCTGTTGATGAACATTTAGGTAGATTCCATATCCTGGCTATTGTGAATAGTGCTGCAATAAATGTGGCAGTGTAGATTTTTCTTTAGCATACTAATTTCCTTTCCTTTGGATTATATACCCAGTAGTGATTTTGGTAATTCAATGTTTAGCTTTTTGAGGAACCTCTATACTGTTTTCCATAATGGCTGTACCAATTTACATTTTCACCAGTGGTGTGTTAGGGTCCTCCTTCCTCTGCATCTTCACCAGCATTTGTTATTTTTTGTTATTTTGATAATAGCCATTCTAACTGGGGTGAGATGATATCTCATTGTGGTTTTGATTTGCATTTCCTTGATGACTAGTGATGTTGAGCATTTTTTCACATATTTTTTGGCCATTTGGATGTCTTCTTTTGAGAAATGTTTATTCAGATCCTTTACCCATTTTTAGTCAGGTTATTATTATTATTATTTACTATTGCTACTAAGTTGTCTTAGTTCTGTGTGTATTATGGATATTAACCCCTTGTCAGATGAATAGCTTGCAAATATTTTTCCCATTCTGCAGGTGTCTCTTTACTCAATAGATTGTTTCCTTTCCTGTGCAGAAACTTTTTAGTTTGACATAATCCCATTTGTCTATTTTTGCCTATTTGTTGTCATATCTAGAAAATCTTTGCCCGGCCCGATGTCCTAAAAGCATTTCCCCCATATCTTCTTCTAGTAGTTTTATAGTTTTGAGTCTTACATTTAAGTCTTTAATCCATTTCGAGTTGATTTTTGTATATAGTGAGAGGTAAGGGTCTAGTTTCATTCTTTTGCATATGGATATCCAGTTTTCCAAGAACCGTTTATTGAAGAGCCTGTTCTTTCCCTAGTGTATGTTCTTGGTGTCTTTGTCAAAAATCAGTTGGCTATAAACATGTGAATTTATTTCTAGGGTCTCTATTCTCCTCCATTGGTCTATGTGTCTATTTTTATGCAAGTACCATGTTGTTTTTGTTACTATACCTTTGTAGTATACATTGGAGTTCAACAGTGTGATGCCTCCAGCTTTGTTCTTTTTGTTCAGGATTCCTTTGGTTATTCAGGTTCATTTTTGGTTCCATACGAATTTTAGGATTGTTTTTCCTGTTTATGTGAAAAATGGCAGTGTTACTTTGGTAGGTATTATGTTAAATCTGTAGATTGCTTTGGGTAGAATCATCGTTTTAACAATATTAATTCTTCCAATCCATGAACAGGAGATGGCTTTTCATTTTTTTGTATCCTCTTCAATTTCTTTCATCAACGTTTTACAGTTTTCCTGTAGATATCATTCACCTTTTTGGTTAAATTTACTTCTAAGTATTTTATTTTGTTTTGTAGTGGCTGTAAATAAGATTGCTTTATTGATTTTTTTTAGTTGGTTTGTCATTGGTGTGTAAATACTACTGATTTTTTTTTTTTTTTTTTTTTTTGAGACAGAGTCTTACTCTGTCACCCAGTCTGGAGTGCAGTGGCACAATCTCGGCTCACTGCAACCACTGCCTCTTAGGTTCAAGCGGTTCTCCTGCCTCAGCCTCCGGAGTAGCTGGGATTACAGGTATGAGCCACCATGCCTGGCTAATTTTTTTTTTTTTTTAGTAGAGACTGGGTTTCTCCATGTTGGTCAGACTGGTGTCGAACTCCAGACCTCAGGTGATCCACCCACCTCGGCCTCCCAAAGTGCTGGGATTACAGGTGTGTGAGCCACCGCTCCCGGCCTCTTCCTCTTTTATCATTTATTTTCATGATTTGGTGTTTTTCCATAGTGATGAGGTTTGCTTTCTTTCTTATTCTTGTTTGTATCTCTTTTCTACTAGTGAGTTTTATACTTTCATGTGTTTTATCTTAATGGTATAGATTCTTTTGCTCCCAAATGTGGGACTTTTCAAAGCATTTTTTGTAGAACTGGTCTAGTGATGAATTTTATCAGTTTTTGCTTATCTGGGAAAAGCTTTATTTTTCCCTCTTTTCTTGGGGATAGCTTTGCTGTGTGTAGCATTCTCAGTAGACATTTTTTTTCTTTCAGTGATTTGAATATATTGTCCCATTTTCTCCTGGACTGTAACGTTTCTGCTGGGAAATCTGCTTTTAGTAATTGGGATTCCTTTACACGTGACTCAATGCTTTCCTCTTGTTGTTAGAATTCTCTCTCTGTCTGGACTTTTACAAGTTTGACTATAACGTGCTTCAAAGAGGCCACTTTTGGGCTGAATCTATTTTGGGAGTTTTGAGCTTCCTAAATGTAGATGTCCATGTTTCTCCCATGACTCAGGAAGTTCTTTTCTTTT